>NW_022900921.1:49755096-49776216 GCF_012274545.1 Fukomys damarensis | reverse complement strand
CTATTTGATTTGCTCTGTTGGGCCTCATGGTGTTGTTGCCTTCATTGTCTTTTTCTAGGATCTTTTTTAGAATTACTTGTAGTACTGGTTTGGTATTCATGTAGTTTCTGAGGCGTTCTTTGTCGTGGAAGTGTCTTATTTCCCCCTCCATCTTGAAAGACAGTTTTGCTGGATACATCAGTCTAGGTTGGAGGTTGTTCTCTTTTAGTACTTGAAATATCTCATTCCAGACTCTCCTTGACCCAAAGGTTTGTGTTGAAAAGTCTGCTGTGATTCTGATGGGCTTTCCTTTGTATGTGATTTGTTTCTTTTCTCTTACTGCTTGTAGTATTTTGTTCTTCTGTTGGGTTTCTGGGATCTTGATTATTATATGTCTAGGTGTAGATTTTTTTTGATTGTAGCTAGTTGGGGTCCTATATGCCTCAGTTATCTGAATGTGAGATTCTTCCCCTCTGTTTGGGAAGTTTTCTGTAATTAGTTCTGCAAACAGCTTTTTTAAGTCATTTCTATTTTCTCCTGCTACTTCATGTATTCCTATCAGTCTTAAGTTATTCTTCTTTGCATCATCTAGGAGTGCTGGATCGATTTCTCATGATCTCTTACTGTTTTTAAGAGACCTCTCTTTTCATGGTCACTGACTGCAATCTTATCTTCTATATCTGAGAGTCTATCTTTGCATTCTTTTATTCTGTTGCATACACTTTCTATGGAGTGTTTAATCTCCTGGATATCTGTTTGAATCTGTTTTATGGATTCCATTTCTTTCCTATGTTGAGCATTTTTTTTTTCCATTTCTTTCTTATGCTGGGTTTTCATGGCTTCTATCATGGTCCTGAGCTCATCTATTTTGTTGTCAGTTTCTGTTCCAGAGTCTCGAATCATGACTTCCATTTTGCTCACTATCTCTATGGTTATCTGGGAAATTATTTCTGTTTTGAATTTTTCTAGAGCCTGATTGATATGTTTTGTTACTTCCTGTGCTTTGAGTTCAGGGTGTCCTGGTGGTTCACTATCGGCCTTTTCATCCTCATTTGTCCTACTGTTTGCCATTGGTGAACTGGAAGTCTGTCTTTGTGTCTTGCTTAAGTGTTTTATCATTTTTATTTTTATTGTCTGGCTGTCCTTGGTTTAATCTCTGGGTTATCACTCAAATCTTCCTGGTATAGTTGTGCCCTAGCTTCTGGGTCTCTAATGACCCTCAGACATTCTCATCTCCATAACATCAGAGAAAACAGCTTATCGAATCAACCACAATCCTTTATCCCAACCAACAACACAATATGACCAAGCACAACTTGGAAACTGACCACCTGTGGTAGTCACTAGTCTATCACCCTTAAACCATTTGAATTAAATTGAAATCAAGAAAGAGTCCAAAACATGTCTGCAGTGAACAAACTTTTCAATATAGTATATTTACCATTTAGGATGGGGGCTCAGACAGAGCTAGGACTCAAGACCCCTGATCTCAGTTAGCTGATGGCTGAACCCCATGATGCAGAGTGACCTCAGGCTGCAAAGCCCAGATTGAGTTCCCCAACCTTCTGCATGGTTGAACTCCATACCATTCTACTACAGGTTTCCCACACCCTTTCTTTAAAGATGTTCAAAGTTGGGAACTCAGAAAAATACCCTTTATGACAACCTCTGCCTCTGCAGAGTGGGTCCAAAGGCTGGCTCAATCAGGAGGTCTGAGAGTGTAAGGGGGGTTGGGGGGTAGTCTTCAGGGGTGGCCGCGTGGCTACCTTCCTGGTGCTGGAGTGATAGTGGCTCCCAGTGGGAGAATGTGTGGCTATCCTTCCCACAGTGGATCAGGGCCCAGGCAGCCCTCCTGGTCCAACACCATTTATTAAAGAGGCTATCTTTCCTCCACTGAAGATGGTCAACTCCTTTGTCAAAGATGACGTAGCTGAGTACATCTGGATTTGGTTTTGTGTCTTCCAAACTGTTCCATTGATACTCAGATCTGTTTCTTTGCCAGTGCCATGCTGTTTCTATCACAGTGGCTTTGTAGTATAGTTTCAAATTGAAAATTGTTATACCCACTGCCATGTCTCCGTTGCCTAGGATGGCTTTTGGTATTCTAGGTCTCTTCTGGTTCCAAATGAATTTTTGGATTCTTTTTTCTAGTTCTGTGAAATATAGTGCTGGAGTTTCGATTGGCATTGCATTGAATCTGTATAGCAGTTTTGGCAGTATGGCCATTTTCACTATGTTGATTCCTCCTACCCAGGAGCAGAGGATATCTTTCCATTTTCTTATATACTCTTTGATATCTTTTTTCAGAGTGCTGTAGTTTTCAGTGTAGAGGTCTTTTGATTCTTTTGTTAAATTGATTCCTAGATACTTCATTTTTTGGGATGCCATTGTGAAAGGAATTGTTTCCCTAATTTCTCTCTCAGTGACTCTGTTATTTGCGTATAAGAAGGCTACTGATTTTTGGGTGTTGACTTTGTATCCAGATACTCTGCTAAAAGTGTCAATTAAGTGTAGAAGTCTTTTGGTAGAGTTTTTTGGGTCTTCAATGTAGAGTATCATATCAGCAAATAATGACAGCTTAACTTCTTCCTTTCCTATCTTTATTGCTTTAATTTCTTTCTCTTATCTAATTGCCCTGGCTAATGTTTCCAGAACTATATGGAAGAGGAGTGGTGATAGTTGGCATCCTTTTCTTGTTCCTGATTTTAACGTGAAGGTTTTCAGTTTTTGGCCATTTAATATGATGTTGGCTGTTGGTTTTTCATAGATAGCCTTTATTAAGTTGAGATATAGACCATCTATTCAAATTTTTTTGCAAGGTTTTTTATCATGAATGGGTGTTGAATTTTGTCAAATGCTTTTTCTGCATCTATCAAGAGGATCATATGGTTTTTGTCCTTAACTCTGTTAATATAATGTATTACATTTATTGACTTACGTATGTTGAACTATCCTTGCATCCCTGGAATAAATCTGACTTGGTCAGGATGTATGATCTTCTTGATGATCCTCTGTATTCTGTTTGCTAGTATCTTATTAAGGATTTTTGCATTAATATTCATTAAGGAGATTGGCCTGTAGCTCTCTTTTTTAGTTCCTTCTTTCTCTGGTTTGGGAATCAAAGTGATACTTGCTTCCAGGAATGAGTTTGGAAGTATTGCTTCCCTTTCAATTTCATTGAAAAGTTTGAAGAGTAATGGCAGTAGTTCTTCTCTAAATGTCTTGTAAAATTCAGCAGTGAATCCATCAGGAAAGTCCTGAGTTTTATCCCTGGTACCAAAAAAGAAAAAAGAAGATCTCTGTGTGTGTGTGTGTGTGTGTGTGTGTGTGCGTGTGCACGTGCAGAAGCTTCTGGGAGCATTGTTGGGGTGGAAGTGAAGACAACAGTTGGTGGCTAAGTGTTGTAATGGTTCAGAGGTGGTTGTTCTGTGCATGAGGGGTGCTGTGAAGGAGGTGAGGTGAGGTGATTGGACTAGGGTAAATTAAAGTTAGTGGGAACTGTGAAGTACAACTTAGATTTTTGATGGATTCATGTGGTGCATGATGTATCATGGAAAGTTCTTAGGTTTTTGGCCAGTTAGCATGAATGGTAGGACTCTTAACCAAGAAGGCAGAAATCTGGGAGGGTCTGTGAGGAGACCAAGGGTCAGCAAGGAGACTCACAAGTTCTTTTTGGTCTTATTTGGATCTATTAGATACTCAAGTAGACATGCTAGTGAAACAGTTGCTTGGAGACATTCATCACACTTTTGATCACCAGTGAAGTTCAAGTCTGAATTCTGACCCCCCCATTTCCTAATTGTTGTTGCTCTTTTCCCCATGTTTCACGTTCATAGAGTCTGGTCTCCAAAGCTGCTCAGTCATTCTGGGCAGAAGTGAGAGAGAAAAGGGGGTAGCTGGGGAGGAGATATGTCTTTGCAGGTCATGCCCCCAGGGACCACTCTTCCTTCCTGACACCACCTCCTCCTGGCACATTTAGCTATGGATCCATCAATGGATTAATCCACTGATGAATATATAGGACTCCATGGTCCAATCACCTTTCACCAAATGAGAATATTGGAGGCTATTTTAGGTCTAAACTGTAACACCTGGTAATGGAGACCACCCTGAGTGAACTGCAAATTCATAACCTGGCTTTTCATATTAAAAGTCTGAGCCTGCCTATTAGCCCACAATGGCTTGCCCAAAGAGCCAGCTGTTGGTGTGGGAAAGGAACAACTCCCCACACAACTGGTCACAGCAGAGGTCTCAATGATACTATGATGTCTTGGATGGCTAAGGGCAGCATGACTCATATATAAAATTTCTATAGAGGCAGAAATTAATCTGTGGGAAAAAATAAATTTCCCATTAATCAAAGAGCTATTCCTGCTAGAATGTCTCATTCTCTTGTTGCTAAGACCTTGCATCAGTGCTCTACACTCCACTGTTCCCTGCACCACTCCTTACCCCTTCAAAAAACTCCAAGAGACAGGTGCCTTAGCCTGATAAGAGCTTTGACCATCCTGGGAACCCCATTTATGCAGTGAAGATCTTGTCTTGTCTATTGTTACCCTGCCACCATACCCTTGGTCAGGTGAGTGGAGGTCTGATCAGCTTCCAAAAACTTGGATTCCCCCAGGATAGTTGATTGGCATGTGTTGAGGTTTATATGGGTGCAAGAGAGGGTGCTCATCAGCCCTCTATCCAGCCCAGCTACTTACCCTGCTCCATCCAGAAAGATGGATCTGTTTTGATTAAGTGAGTGTCTAGGAGCTCTAGGCCAGAAGCCATCCTGAGGAATCCTCAGGATTGTAAGAGCTTGGTATGATCACCGAGCTCTGACATTTGTCTCATCTGCTGGGCTTGCAGAGTTACAGTGCATATAGAAGCTCTGACTACATTCACACAGCAGGCATTTAGTGAGAGCTAGCAGATGATCTTGTGCTCTTCTATCATAACTGCATTTCAGGGATATTATAATTGTGCTACTGTCAAAGTCAAATTTTATGTTTGTATTCAACATTTCAGTCTGAATATATCCATTCTTGTGTCACAAATGAAAACACATATTAATGCCTTAGCCCCAATCATACCCCTTGTGTAGGAGAGAAACTAGGTCATTGGTTTGTTTCCTAGGGCTCCTGGTGGGAAAATTGGTTGTTATGATCACTTGCATAACATGTCTGTCTTTTCATGTGTGTGCCTCTACTGTTGCTGTGGACTCCATTTACAAGCTGTACCAAGGGCCTCACAGAACCCCAGCTACACAGTTCTGAAACCCTCTGTAACTCAGGATACATCATGGAAGTGAGGTGGACAGATGTGAGATTGTAAGAGCCCGTTATGAGGGGTGGATTTTATGTGTTCAACTTGACATGACTGCTACCATCTTGAGTTGTGACCCTATAATTGCTCCAGGGTGACCCTCCTTAGTTTCTGCTGCAGTGTCCTAGCAAATGTAATAGGCAAAACCATTACAGGGTCATGTGGAGCTTCAGGCATGTGTTTGACCCTTTGATATCAGCTTGAGATAAATCAGATACATTTCTGTTAGGAGGAAGTCACTGTTTTAAACCATAAAAATGCACCTCTTTCTGACACAACTTGTGGGGTCCAACTAGTCTTTCTGTTTCCCAGAACAATGCTTCCTCCAGCAAGTGCCCAAATATTTCACACTGCACAGTCCTGCATCTGTCTGTCTCTTCAGTCTCATGGCATTCTGCACCAGGAACACATACACTAGGACTGAGTTGTCCCAAGCAAGTCCTAAACCTCCAGGTTGGTGTTTTTAGTTCCCAGTTAGCGAGGAAAGGGAAGATAATGAGTTTACATCAAGTGGCAAAGATTCTCTGCTTGATCAAACTTTAGTTAGGATCCTCAATCTTCTCCTGGGCCCATTGTGTACTTCCTTATAAAATCCAGCTTTTGCAAGAATCCCATTAAATCAGTTTAGAAAGAATCCATAGTCAAATCTGATCACTCTGGCTCCTCATTCTCTACCACCTGCATGTGATGCTTTGCCACCCTGGTTGGTCCTCAGCAAGTCTCCTGTTAGGTTGGTTTGTAGAGTCCTCTTTCCTATGGTTTCTCCTCTTAGTAATTTCCCATCCCCTGGCCCCACCTTGCTTCTTGGCTATGAAGCCCCCTTAACCACGCCTGTGCTTGAGCTCCTCCTCCCCACATGAGACCCTATTGCCATGGTCTCCATTGCCACTGAGATGTTCTGAGCTTTATCAAGTGTGACTGAATAACATCTTTAACAGGATTTGTGTGCTTTTATTGAGAGCATTACTATGCTGCAGACTAGGAATCTAAGGGTAAATTTTCCAGAAGAATGGAGATTAAAAAAAATCCTTCTGGTACCAAAGTCTTATATTTGATTGAGATATTAAATGGTTTTATTTCTACTTTGGAAGTAATAGGGGAGAAAACAATGTTGGACGTGGTCCTTCAGAATGAAGCCATGACACACTGGTAATGATCTCAGAGCAGCTGCCACCAGGCTCACCTACATGTGCCAGGCACTCTCAGGACTTCTTCTGGCTGAGGACGAGGCCAGTGCTGGAGTGCCTTCAAAATGTGCTCAGAGCTCCAGGCAGAAGCAGATAGAAGTGCCTTTCATCTTTTCTCTGTAGATTTCTTCAAACCTCTCATTCTGGGCCACAGTGAAGTAGTTTTTCCAGTCCCCCACAGTTCCTAGAAGACAGAAGCCCAGACAGGAATGTCACTCTCTGATTGACAGTGGGTGGCCTGACTGGAGCTATGAATGCTCTCGGGGGCCTTGCCTGTCTACAGCTGGCCACACCAGGTCACCTTCGGTGGATGACAGCCCACCTGCAGCTTTCTGCCATGAGGAGCAGCTCAAGGGCCTCTGAGCAGGAGGACAAAAGGGAGCAAGGACCTGGAACATTCTGGCCCCACCTGTGGTACAGCTGCATGTTGGACACTACATAGACATGACAATGGAATTCAGCCACATGGAGGGATCTAGGACATTTTGGTGACCAGGGACCTCTCACATGAGATACCCACAAACAGGCAAGATCAGTGAAGTCAGACAGTGGTGGTCTCTGCAGGTAGAAACCCATTTTGCAGGTAGAGACCCAGCAGAAGAGGCATGATGATGAGTTTTCTGGGGAGATGAGAACATTGCTCTCATGGTTGAGTGCCAGAGGTATGGCTGCATAGCCATACAGATTAGAAATTGATGAACTGTCCACTTAAGATCTGTACATTTTTATATGTAGATTACATCTCCATGAAAACAATCCAGAATCCAGAAACCATTCAAATTAGATATAATTTTTCACCAAGCAGCAATTGAAATAATTTTAGGTGTTAAAATATTCTTTGCCTCATATTGTTGACCTTTCTGGAAAATTGGGCAACAGAAATGAAAGCATTAGGAAAGAAGAACCTACACACAAAAATGCTCAGGGCAGCATTATTTGTAATGATGAACATGGAGAACAGCAAGAAATGATGCCTGTTGGGCTGGGGGTAGAATGTTCTGATTTGCTACAGGAGCTTGGGATGCTGCTGGAGATTGGAAAGTGAGGAAACAAATCCAAGCCTGAGGGGGAGACTGGAGGAGAAAGGGAAGGTGTCCCTCAGCTGTACACACACCATGGCCCCAACAGGGTGAGAAAGGAAGGTGTGTGAGTCTACACAGCAGGGGGAAGGTGGCTGTTGGTGGCTGCTTCTTTTCAATTATAAATGAAAGTTATTCTTAAAAAATATGAACCAGGCCAATTTGAATTCCTCTTTTGGAAATTGGAATTAAGACTTATTAAGAGATGCACTAACTGTAGTTGAAAATTGTGACATGCGACAGGTGTGTACAATGATCAAGGCCAAATCAAGAGCAGAAGCTGAGGCAGTGGAAGCTCTAGTGCTGACAGACAGCCAGGTAGTGGGCAGCAGAGGAGGCAGTGTGGGTGAGAATAGGAGTGGAGCCTTGTAAGTGGCCTTAGAGTGAAGATCCACACCTTCTCTCTGAAGTCCCAGACCCCTGGTGGGGTACCAGCGAGGTCTGGACTAGTGCTGGTTCCTGCACTTCCTTTACTGTGTGTCATGCTCTCTGTAGCACCATCAAGCCCCAGCCTTGATAGGAAAAGGCTCTGAGGGCACCGGGATGGCCAAGTGGTTAAGGTGCTGGACCTAAGAAACAGGCTCTGAGGAGAGGGATGCACCTTGCATGTATGAAGTGCAGCCTTGTATTGGCAGTGTCCTCAGACAAGCTGAGATTTCAGAGTCCGCACAAACCTTTTCTCATGAAAGAAGAAACAGTTAGGTCCATGTGAGATTTGGGAACTGTGGAACGATTCACCAAGGGATTTTCTTTCATTTTCTCAAAGGATGTCTGCTGGACAATTTTATCCAGCACTGCTTCTTCCAAGTTCTTTCCCATGAACTGCATCACCTTCTGGATTTCCTGCTTGGGATCCTGGGGTGAGGGTAGCATTGGATTGGAATGGAAGAATTTCAGAAAGCCATTCTATCCCTCTATTCCCCTCCCAGATGTAGGCTCCAAAATAGCTCCAAAGTATATGGGCTCACCCTCTTTATGTCCTCATAGAAGAGGAAGAGAACTTGGTATCTGTCCCTCATGTCCCACCATCCTCTCACATGATCAAACCAGGAGCCCCAGGCTACTGCAAAACACAGGGGAGAAGAGGCCACCCCATGATGGCACAAAACCTTGGAGTCTGGAGGGCATGGGGCGAGGGGAGGCAAACTCTGGATGGGGCATGTCCTGGGGTCCTGACCTACTGATCTAGAAGGTCTTGTGGATTGCCACAGCCTTGGTTCTCTTCCCAACTCACCACCAAAAGTGGCTTTGTGTTGGCATGTGCCATCCTTGGCACTCTTCTACGGGGGCCTGAGGGATTCTGCACCTGGTGGCCCAGGATGGAGGCTTTCAGGTCAGCTGGGGGTGTTTGCTGAGGCTGAGAATCACTGGGGAAGCTGCCTCCTGCCTCACCTGGTCCCAGATGGTGGTGGCACTGACTGAGGGTACACTTGACATCCAGGAAATGAGATATCTCACATGGTTCCCTAGACTTGGCCTCCTGGGGTGGGAACACAGGCTGTGGAGGTTTTTCTTTTACCTTTTCCATTGACGAAGGTTTCAAAGTACTCTTCCCAGGTACCAGGGTCGGGGAGCTTTTTGTTCATCCTTTGGAAATGGTAGTAGGAAACCATGCAGTCCTTGGCATTCCGAGCTACATAAATGAACTTGGGGTGAGAAGAAAGTGGCTGAGAGATGTGACACGTAGACTCTCACAGGGCTCCGGGGGCATCCAGGGCTGGAAGGGACACGTGGTCTCATGACCTCCTCTTGCTGACCACCCTGCCTCTCTGCCACCCTGGTCTTACTAACTCACAGTTAGCCAGCCTGGCTCCTGACCACCCTTGTGCCAGAAGCGAACCCTTCCTGTAGGAGTGGTGACCTGCCATCCACTCCAAACAGCCACCTGGGCATGAGTGAGCCTCCCAACACCTCATCTTATTTCCCAGAGAAGCAGGAGAGCTTCATGGCTACAAGTTTGGGCCATACTCACTGGGCTCCTTGGCTGACCATGCACAGTCCTTGTCCTGGCAAGGAGTAGCCTGTGGCTATATGTGACCAAGCAGGCTGGGTGCTGGCTGTGGGAGGAGTCGAGTGAGTCTTACAGTAAAGCAGGGGGCCCAGGGCTGGCAGCCACACCAAGTGCTGGCTTCCTCTGTCCACCTGCTTGTTCCTAGCTCTCCTGTCCACTCTGTGAGCCTCCACGGCCTGCAGCTGCTGCCTATCTAACTAATGCCTCCTAAGCTGCTCCAGTTGTGGTCACCACCCAGGCAGTGGTCACCTCATGTCCTCCCCCATGAGTACACTCATACTATTTCAGGCCCACACCCTCCCTCCCATAAGCTGCCTTCCTACCTTGCAGCTCTTTCCCCAGAAAGAAGGTGGCAGCAACACTGTGGACAGGTGTGTCCTCATCGTCCTCGGGGAGGGCATGATATTAGCTTTGTTCACACCTGTGAGACAATTCCAGGGACATGTTGGCATCTGCCATACCCTGTGGTATGGGTTCCAGGCTGGGTTCAGAACATTCGGCTACCTGCCTATCTCTGCTCTCGGACTTGGAGACTCACAGCGGGCGGTTGACATTTTCCTCACTTTGGTAGAATCACATGGTGTGAGGGGACAGAGCCCCAGGTTAATTTATGTCAGCCTCAGGGTATGGTGGACCAACAATGGTTGAGCAGCAGCTGGGCAGGGGCGGCGCCAGCCTAGAGCACAGACTCTCTACCACCCTGGCTGCCAGAGAAGTCACATGCTATTGCCTGTGCGAGCCTCTTCCTATCCACAAAAGCACAGGAGTCACGATTCTTATTCTCATTTAAAACCCTCATGAGGCTTGCTCTTTCTGGTCCTGGTGCTCAATGCGGAGAAACAGCCCAGGCTTCCTCCTCAGCTTTATGCTGCAGCAATCATCAGCAGTCGGGAGGTGGCGCCAGTGAGTGGCGCTGGCGCAGACAGGCTGGGACTGCGCTCAGGGTCTGAAGGGAGAGGTGGTTCTCTTAAAGTTGGACTCTGACTCATGGAAGAAAACCCATCTGTATGAAAGTCAGGGAGCTTGGTCATGCGGAGGAGGGTATTTCTAAGGCCTGGGAATATGAACATAGCATTTAATTCTCCTCGTGCTGCAGGAAGGCATGTGTGGAAGCATCTCTTCACCTCTTCCTGCTTGCTAGCGGGCAGTAAGGTCTCACAGGTGACCAGCTCTCCTTCCTTGCAATCCAGGAGCCCTGAACCCCTGAAGGGCCAGGCCCTCTCCTGCCAGTACCTTGGGGTTGGCTGTCCTCTCACATCAGAGGAAAAGGGCCTATTTGCCAGATTCCCTGGGAGGGGGAGGAGGAGGTCGCAACCTTCAACTCCTGCCCCTGGACGTACATACCTGGGCCTTAGAGATCTGACCCAAGACCCTTCTGCTGGAGACCACAGGGGTTCCTGAGTGCACAGCTCCACACCTTGCCAAGATATGTGCACAGAGTTATCACTTTGAGAGTCTTGATTTCGCTTCATATGTTGGGAATCCCCAGTAATAATGATAAGTTATTTGCTGCACTGTGGGTTGAACCCAGCATTTACTAAGCACAGACCTACCTCTGAGTTACAGCCCAGCTGCATCTCGAGCACAGCTGAGTGGCACCAGTGCATTCAGGTTGTTGTGTAACCATCAGCACCAGTCGCCTCTGAATTTTGTCATCTTCCTAAACAGAAATCCCGTGCCTGCCAGACTCAGCTCCCAGTCCTCCTCCCAGTCACGTCTCTCGCTGTGTGCTCGGCCACTCAGGGTCTCCTACGAGTGGACACACACAGGTGTCCCTGTGCATCTGACTTATGCCACGCAGCAGTGTCTGTGGCATCCAGTGTGCTGCATCCTGGTTCAGAGTCCCTTCCTCTGTGGCTGAACGCTGTTCCACTGTGCATAGACCCACATTTCCTTTCTCCTTTCAGCTGTCAATGGACACAGTGCTTCCCAGTGGCTGGTGTGCCGAACACAGGCGTGCAGATACCTGTTTGAATTCTGGTGTTCATTTTCTAGAAGTGGGACTGCTGGACTGTATACATGAAGGAAAGCATTCTGACACTAGAAAGGAAAGCTGCACACCACTCTGAAGGACACCAACACCCGTACTCCTCACGAGGCTGCAAACTGTCCCTTCTCTATCTCTGTCCTCAGCACCTGGCTCGAGTCGTGCTCAAACTCAGCCCCTTATTCACACAGGTGCTGCCCTTGGGCTGCCTGCATGGTGAATGTATGTCCTGCTCGTCCAGCTCTGTGCTCCACTGGGTCCCAGGCACCATGTTCCTGAGTTTCTGCGGCACAGGTCCTGGGTCTGCCCTCAGCGTTCCACCCTTGGCCACTGGTTCGGGCAGGGTCGTCTTCCCACCTTCATTCTACCAAGCCCTTTGTGAAGCTGCCAACTTCCTGAAGTAGCTTCTTTTGCCTCTATTTTCTTTTGATTTTTTTTTTTTTAGTGTAAAAAGAAAAACTTCCAGGTCTAGCTTTCCCTGAAAAAAGCTTCTCTAGTGAGCAGAATGCATTGTGTGAGTGGATTTTGAGGCTCCCTCTGGCACCTCACTTTTAGGGGTGTGGGGAGATGATGTTGCGAGGGCCCCAGGCAGGTTCCCCCTTCCTATGAGTCCCCACTGATGAGTGACCAGAGTGAGCTTCAGAACAGAGGGGCTGAATCAGACCTTGGCAGGAACCCTGTTCCTGTCACTTTGTTTTTTTTTGGTACCGGGGCTTGAACTTTGGACCTTGCACTTTCTTTTTTCTTTTCTTTCTTTTTTTTTTTTTTATTTTGGCACTTTTGAGACAGGGTCTCACTATGTAGTTCAGACTGCTCTGGAACTCACTGTGTAGCCTAAGCTGGTCTCGAACTCACAGCGATCCTCCTGCCTCAGCCTCCCAAGTACTGGGATTACAGGTGTGCATCACCATGCCTGGCTTTGGTCCTTGCACTTTTGAGGCAGGCGGCAGAACCTGAACTAAATCCCCAGCCCCCTTGTATCACTCTTGGTACATAACTTAGCTAATATGAGAAAAGGGGAAAGGAAAAGGAAACTCATGACCACAGAAACAGAGGAGGCGAAGGGAGAACAGAGAGGAGAGAGCTGGGGAGAGGGGAGAAGAGAGTGAGGAGGACCCAGAGAGATGGAGAAGGGAGCCTGGCCATAAGGGGCTCTCACCTGAGGGCTGGGGTGGCTGTGCCCACTCAATGAATGGGTGACGGAGCTGAATGATGGACCGCTGGCACTTCATCTCATCCCCATCCTGCTCAATCATGTCCACAATTTCCTGTATCCATGTTGTCCCTGAGGGCCAGGGGAGGAGAGAAGCAGAGACCTCAGATAGCTGGCCCTGAAGCTCATGGAGTGAAGGACAGGTGCAGAAAAGGATGTAACTGATGCCTCCCCTCTGGCTAGGACCCCACTAGCTACAACTGAGAGACACCAGGACCAGGACCTTGTTAGCCAGGACAGTGGAATGCCAAGGTCAAGATGCCACTAGCAAGGACCGAGGGACACCATGACCAGGACCCTGCTGGCCAGGACAGAGGGATGCCACATTGGAGGGACTTTGGGTCTCTGTAGGGAGTGGAGCCACAGAGACCAAGCTCCTGCCCATCTGAAGGGGTACAGACCAGGCACAGTGGGTGGCCCCAGTGCTGGCCGCTGGGCCCAGAACTTGGGTCCCAGGTGCCTGTGTGCCCCATCCTAGGACAGGGATTCTGACTCAGCATGGAGCTCTTTGAGGTTGCCCTGCCTCAGCACCTGACTTGGGGTAGGTACAGATGAGGAGATCGTCTGGCTTGGCTTCAAAGTTATGGATCTGGCTCCAGTTGTCCACCGTGGAAGCAGGTAGGGGTACTCCTGCCACCTCAACCAGTGGCCTCCCTAACCTTGCGGCCATTGTGTCCTGGGGTGCAGGGTCCTAGAGGAAAAGAAAACACAAAGTTGACTACTGTGCCCAGTTCTAGGTGTACAGAGTGGTCCCACTAGTTATACACACATTGTTGTGCAGCCTTCACTACTACCTATCTCTAGACCTTCCCATTTTCCTGAATGGAAACTCTATCTAGAAAATGCCAAGGATACCTACCCTTCCTACCCTGACTGTCACTGAGCTGCCACATCTGTGAAGTTCATGCCGCCTGTTCCTCTGTGAATGGCTTGTCTCCCTTAGCTTGACGTCTGTGAGGTTCAACCGTGTGTGGCATATTACAGGGCCTTCTTCCTTCTTAAAGCTGATTCTGTTCCCTGCCCGCCTGAGCTGTCTCTTACTTTGCTGTGCATTCACCCATGGATGCTGGGGTCACTGCCACCTTTGGTTGTTGTGATGATCCTGCTGTGAACACGGTACACATATATTTCTTTGAGCTCTTGCTTCACATTCTCTGGGCTGTGCACCCAGACACAGAATTTCTGAATCAATTATTTGATTTTTTTGAGGAAGTGTTATACCATCTTCCACAGTACTATGTCACTATGCAAGGATTTCAGTTTCTCTAAATCATTCCTATCCTCTCTGGATGGAGCTCCAGGATGGGGGAGCATCCCAGCAAAGCAGGGTGGTGCTCAGATGGGTGTGGCTGTGGGGAACCCAGAAGCAAGTGTGTTCCAGGGATCTTAGTGTTAGAACCAACAGTGCTTACTGATCTGGTGTGAGGGGGTGGCAACCAGAGTCTGGCTGGTGGTGGGCAAGAATGGGAGGCTGGAGGAGGGCAATTCTTCCATGGGGCTGAGTCTGAGCTGCATCTGGGACCCTGCAGGGCCTCCTGGGAGGTGGGGTGGGTCTAGGGCTCTGACTCAGAGAGTACGATTTGAGAGTCACCCAGTCACTGGTTGGCCAACTTTGGCAGGTGTCATGTGTCTGGCTGTGTGAGTCCAGGAGGGTGAGCTCAGTCACGCAGTCCCCATTTCCAATTGACTGAGGAGTTTCAGCTCTCCTCTCAAGAGCCATGTGCACTTGGGAGCAACTGTGTGTGCTTCAAAGTGTGGTCTTATCCTCTCCGTCAGGCCAGGCAGTAGCTCAGAGGCCCAGCTCTCAGCCAGTCCTGGGTCACCAAGGGTTGGCTGACACCCTACAGTCTGGAGTTGCCAGACCAGTGTGGCTGGTGCACATAACCTTATGTGGGTTTGATGTGTGAATTTTTAATGCTGATGCCATATCAGGACATTGCCCCATTGGATGGGCTGCTAGTGCTGCATATTCGGGGTTTGCAGGGCGGTGAGCAAAGAAGCCACAGAACCTGGCTCCATCAGTAACTGGGGGTCACCTGTCTGGGGCTTAGTGCCCCTGCCACCCCATTGTGCTGGAGGTGTACGCTGGTGTGCTGGCACTGGCCAAAGCTCAGGTGGGCAGGGGAGCCCAGGCCGCAAGTCCTTTTCACCATCCCAAGGAAAGGCCTCATCAACACATGTTCCTACCAGAGGACTGGGGACACAGATAAGCAGCTGGCTGGAAGCTTTGTGTCTTCTCAGCACAGGTCAGCTGTAGCCTCCTTGATGAAGCCATCCTTGTCCCCAGCTCTGTGGACAGAAGTACTCACTCCTCCCTACAGCAGCTTGTGTGTATACTTCCTATGCTTTATCCCACTGTCCGGTAATTACGCAACCAGCCCTGGAGCAGCTGCCTGGGCAGGTCCCATTCACAGGCCCAGCATGGGCTGTGGTCAGAAGCTGGGACCAAGGGAAAGTCCTTGGGGCCAAAGGGACAGTCACAGCTAGACAGGTCCAGCTGGTACTGGGAGGAGGGGGAAAGGGCTTTGGGTAAAGTATCAGAGTAGAAAGAGAGAGGGCACGGGAGAGTGGGGGCTTTTGGAGGTTGCTGCCTGATTTCAGGTCCAGCAGAGTCAGGCTACTGTCCGTTGACTATATTCATTTGCAGGTTCTTTTCCAGTTCTTTGGGATCCTTTCTGTTGGAGTTAATCTACCTGCACAGCAACACCTGCAGGATTGCAGACTAAGACACATGGACAAGTTAAGCACAGCATTCCCCTTCCACCACTGTCTTACCTTCAGGTTCTGGCTGGAGGTCAGGAGCCCAAAGCCCAACCAAGGGCAGGGGCACGGGAAGTGGGTGGTGGTGGTGGTAGGTGAGTGGTGCTCCTGCGCACAGACACTGTAAGAACTCAAACCACTGCTTCCAGTGTGGTCAACAGAGCCATTCCTGTGAGCTTTGGGATGCACAGAAGCCACTGTCACCTCCCTGACCAGGACGCACCTTTCTCTGCACCAAGACTGCTCAGCTGAAGCCTGAACTTGTTGCAGGCTCAGTTCTGGACTCCTGCAAATGCAAGCTTTTGGAGGAAAAACCTAGTGACCTTTCCCTCTGTGAGCTCAGGGGTCTGTGTACATGGGCTCCTCCTTCCTCTGTTGGTTGGGCAGAAAGTCTAAAGTGGGCATGTCCTGGGTGCTGCTGTGCTTATGGTTTAAAGAAAGCTCTGCCCCAAAGCCTGCAGCCTCTGTCCTTACCTAGAGGAAGCTGGCCCCTCCCTGGGCACACAGCCCCATCAATCATTTAGACTTAAACAAGAGGTTGATTTACTGCCCAGATATACCAAGTCCATAGGCTACCAGCCACTGAGTTCATCATTCATTTCCCTTGTAAACGCTCTTGTGCCTAAAGCGGAAAGGAGCTTAAATCTGTGCTGGGTTGGGGATGATGGTCCCTCTCTTCTCAGACATGTAGGCTTATTGGGTAAATCTCTCCTTGACCCAAGAGCTTGTCCTCAATTCATTGGGTTCTGTTCAAGCAGTGAGCAGTGGAGCGGGGTTTGGCAAGAGGGGATGTGGGAAGTTGGCTCTAGGGCCTGCAGTGTCCAGCCCCAGGTGACCTGGGCCTGAGGTCACTTTGCATGGATAGAAGGTTGCTGGGGACCTATCTCCAGTGGGTGCCTAGGGCCAGAAGCCACAGTGGTAACAGAGACCTTTCTTACCCCCAGGTACTAAGTAAAGAAGAGCTGGCTCTTCTTTATCTGGGTCCCAAACTGTGCTCACCAACCCCGCACTCAGTGATGACAGAGAGGAAGAGCTGCCTGTGTGTGCTCACAGCAACCTCATCTCCAAGACACCCTTTTATGAGGCAGAGTTCAACCCTGTGTCCTGCTCCCTGGGGGACTGGACTGACCTGTGCTGAGCAACCCTGTTCTGGGGCTCTTCTACCTGCAGCCAACTTGGTTCATGCTTTGCACTTTTCTTCTGGACCTCAAGTGCTCCATCTGCTCCCTGCCAAAGCTGCCTGTTTTCTGTGACTCTAAACCTCCCAGGGCTTTGAGGCAGGCCCTCCTCCTTTAACTGCAGTCTAGCTATCTTCCTTCCTTTCTCTTCCCAACTCACTTAGCCAGCACTGAGTACTCAGCCCTCAGCCGACTCTCAAGTTCTCAGCATTGATGCACACCCTTTCTTAGATATTCCTCTCAACCAGCTCTCTGCTTTTGTGTCTGAAGTACTGCTCAGTGGCCACTCCACCCTTGCTGCAGTCTTCAGCACCTCGTAGGCTATGTCTTCCACTCTGAAGCACAGACCTGGACTTCCTCCCCCTATGTAATGATATACTTTATTAATTTAACATTTATATTATAAATTTTAGATGTATTGAGGGAAACTGTGAGTAGGATAAGCCCACAGTCCCTGCAGCCCCAGAATCTGTGACCACTGCATGCAGTCTCAGCCTCCAGCTCATGGTGACCAGCTGGGTGTGTGTGGCCTCGGGCAGTCCCGCTCCTCTCTTTTTCTTCCCTTCCAGAGATAACTTAAGCCTAGTTTGCATTAGTATCCTGGTTGTTTCTGGGCCAGTCCAGATGCATCTTCTGATGTCACCTACACAGGCCTGGGCCAGTGGAAAGGAACTTGCTTCCTTGCACCTGCTGCACTGGTGGCCCCGCCTCTGGCCCCCTTGTGCTCTTCCAACCCAGCTGCTCCTAGTCCATTTCTGCAGAGCCCACAGCCATCCTATTGGGAGCTTTATCTTAAGATGGAGCTGACGTGGATCTCTGCTGTCTGCTACCTGCATGCATCTTCAGAACCACAGTTCTGTGAGGCTCAACTCACACCACACACTCCAGTCACTGAGTATGCACAGCTTGGTGGATTTCATTCTGCCTCTAACACCACAGCTTAGGATGCTTTGACTAGCTCACGAAGAGAACCTTAGCCATGATAGTCACCGCAGCCACCCTGCTGCCCAGCATTGCTTGTTGATGGTCCATTTTCTGCCTGGCATCTGCCTGCTGTGAACATTTCAGGTAAACTCAGGGATGCATGAAGGTGAACTGAGTCTTCCAATATGTAGTAGTCCAGAGACTCATGGAATACTCATGTTGAGTTTTCTTTTACAGCAATTTTCTTTTTTTACTGTAATGAATAAGACAACTACCTTACCATAGTCTCAGTGGTCCCAAGCACAATGGCACATGTTTGGGGTGAGCTCGAGGCCTGTGGCACTGTTTTTATTGAAAAATATGTCTTATCTTCCAACCAGAACTGGCTATTGTGGTATGCGATCTCCGTGAATGATTCTTTGTCATGTTCCCATTTGACAGGGTTGATGTATTTATTTCAGGAATAAATGAAGGCTCAAAATGAAAACCTTTAGTTTCCACCCAGTCTGGGACTTCATGGCTTTCTGAGAGTTTTCTGGGTGTCTGTCCTGGGTACAGGTAGGAGAAGCAGCCTCATGACCCTGGGTTGCAGGCACAGAGGATAGTGTCCAGGTCCCGGAGGGTAGGAGCTGTCCCCAGTACATGCTTCTGCTAAGGATGCTTCCTCCATGGCTGCTCAAGCCCCCTGGGTATCTTGAGAGCACAGAGTGGTGGGTTTCCTTAGGCATGGGGTGAGTGCTGGGCCTCCCTGTCTCTCTCTGCCTCTGCTAGGTCCTGCTTTGACAGCTGAGCTGGCTCAGTGCATCCCTGGGTTGTGCTGTCCATGCTGTGTGTCTTTTTGTTCCTTCTGTTTTGACCCTTCAGAGTTCACACAATTCCCTGTATCTCAGGCCATTTTTCTCCTTACCTGTGCTCACGATCTCAAGTTCTTTCCTCTTGTTTCCTGCCTAATACCCATCCTTAGACCAGGGTAAAGGATTACATGTCTCCCTCTGCTACTATCTCTTTCCCTGGTCATTTTTCCTCACCTACTGCAACTCTGGCTTCAGGAAGAGGGATCCCCAAAATGTGAAGCAAAGTTAGAAATGAAGAGGACAAACCCTATGTGTTAGATTCTCAGGTATGTGTTACCAGTATCATGGACTGGGCCAGCTAAGTAGTAACAGGTCCTGTCTTGCTGCTCTGGAGGGCATAGCCCAAGACACAGGTGACACAGGGCTGAGTCCTTCAGAGCCTGAGAGAGGAGTCTTCTCTAGGACCATCCCCAGCTTCTAGTGTCTTGTTTCTTGGAAAAATATTTCTCAAGTTCCAGAGGACCAGAAGTATATTTCAAGCATAAGCAGCTTTTAACTGTGGGCTTTCTGTGTAGCCTTTGAGTCCTTGCTGCCTTGATTTGTGACCACAAATGCACCTTCTACAGCACAGAAGAACAATCCTGGAAACAACGAGGTATTGGGTCTGTGTCCACGCAACACCCTTCCAGGGTGTCTTGACTTACCAGGTGATGCTTAATGTGTGTGTGAGACCCACGTGAATAAACTGATGCTGCAGAGAGTGAACTGCATGGGGGCAAAACAAAGTGTTCAGCAGGAACCTCTCTGTGAAAAGTCTCTCTCTTCCTGGACAGTGGTGGTGACTGCAGCGGGGCTCAATGTGGGCCGGTTCTCCTGTGCTCCTCAAGCCTGGTGAGGGACTGGAGGAGGCTGGGTTCTACTGTCTCATAGCCCCCCTCCCCTTCCTGCACCCTGGCTGCAAGGTCAGACCCAACAGATGGAAAGGAGGGATGAGGGGCTGCAGTGTGCCAGTGGCTGGGTCTGGCCAGATCTTACTCCTGTGAGCACTTTGAGGCTGCCTGGCCTTCTTGTGCCCTGGGGACACATGCCCAACCCAAGGGGCTCCCTCTGCTCCTTACTAACTGTGGGCACTGTGCTGCTCCATGCAAAACATCCAGGCTTTCGTCCTGACACAGCATTTGGGATTGCACCCACCCAGAGGCTGGGCTTTTTCTGTGGGTTACCAGGTGGGGCTCAGAGCCCTGCTCAGGGTACCCCAACTGTGACCCCTGGACCTGCATTCCAGTGACAGGAAAGGAAGGAGGAAGCATGTGGACTTCTCTGTGGGGCTGGGTGGGCACTCAGTGTAGATGAACTCCACAGACATCTTTTCCCTGAGCTGCTCCTCCCTGCACACCAGAGCCACTTGACCCAAAGGAGAGTTCCAGGAAGCAGGAGCAACTGATCAATGAGTTTCTTCTAAATCCTGTGCACATGGGTTCTCCCAACACTTCCTTTGACAGTCAGTATTTATATACTGGTTCCTAAGACACATTGCTATCATTCAGGTCTGCAGTGTCCTCCAAAGGTCCGTACTGTCATCTGGCTTCTTAGGGCAGTGGAGTCCCAAAGCTGTGACTTGAGGGGTGGGTGGAAGGACCCTGGCCTCTTACTCATGTCTTTCATTCCAGCCATGAGGTAAGCAATTTCCTTTGTCACAGGCTCCTGCCATGACATGCTACCTCCCCATGGACCTGAGGGCAATGGGGCCTCTGAGCATAGACTGAGACCCCCAAAATGGTGACCACACTACCTCTCCCCTCCACAAGTCAGCCATCTTGGGTTCTTTGCTACAGTGTTGGAGATGGAGCCCACCTTGGCCAATCCCTTGGGCCAGAACTCCTCCTGCACTGTGGAGGGAAGGGCTCTGCTGTGTTTGACAGTGTGGCCATGGCAGCCTCCCTTGCCTGAGGAGCTCTGGGCCGGTCCTCAGTGTGGCTGTCACTCAGGTCACCCTTCTGGGATGGCTTTCTCACAGTGTGTCCACGTGTTAAGTAAAAAGGGCAGGGTATGGAGGGCTTTTGTTTCCTGTGGTTTCTGGGGTGGAATCCAGGGCCTTGTGTGCAGATGTTTGTGGCACTGAGCTACTCCTTAGCCTCATGCCCTTTAAAAATATTTTTATTAGTTAAGGTCATCTGAAATTTATTCTGTCTTTTAAGGAGCTAACAATCCCACTCACCTTTAGAAGTTAGTGGTATACTTCAGAGGGGTCTCTTCAGCTGCCTGCCTGCCTGAGATCACCCAGCGGGTGCGTGACCTCCCGGACTGTGCAACAACAGACCCAGCAAGGACCCAAAGACCCCGGAGGGGGTCTCTTCAGCTGCCTGCCTGCCTGAGATCACCCGGCGGGTGTGCGACCTGGACTGTGTGACAACAGACCCAGTAAGGAAGGTAGCCACGTGGGCGCCCTTGAAACACCCCCATGACCCCCCCACTGTTCTCAAACCTCCTGATGGGGCCAGTCCTTAGACCAACTCTGCAGAGGCATAGGTTCTCATGAAGGGTAGTTTTCTGAGCTCCCAACTTTGAACATCTTTAAAGAAAGGGCAGGGGAAACCTGTAATAGAACTGAGTGGAGTTCAACCCTGAGGGTAGGGAAACTCAAGTTAGGCCTTGTAGACTGTGTTCAGTCTCAGTCATGGGGAACTGCCATTGGCTA
>NW_022900921.1:49753443-49754068 GCF_012274545.1 Fukomys damarensis | reverse complement strand
AGCTAACCAGAGAGATGATGAGCAAAATGGAAGTCATGATTTGCGACTCTAGAGCAGAAACTGACAAAAAAAATAGATGAGCTCAAGACTATGATAGAAGCCATGAAGACTCAGCATAAGAAAGAAATGGAAACAATGAATGCCCAACAGAGGAAAGAAATGGTATCCATAAAACAGATTCAAACAGATATCCAGGAGATTAAAAACTCTATTGAAAGTGTACACAACAGAATAAAAGATTGTGAAGATAGAATTTCAGATATAGAGGATAGGATCGCAGTCAGTGACCCGGAAAAAAGAGGTCTCTTAAAAACAGTAAGGGATCATGAGAAATCAATCCAACAACTCCTAGACAATACAAAGAAAAATAACATAAGACTGACAGGAATTCATGAAAAAACAGGAGAAAACGCAAATGACTAAAAAAGCTCTTCACAGAATTAATGACAGAAAACTTCCCAAACAGAAGGGAAGAATTAGACATACAGATAAGTGAGGCATATAGAAACCCAACTAGCCATGATCAAAAAAAATCTGCACCTAGACATATAATAATCAAGGTTTCAGAAATCCAACAGAAAAACAAAATACTACAAGCAGTAAGAGAAAAGAAACAAATCACATG
>NW_022900921.1:49746483-49750214 GCF_012274545.1 Fukomys damarensis | reverse complement strand
AAAAAAAAAGAAGTTAGTAGTATATTTGATTATGTTAAGGTCCATTTTCTTCCAAGGACCTAGAGGAAAAGTGACAAATATTTTCTCACCTCTCTTAGTGGTGGCAAAGGCAATGGCCTCTTTCATGATGAGGAAGCTGGAGTCAGGTCCTGGTTTTCCTTGGAGGCTTCTGACTGGGGCTCCTCCAGGCCACTGAGGTACCTGGCCACATCCGTCAGGCAATCTGACAGCAAACACATAGATTTCTCCTTCAAGAACTTGTTTTCTGGTATCACTGGACCAGGCGCTGATTACTGAGTTTACCTTTGATAGAGTTGGGCGTACCTGGATAAGGAATCAGGGCGGATTTCTGACTCTGGGGTCAAGCACACAGGCAGAACTCATTCTCCACATAGGAAGACATGACCAAGAGCTGGGCGTCATGAGGCAACTGTGTGCCCTTCGCAGATATAGGGAGTCTGGTGGCTGCCCACTGGAGACAGCCTCATATCCCCACAAGCATCCTGTCTGGTGGTGGAGAGCCAGAGGGGCAGGAAGCAGGGATCTGGAAGTCAAGGGGAAGGATCAAAAGGTGCTGGGGTTTCCACAGGAGCCTAGGGACTCTGTCCTCTATTCATGTGCTGGCTGCCAACTGACCCTGAGAAAATGGGAACTTTATCAGTCTTGATGGTTTCTGGAGTACTGGGGTGGTGGTTTTGTCCTCTAAGCACCTTAGCACAAAGAAGCCTTAGCCTTGGGGTGAGGAGTGCTCAGCCCCAAGTGCAAAGCTGGAGAATAGCAGGGCCCCCATTCTAGAGGAAGAGGAGGAGGAGTGGGAGGAGGACAGAATCCTGGGACTTGAAAGGAAGAATAGAGCCCTGCAGCCTGGCCAGTGCTCACCTTGATTCTCCTTCAAATCTTCCCTGAGCAGCAGTCACAGTTATCGCCCTCAAATCCTTCACCCACTTCACCCACACAATAACATGGGTCTCAGAACATGTTCTGGTGCTGTCAGCGAACACCTGAGATGGGCTGGTGATTGGTACACAGTAGAAGTTTACTTGGTTCATGGTTCAGGAGGCTGTGAAGTCCAAGATCATAGTTAGTTCTGTCCTCTGACAGAGTCCTTCTCATTGCATCTGCACATAGCAGAGGGCTCCTGTGGTGACAAAGGGCAAGCCACCAGCTAGGGGCTTTCTTCCTCTGAAGCCACTAATGCCATCACAGCCCCAGCCTTCTGACGTTGTCTACTATTCACATCCAAGCCCCCACCTTCAATGCCATTGACATGCATGTGGCAATTACATTTCCAGCACACAAGCTTGGGGAGTGAATTCAAACTTGTGCAGCAGAGACCAGAACCCCCCTTTATTCAGGACTGAAGATTAAGTGTCTTAGGATTGGTGGATCCTGGGGTATTGGGTGGAAATTGCAGAACACTTCTGTTGCCATTCAAAAGAGCCATGGACAGTGTCACATATGTGGGTGAAGTTGTGTATAAATAAAACTTTATTAAAGTACTGGGAGGTGCACAGCAGCCTGCCCATGCCAGGATCCAGGAAGGAGAAGAAGCCTGAACAAAACTCGATCATTACCAAGCCCTTTCCTGTCTATGCCTCAGCTCCTGGGTGTCACCCTCCTGGTCACACAGCCTGCCAGTTGCTATCCCAAAGGCCTGAGTGTTGCTGTCCTTTTCTACCATTTTTATAAAAATGTCATTTAGGAGTAATTAAATACCATACAATTAGCTAGATGTGGTGGTGTATGCCTGTAATCCCAGCACTCGGGAGGCTGAGGCAGGAGGATCGCTGTGAGTTCGAGACCAGCCTGGGCTACATAGTGACTTCCAGTTCAGTCTCAACTACATAGTAAGACATTGTCACAAAAAAACCCAAACCAAAAAAAAATCCAAATACCATACAATGCATCCATTTAAAATTCAGGTTTTTCTTTGCCAGTACCATGCTGTTTTTATCACAGTGGCTTTGTAGTATAGTTTCAAATTGGGAATTGTTACACCTGGCGCCATGTGTCTGTTGCCTAAAATGGCTTTTGCTATTCTAGGTCTCTTATGGTTCCAAATGAATTTTTGGATTTTTTTTTCTAGTTCTGTGACATATAGTGTTGGAATTTCAATTGGCATTGCATTGAATGTATATAGCAGTTTTGGTAGTATGGCCATTTTCACTATGTTGATTCTTCCTACCCAGGAGCAGGGAATATCTTTCCATTTTTTAATATCCTCTTCAATTTCTTTTTTCAGAGTGCTGTAGTTTTCAGTGTAGAGGTCTTTTGCTTCTTTTGTTAGATTGATTCCTAGATACTTCATTTTTTGGGATACTATTGTGAAAGGAATTTTTTCCCTAATTTCTCTCTCAGTGAGTCTGTTATTTGTATACAAGAAGGCTATTGATTTTTGGGTGTTGACCTTGTATCCAGCTACCCTGCTAAAAGTGTCAATTAAGTGTAGAAGTCTTTTGGTAGAGTTTTTTTCGTCTTCAATGTAGGGTATAATATCATCAGCAAATAATGATAGTTTAACTTCTTCCTTTCCTAACTTTATTGCTTTAATTTCTTTCTCTTATCTAATTGCTATGGCTAATGTTTCCAGAACTATATGGAAGAGGAGTGGTGATAGTGGGCATCCTTGTCTTGCTCCTGATTTTAACGTGAAGGTTTTCAGTTTTTGGCCATTTAATATGATGTTGGCTGTTGGTTTTTCATAGACAGCCTTCATTAAATTGAGATATAGACCATCTATTCAAATTTTTTTGCAGAGTTTTTATCATGAATGGGTGTTGAATTTTGTCAAATGCTTTTCTGCATCTATGGAGAGGATCATATGATTTTTGTCCTTGACTCTGTTAATATAGTGTATTACATTTATTGACTTAAGTATGTTGAACCATCCTTGCATCCCTGGAATAAATCCGACTTGGTCAGGATGTATGCTCTTCTTGATGATCCTCTGTATTCTGTTTGCTAGTATCTTTATTAAGGATTTTTGCATCTATATTCATTAAGGAGATTGGCCTATAGTTCTCTTTTTTAGATAGGTCTTTCCCTGGTTTGGGAATCAAAGTGATACTTGCTTCCAGGAAAGAATTTGGAAGTATTGCTTCCCTTACAATTTCATTGAAAAGTTTAAAGAGTAATGGCAGTAGTTCTTCTCTAAATGTCTTGTAAAATTCAGCAGTGAATCCATCAGGACATGGACTTTTCTTTGTTGGTAAGTTTTTAATTACATTTTCAATTTCACTGATTGTAATTGGGATATGTAAAATGTTTTTATCTTCTTTGCTCAACTTTGGTAATTCATAAGTATCTAGAAATCTGTCCATTTCTTCTGTGTTTTCCATTTTGTTAGAGTACAGGTTCTCAAAGTAGGTCTTGATTATTCTTTGGATTTCTGTTGGACCTGCTGAGATTTCACCTTTTTCATTCCTAATTGAATGGATCTAAGCCTTTTCTTTCCTTTGTTTTTGATAAGGTTTGCTAAGGGTTTATCAATTTTATTTTTTCTTTCAAAAAACCAACTCTTTGATTCATTTATTTTTTGTATCATTTTCTTTTTTTATATATTTTTTTCTTTTTATTGAGGTTATTGGTACAATCTAGGTATACAATACAATTACATTCATCATTGGGATTCTGTACCTTTACATAATAGGTCTTGATTCTCATTTTTCCCCTTGTCCCTGCCCTCCCTTCACCCCCTCCTCCCCTCCCCATTTACAAACACTTTATTTCCA
>NW_022900921.1:49742259-49745868 GCF_012274545.1 Fukomys damarensis | reverse complement strand
TAATAATAGTATGTTATGCATCGATAGCAACAACAGCTTTTCCAGGTTCTGCAGTCATCTGAGCAAAATTATGGACATTCAGCACATTCCATTAAAAAAAAGCAAAAAAAACAAAGAAAAGAATAATATCCACACAACAGCAAAGTTCTGTTGCTGTTGTGGTACCTGGCACCATTTTTTCTATTAGCCTCTTAATCATCATCTGGGAAGAGAACATTCTAGAGTAATATCATTAAATGTAGGTCTGAAAAAGCACGGTTCCTACTATGTATCCTAAAGCAGGTACTAGATATTTTACATTCATAGAGGTATGATACAGTACTGTCCTACATCAATGATAGTAGATTCAGTTTTGGTTTGAAATTTACTTTGTCTGCAAATAAGATTGCTACCCCTGTTTTTTTCTGGGCTCCTGTCACATGGAGAATTGTTTTCTATCTTTTCACTTTCAGTCTATGGCCTTCTTTTTGCACTAGGTGTGTTTCTTGTAAAGAACATATTATTGGATTTTGCTTCTTATTCCATTTTGCCAGTCTATTTCTCTTGATTGGTGAGTTGAGACCATTGACATTGCTGGTTATAACTGATATGTACTGACTTATTATTGACATGTTATTGGCCTTTTGTTGACTCTTTTTATTTTTTCATCTTCTCCTTTTAATTTCTTGCCTTGCCTATTTGATTTGCTCTGTTGGGCATCATGGTGTTGTTGCCTTCATTGTCTTTTTCTAGGATCTTGTTCAGAATTGCTTGTAGTGCTGGTTTGGTATTCATGTAGTTTCTGAGGTGTTCTTTGTTGTGGAAGTGTCTTTTTTCCCCCTCCATTTTGAAAGAGAGTTTTGCTGGATACATCAGTCTAGGTTGGAGGTTGTTCTCTTTTAGTACTTGAAATATCTCATTCCAGGCTCTCCTTGCCCCAAGGGTTTGTATTGAAAAGTCTGCTTTGATTCTGATGGGCTTTCCTTTGTATGTGATTTGTTTCTTTTCTCTAACTGCTTGTAGTATTTTGTTCTTCTGTTGGGTTTCTGGGATCTTGATTGTTATATGTCTAGGTGTAGTTTTTTTTGATTGTAGCTAGTTGGGGTCCTATATGCCTCAGTTATCTGAATGTGAGATTCTTCCCCTCTGTTTGGGAAGTTTTCTGTAATTAGTTCTGCAAACAGCTTTTTTAAGTCATTTCTATTTTCTCCTGCTACTTCATGTATTCCTATCAGTCTTAAGTTCTTCTTCTTTGCATCATCTAGGAGTTGTTGGATTGATTTCTCATGATCTCTTACTGTTTTTAAGAGACCTCTCTTTTCATAATCACTGACTGCAACCATATCTTCTATATCTGATAGCCTATCTTCACATTCTTTTATTCTGTTGCGTACACTTTCAATAGAGTGTTTAATCTCCTGGATATCTGTTTGAATCTGTTTTATGGATTCTATTTCTTTCCTATGTTGGGCGTTTATTTTTTCCATTTCTTTCTTATGCTGGGCCTTCGTGGCTTGTATCATGGTCCTGAGCTCATCTATTTTTTTTGTCAGTTTCTGTTCCAGAGTCTCGAATCATGACTTCCATTTTGCTCACTATCTCTATGGTTATCTGGGAAATTATTTCTGTTTTGAATTTTTCTAAAGCCTGATTGATCTGTTTTGTTACTTCCTGTGCTTTGAGTTCAGGATTTCCTGGTGGTTCACTATCGGCCTTTTCATCCTCATTTGCCCTACTGTTTGCCATTGGTGAACTGGAAGTCTGTCCTTGTGTCTTGCTTAAGTGTTTTCTCATTTTAATTTTTGTTGTCCGACTGTCCTTGGTTTAATGTCTGGATTATCAGCCAAATCTTCCTGATATAGTTGCACCCTAGCTTCTGTGTCTCTAACGACCCACAGACATTCTCATCTTCATAACATCAGAGAAAACAGCTCATCAATCAATGGCAATGCTTTACCCCAACTGATACAATCAGCAACACATTAAGATCAAGCACAACTTGGACACAGACCACCTGTGGTAGTCACTAGTCTATCGCCCTTAAATCATTTGAATTAAATTGAAATCAAGAAGCAGTCCAGAACATGTCTGCAGTGAACAAACTTTTCAATATAGCGTATTTACCATTTAATGGCTCAGACAGAGTGAGGATGCAAGACCCCTGATCTCAGTTAGCTGATTGCTGACCCCCATGATGCTGACTGACCTTGGGGTGCAAGGCCCAGATTGAGTTCACCATCCTTCTGAATGGTTGAACTCTGCAATGTTCTATTACAGGTTTTCCACACCCTTTCTTTAAAGATGTTCAAAGTTGGGAACTCAGAAAAATACCCTTGATGACCACCTCTGTCTTTGCAGAGTGGGTCCAAAGACTTGCACAGTCAGGAGGTCTGAGAGTGCGGGGAGGGGGTTATGGGGGTTCAGGGGTGCCTTCCCGGTGCTTAAGCAATGGCTGCTGGGTCGGGAGCAGGCATGGTTCTCCTTCCCGTGGTGGATCGGGCTGGCCTACCTTCCCGGTGCTTGAGCGATGGCTGCTTTTGTATCATTTTCTTAGTTTCCATTGCATTGATTTATCCTCTGATCTTTATAATTTCCTCTTTTGTTCAAGTTTTGGGTTTTTCTTGCTCTTGTTTTTCTAGGAGTCTAAGATTCATCATTAGGTTGTTTATTTGAGCTCACTCTGTTTTGCTAGTGTGGGCCTTCAGTGCTATGAATTTTCCATGTAGAACTGCTTTCATTGTGTCCCATAGATTCCTGTATGTTGTATTGGCATTTTCATTTATTTGTAAAAACTGTCTGATTTCTTCTTTAATTTCCTATGTGATCCATCAATTGTTCAGGAGATTGTTGTTCCATTTCCATGTGTTTGTGAAGTTCCTATGGTTTCTTGTGCTATTGATCTCCAACTTGATTGCACTATGATGTGATAATATACAGGGAATAACTTCAATTCTTTTGCATTTATTCAAACCTGTTCTGTGAGCTAGTATGTGATCTATCTTGGAGAATGACCCATGTGCAGCTGAAAAGAATATATATTCTGATTTTGTGGGGTGAAACACTATAGATGTTTATTAAGTCCATGTTTTCAAAAGCTTGGTTCAGTTCTTTTATTTTGTTGTTGATTTTTTGCCTAGATGATCTGTCTATTTGTGAAAGTGGGGTATTTAGTAGTGCTTATTTGGTTTTTCATGTTTCTTAATATTTCTTTTATATAGTTGGGGGCATTAACATTTGGTGCATATATGTTTCTGATTTTCATCTCTTCCTCTTGAATTGTTCCCTTTACAAGGATGTAGTGGCCTTCTTTGTCTCTTTCAATCAGTTTTGGTTTGAAATTTACTTTGTCTGCAAATAAGATTGCTACCCTTGCCTTTTTTCTGGGCTCCTGTCACATGGAGAATTGTTTTCCATCCTTTCACTTTCAGTCTATGGGCTTCTTTTTTTGCAATAGGTGTGTTTGTTGTATACACCATATTGTTGGATTTTGCTTCTTATTGCATTCTGCTAGTCTATTTCTCTTGATTGGTGGAGTTGAGGCCATTGACATTGCTGGTTATAACTGACATGTACTGACTTATTATTGTCCTGTTATGGCCTTTTGTTGACTCTTTTTACTTTTTCACCTTC
>NW_022900921.1:49720799-49741759 GCF_012274545.1 Fukomys damarensis | reverse complement strand
GATTTTTTTTGATCATGGCTATTTGGAGTTCTATATGCCTCACTTATCTGAATGTCAAATTCTTCTCCTCTGTTTGGGAAGATTTATGTCATTCATTCTGCAAACAGCTTTTTTAAGTCATTTGTATTTTCTCCTGCTACTTCACGAATTCCTAGTCTTAAGTTATTCTTCTTTGCATCATCTAGGAGTTGCTAGATCGATTTCTCAAGATCCCCTACTGTTTCTAAGAGACTTCTCTTTTCATGGTCACTGACTGCAATCCTATCTTCTATACCTGAGATTCTATCTTTGCATGCTTTTATTCTGTTGTGTACACTTTCAATGGAATGTTTAATCTCCTGGATACCTGTTTGAATCTTTTTCATGGATTCTATTTCTTTCCTATGTTGAGTGTTTATTGTTTCCATTTCTTTCTTATGCTGGGCCTTCATGGCTCCTATTGTGGTGCTGAGCTCATCTATTTTTTTGTCAGTTTCTGTTCTAGAGTCTTGAATCATGACTTTCATTTTGCTCACCATCTCTATGGTTATCTGGGAAATTATTTCTGTTTTGAATTTTTCTAGAGCCTGATTGATGTGTTTTGTTACTTCCTGCGCTTTGAGTTCAGGATGTCCTGGTGGTTCACTATCGGCCTTTTCATCTTCATTTGTCCTACTTTTTGCCATTCGTGAACTGGAAGTATGTCCTTGTGTCTTGCTTAAATGTTTTCTCATTTTCAGTTTGGTTGTCGGGCTGTCCTTAGTTTAATCTCTGGGTTATCACCCAAATCTTCCTGATATAGTTGCACCCTAGCTTCTGCATCTCTAACGACCCATAGACACTCTCATCTTCATAACATCAGAGAAAACAGCTCATCAAATCAACCACAATCCTTTATCCCAACTGATACAATCAGCAACACAATATGATCAAGCACAACTTGGAAACTGACCATCTGTGGTAGTCACTAGTCTATCACCCTTAAACCATGTGAATTAAATTGAAATCAAGAAGCAGTCCAAAACATGTCTGCAGTGAACAAACTTTTCTACATAGTATATATACTTTTCTATATAGTATATATAGACCCCATTTAGAATGGGGTCTCAGACAAAGCTAGGACGCAAGACCCCTGATCTCAGCTAGCTGATGTCAGAACCCCATGACGCAGATTGACCTCGGGCTCCAAGGCCCAGATTGAGTTCCCTGGCCTCCTGAACAGTTGAACTCCACACAGTTCTCCTACAGGTTTCCTATACCCTTTCTTTAAAGATGTTCAAAGTTGAGAACTCAGAAAAATACCCTGGATGACCACCTCTGCCTCTGCAGAGTGGATCCAAAGACTGGCACAGTCAGGAGGTATGGGGAGTTATGGAGGTTCAGGGGCATGGCTCTCCTTCCCGCAGTGGATTGGGGCCCAGGCTACCTCCCTGGGTGGAGTGATGGTGGCTGGGGCAGAAGAAGGGGTGGCTCTCCATACTCCATCTTGAATCTTACCATCATTGTGTACTTGTGCTTAGAAAAAGCACCCAAAACCCCCCACATAGTGATTGGCAGTAAACTTGTTGCAGTTGCAGGATGTTTTGTAGTTCACCTAATATGTGAAACTTCCTTGTGTCCCCCCCGCCAACTAATCTGGTATGGTTCTGCCTCTGTAAAATTCTGCTTTATCTCCCCTTGTGCCCTCCCTAACTGAAAGCATGATTTAAAAGGGGAAATCAAACTGTTATTCAGCATTGAGAGAACTTTCCAGGCACTATCTCCCTCTTGGCCACTCGCTTTAATAAATGGACTCCAATGTGATGCAGAGTGTGGCACAACTCTATTCTAACTTGCCCCATCCAGAACAAAGGAAGCTGTGCTTTATACATGTACCCACTCCCCAAGATGATTGCAAACTTCATGTACTGCAAACATGTTCTTATAAAATTTAAGAAAAACAGTTATTTGCCTGTAAGCAACAGGAACTTATCTTGATTAGGTAAGGAACAAATATACCTTATTGGAGCACATGAATTCTTGCAGAGGAGAGGAAAGAGAAAGAACTGGAACAGAATGCCTGGGTTGCTGGGTGACTGGGTCCAAGCACAGGCTGTGTGGACCCAGACAAATTTCACCTCTGCTTGTAATTAGAATTCTAGGGCAGGTTATTTGACTAAACTACTTTGGGTCTATGTATAACCCTTGGCCTAGGTGGTGTGGTCACCTTGATAATCCCACGGGCTGTGTATGTTTGGGGAGGGGCCTTTCTCAAGAGCAAAATCAAGATGGTGATAGCAGAAGGGGAGTTGGTTTTTGAAAGGCAAAAGCAGCATATTTGGACAGGAAAGGAGGAAGACAAGTGCATGGACAGTGATAATAGAAGGCGGAATGGATAAGGACTATGAAGGAGGTACTAGTAACCACATGGAAGAAAGGATTCATTTTGGAAATCTCCAAAAGGAAATGCATTTCAGGATCTGCTCCTAAGGAGGAGACCAGGCGAGAGGCTGTGGAATGAGGAGAGGAGATGGCGGTGCAGATTCTCCCTGGGCAGCAGAGACTGGTATTGCTGGGTTGCAGCATTGACAGCAATTTCCAGCGTAGGCTCTGGAAATCTTGCTGGTGAGGAAATCCTATCAGGAGTTCTCAAGGTCAACTAACTAACCACAGCATCCTTTCAGAAGTGTAGAGTGGGGCTTTCTACAGTGGCATAATATGGGCTGATGCCATTATTTCTATGACAAGCAGAGTGACACAGTAAGTAGAATGTATGCCTATGTTTTCAGAAATTCTCAGTTTTTGAGTTCAAGGCCAGCCTGGGCTATGTAGTGAGTTGAAGACAGCCTGAACTACAGAGTGAGATCCTTTCTCAAACAAATAATTTTCAGTTTTAATTTTGAGTATGGAAACATTGAAAGGTATGACCCACATAAACAAGCTGTCATTCTTGTGCACCTGGGGAAAGATGTCAGTTCTGTGGGTGGCTGACAGACTCTGTACCACACACCAGAGACAAAGCTGAAGCCCATAGGTTTCCTTTACTGGCTGTGACAGATGTACAATTTGTGGTCCTGGTATGTGTCCTGGATCCCTTGGGTCACCCTGGCCACCAAATCTTGGTCCCTGTCTCAGTGTACCTCACCTGGGTGTTGATTCTGCATCCTGGGTCTTGTGTCCTGGGCAGGGACATCCTTTCTCAGGACTTCTCTGCCCATGGAAGAGGACAGAGTGTTGTAGCTGAGGTTCTGGTTGTTCCACCTGATTGAGTGTGTGGCAGGGGAGGAGGGGACATCCCCCCATGGACACACGACAAAGACAGAGCAAGCAGATCATCCCCCACACTGATTCTGCTTCTGGGCCTGGCCTGGCCCTGTGTCAGAAGGGAGAACTCCTTCCTGTGGGCGGAACATGAGTGTTGCTCAGAGTGCTAGCTCTTCACGGGGGCTGACATGGCCCTGTCCACACCAGGACCTGGAGCTGGAGCTCTGCCCAATGTTACCACCCCCACCTTGTGCTCCTCTCACCCCAGGGCCCTTCTCTCTGGGCCTGGGCTGCAGTCCCAGAGCTCTGCTGTGCATCTGGAGGCATGAGTGTGCAGGCCCAGGAAAGGCAGTGCCCTGGGAAGCTCTTGGGGACAGCAGCCTGGATGCCAGTGCCTGTTGCTGGGAGGGATGTTCCTGTAGCTGCCAAGACCTAGCCAAGATGGACTGTGCTGTATGCATGGCCACTGGCTCTATCCTGCCTGCTTGTGCCCTAGTGAGTCCCTCCTGGTTGTGTGCACACAGTCCTCCTGCTTGGTCATCTGGAACTGTGCTAGAGTCAAGGGCATCTTGGAGATGCCATGGCTAAGTTCAGGATTATAGGCACATCACGTGATGGGGAGGGCATCTGAGCTCACATTGGCCAGCCCAGCCCGCTGTACCCCGCTGTCCCCTGTGCCCCACTGCTGACAGTAAGGGTGGGGATTTTCCATTGCCTGCCTCAGAGCTGGGCAGGTGTTCTCTGGTACCTCAGAGGGTCACATCGCCATGGACTCAGGGTTTTCTCCTTGTTGTTGGACAAGCCTCAGCAGTTAGCTCAGTTTTTCCTGCTGCACTCTTGATGTATGTCTGACCCCTTAACCATAGAAGTCCAGGGGGTCACAGGGTCTGATAGTATGGAGTGTTGTCTGTAGCCGCTAAGAGCCCCTTTTGGAGCTCATGCTGGCTGGAGCCCTGTTCCTGTCACCACCTGCCAACTGAGCCCTGCTCAGATGGCCAACATGGCCACACCCATCTGGGGGCTACAGCGCCTACTCCCATCCATGCACACCATTTCCCAGAAGGCACCTTGGGAGGGGTGTTGGAGGAGGAGCAGCTACCCTGGGAGCTCTGGGGCTCAAGAAAAGGAACGCCTGTCCAGTACACAGGCTCCTTTCGGTAGCAGGGCTCCCCATGCCTGTGGGGAGAAGACAAGAAATTCTTAGGGATCTAGCCTTTCAGGACTTGCACACAGTCCTCACCCAGGACATCTGTCTACACTCCCAGCCATGCACACCATTTCCCAGAAGGCACCTTGGGGGGGTGTTGGAGGAGGAGCAGCTACCCTGGGAGCTCTGGGGCTCAAGAAAAGGAAGGCCTGTCCAGTGCACAGGCTCCTTTCGGTAGCAGGGCTCCCCATGCCTGTGGGGAGAAGAAAAGAAATTCTTAGGGATCTAGCCTTTCAGGACTTGCACACAGTCCTCACCCAGGACATCTGTCTTCACAGAACGGATATGCAGAGCATCCCTCTGCACACACTCACCTTCAGGAGGTTCAGCTGGAGGAGTCGCAGGAGCCCAGCAGGAGCCAGTGGGAGCCAGCAGGAGCCAGTGGGCTGGCTGCCTTCCTCAAGGAGAAGACACTGGACACTCTGCTCACTGGCCTGGACCTGAACCACGCTCAGGCTGGATTTCCTCACTTTCTCCCCTAGCAGGGCATAGGTGTTGAGTTAAGGATGGTCACCCTGGGAAGGTGGAGATTTAGGGAAAGTGCTAAAATCCAGACTTCTGCTTTGCAGGGTGTAGCCACCTTCCATGAGTTCTCCAAAGATACACTCAACATGGGGAACAGCAGAATGTGGCTGGGGCTATCGCTGCAAGGAAGCATTGTGTCCCAGGTGTTGTCCCTTAGAGATGACATAGGCAGAGAGACCTAGGAGGAGAAGCTTAACCAGGGGATCCAAGATTCTCACCAAAAGCTGCCAGACCCTCCTCCTTGCTTTGCTTTTGTGCAGGATGTTAGATGCAATGGTTAGGAAATAGCAAAGTGAGGCCAAGGTGGGTCTGGGGTCAGAGGAATGCAGCCTGCATATGGACAGAGCTGCTCGTTAGGAGAATTTGGGACTGGTTATAATCAGAAAGGATCCATGGGACACTGAGATGTGGGAGTGCTGTTCTGAAGGCCAACAGGTGTCTAAGTGCAAGATTAGCCTAAAGAGGAGACATTTATATCCTGTATGATTCCAATACAATGGGCATGGCCCCTGAGCCCAGGGCCAAGGTTCTGATTCAACTGTATCCAACATGAGCATCCAGGCCACCACTTACCCTAGCTCTGGTTTTCTCATCCCAAGAAGGAGATTGCTGAGTTGTGATCTTTCTGATTCTTCCAATTCTTGTTCTAAAATTCTGTGATTCTAACTTCCCATTGCTGCCTTTTATCTCCTTCTAAGTGAGTGTTTGTGAAATGTTTTCCTTAAACATATACAGTCTGATCTCCCATGACTGATCTACTTAAGGGAGTGTGTGAATGTGTATCACATGATTAGGACAAAGGTTCTTTTGTGTGTACTCATGACTTCACAGGATGTCAGATTAGCTGGGGTACACAGACTGCCCTTGTCCCCAACATCATTTCATAGGGCTAGGGCCGCAGATATTTTAGAATTGAATTAAACCATTTGCTCTTCTTTATGGTGCTTCAAATATTGTTTAAGGGGACATAACAGAGCTTTTAAGGAGAAAAATTCAGAAATACTTCAAAAATTTTGAAGACCATACTTTTAGAATTCATTCTTACAATTAAAGTAAAAGAATTTTAGAGTTGGAAAAGAAGGAAGGCCAAGTTTCACCTAGTTGAAAGCTGCAGACATGTTGCCAGCGTCCTCACCAATACCTGCTGTGCACCCAGTCCACACTGGTTCAGGAAGGAGCAGATATGGGGTCCCGCTGCACTGTGACAGTTCCCGGTGGCTCTGTGCTGGACCTGGACACATGGTGTTGGGACTCTGACAGTAGCTTGCCATGTAGTCTGCTGGTTCAGCTCAGCACTGCCTACAGACCACATTGCTAGGTAGTTTGTTACATGGTTCACTACCCACATCTTAGGACAGGGGAAAGAATACCATAGGCCAAGCTTTGTTCTTGATAGAGGAGATTATTATCGGTATGCTTTAGTGGTACAGGGAATCCCCCTCCCACACAACATACCTTCATGATGCTCCTTTAAAACAATGCACTGGTCTTTGCACAGTTATGTAAATGACAGCACACACTTTCTTTACACAGATTTCAATAAAAGGACAAGGAAACAACAGGATTATACATGTAGCTGACCAAATTGGCAATGCTGACAATTTTGCTAGGGGTCTTTTCTTTTTTTTAAAGAAGTACGAACAAAGATTTTTTTGGAAAGATGAGAGACTCAAGTTTTTTAATTAAACTTTTTCTTAAAATACGTGAGATACTGAATATTTTTTTTCCCCTTGGGCTAATGTTCAACCCCTTTTCTCTCTCTAAGAAACCTATCTCAAGTATAAACTCCTCTTCTGCTTCCGGCCTGTGTTGGTCACAGCCCAATTCCAGTTACTTGCTCTGTGGCCTGCAGTGACCTTCTGTGGTTGTGGGACCAGCTTGTCTCACTGGATGCCACACTCCATGTAACCTTTGGGTGCCTGCCGTCCAGTCTCTCTCATGACCAAGCTGCAGTTAGATGTGACCTCTGAGGTCGCCCTATGGCAATGTGTAGGGAGGCAGAGCCTAAGAGGGGGAATCAGCCTCAGGATCAATGTTCTCCTCAGTGCAGTCTGCACCTGAGTACTTTGAAGGGGTGCTGATGAAAGAATCATTAGAGAATGAGTGGGACTGGGAGGCAGCTGGGCCTAGGGAGGAAATTCTACAAAAGGACAGTAGACTACATGGCCTGAGCTGTGGCCTCAACCTTCTCTGAAAGGATCCATGGGATCCTGAGGAGGCTTATCGAGCTCCTCTATACCTTCAATCTCTAGAGCCAAAGATGTCACCCCTGAGGGCTCAGGCCCAAGCTGAGTTCAGGTGACTCTGCCCGCCCATTTAGGCCTCATTTGCATACATTAGCATGGTTGCTTTAGTCCCTCTAATGCTTGTTCTGAGACTAAGACCCTGTAAGTGTTAAAGGTGCCCCCCAAGGGTGGAAACACAGTTGAGTGGAAAGAAGCCCTGTTAGTTACTGCTCTGACCACTTCCCTAGTTCTGTGAAAATAAAAGCTAACACCCTGGACTTTCTGTTGTGTCTCTGTGTGTCCTTCTCTGGGTGGCCGTCTCTGCTTGACACTGTCTACTCCTCTCGTGGGTGAACTTTTATTACTGGTGGCTGCCCCCTCTCCTCTGGCTCTGCCGCCTGGACCTCTCCCATTGTCCCATCCTGACTATAAGGGTCAGCTTGGTTTCATGTGCTGTGCTGCTCCTCTGGGAACATGCTTGCTAAGAACTACTGTTTTCTGCCTCTGCCCTGTCTATGGACTGCATTGCAAATCTGCTCGTGGAGGATATAGGAGCTGTCAGTCTAGCACAGATGGGCCCAGGCCAATGCTGAAACTGAGGAATGTTTTTGACAGAGGTGAGTTTGGCCCCCTCCCCCTTTCTATGTGGGTTGAGGGCCTAGAAAGTCCTGACCAGGTGGTCCTCCAACCTGGGACCTCCCAGCCCTGGAAACTGTGCCCGAAAGTGTCAGAATGAAACCACACTCACACCATATCTCATTGCAATGCTATCCCTGCACTTGGGCTCTTGGGTGGAAATTACTCATCTCTCTCTTCAAGAGTTTTGCCTCAGAGAGACCAGACAATTGTAGATGAACAGTGGAGCTGATTTTCATTTATTTTGCTTAAGTCAGGCAGGCACACCATCCTGGGCTGGGGTCTATGGGCTGATCTCTAATTCAGTTGGGAATGTCTCCCAGAGGCTGGTCACAACAAGAGGAAGCACTGTCATAGCAGTGGCTCAGGAACTATGGGCGGATGGCACAGGATGGAGGAAGGGGTCCACAAAGCCTAGGGCAGAACTGTCCTGCCCCAGTGGCCCTCAGATCTCTGTGCGGAAGGTCAGGGTGCTCCCCGCCATCTTCTTCTGGTAGTCCTTGTCAAATTCTTCACTTTGTGCCACAGTAAAGTGGTTCTTCCAGTCCCCAGGCATCCCTGAAGGAAGTCAAGACTCAGCAGTTGCTGCAGGAGCATGAGGAGGAGTGGGCATGCAACCTGAGGACCACCATGGGTGGAAGGACAGAGCAGAAGGAGCAGGGGAGGATGGGAGGAAACAGGGAGGTACCTCTGAAAAGCTGTGCAGTGGTGCTGCCAACAAGAACAAGCGGAGGAGCACAAAGGTCAGGGAGAATCTCAGCAGCCACCAGCACCCCAAATCTGTGCCTGGTTCTTAGGATGCCAACCCCTTTACCTTTCCTCATGAAAGGGGAGATGGAGTGGTCCATGATGCTGGTGGGGAGGGTGGTGTAGTTGGCCATTGGGTTGTGCTTCATTACGTCGAAGGAGGTGTGATAGATGATCTTATTCAGAACTTCTTCTGTTATGTCTTTCTCCAGGAACTTCAGTATCTTCTGGATTTCCCTCTTTGGATCCTACATGTGTAACAGTTAAACAAAACAAGTAATTTTTGGTTCCCCATCAGGGAGGATGTTCTATTTGGGGAGGGATGTGCTAAGGGATAATTCAAACATTGTCAGCAAATATTTCTCAAGAGGTCCCAGTGCAAGGCTCAGGGCTGCCCCAGACACAGCAGCAGGAAAGATCAGGACTGTTCTTGCCACTGGGCACCTACTCTGTCAGAGGGGAACCATGTGAGTCCCAGCAGAGATAGCCTATACTTCCTGCTGTCAGAGCTGGGCAGGTCTGGGGAAGGGTCTTCTGAGAGCCCAGGGAAGGGGCTACAGTGTTGGTCATTGTGCTGAACTAGTATCTGGGTTGTCAGAAGTGGCAAAAAAGTGTCTGTGAGCTTAACAGGAGACCAATAAGAGGGTGACCAGAAATAATGTTCTTTGCTTCTTTCTGATAAAAGAGACAAAAAGACAAGGAGTGATAGCTTCTGATTACGGTTCAGAGGACTTCTTAGTGTTGGCATAGGAGACACCTTTGTAATCTGGGACTCTGCTCTGTGGGGTCTTGGGAGTGAATCTGTGACGCCACTCACCCACAGCCTCTCCCGTGGCCAGGGGAGGGGCCTGTCCTGTGTCCCAGTGTGTAGGGCCGATGTGTGTACAGGCTAAAGTTCTGCTAGGAAAAGGAGTTCCAGGTGTGGCTGAGGGAGATAGACCCCTCCTATTGAGCACAACTTTACAAATATGATTGCACAACTCTGTGCAATAACCTCCTGAGAGAGACATGATGCCATTTATAGCAACAAGGCTCATACATGTCAGGATCTGATAGGTTGACTGGATGATGCAGGCTTTTTCCTGAGGAAAAGGATCTCTGGAAAGTAGCAAAGGCCAAGAAAGTGGTGAGAGTTCCTGGGATAAAGCTGAGCTAGAAATGCCCAGGAGGTTAGGGTGCATCTTGAAGTTTCTACTCAGGACTGGCCCATGCTCTAAGGACCTTGCTGAGATCTTTATGCCCTGGGATGGGAGAGGTTACAGGGGGCTGCACAGCCTCACCTCCTTCATGTCCTCATAGAAAAGGTAGAGGATGCGGTGCTGATCCTTCTCGGCCCACCAGCCCTTCACATGGTCATACCAGGAGCCCCACAGCACTGAGGGGGAGAGAGAGAGATGGCGATCAGGGCCAGATCAAAACTTGCCACATGAGCACGGCTGGCTCAAATAAAGAGAACAGTTAGTAAAGGCAAAGATTAGAGAAGAACTCTTGCTTGAGAAGACAGGTTTTTGTTGTTGTTGTTATTGTTGTTGTTTTTAAAGTAGGAAGTTGATACAAAGATTCTGGATTCTTCAATTTGTATCCCACTCTGAACCTACTTCTCCATGAGGGACTGTCTCATGTCCTTAGGCTGGGAATCCCTATCTTCCTCCCACATCACACAGTGCATAGATCATTGTCATGCAGTAGATGTTGTTTCTTAGCAGAGTGATTTGGAAGAGACTCTCACTTTGAAAACCTGAAATGGCCAGGTCTGGGGTGGCCATGGGAGGGACAGGTGCTCCTGGCACTGACCCCACCTTCCTCCTTGCCCACCTTGCCCATGGCTGCCAGCTGCCTGCAGACTGTCACTGCCCTTACATGTGGCTGGACTTGGTGGCCAGGGGGGAGGAGGAGTGTAGGGATGGGGTGTGAACTCCGGAATTTTCCGTGTGCTCACTGTGGTTGATGTGACTCCCACTAGAGGCCTTGCCTCTTGTTGAGGTTGAAGGGACCTCTCCTATCTCCAGGGTCTGGGTCTCCTCCCAAAACCTCTACCAGCCGTGGTTGTTTCCCCTAAACTCTTCCACTGAGTCTTCCCAGTGACCTGGAGTGTGTCATCCTCAGGAACATGGGACCTCAGTGGACCCAGTCGTTGAATGGATGCCTTCTCTCCTGATGTAGGAGATGATGAGAAATAGGAGCCTAGTTTTCTTTCACTTGCCTTTTCCAGCTTTGAAGGCCTCGATGTACTCCTCCCATGTGCCAGGGTCAGGCACCATCTTGTTCATCCTGGAGAAATGGTAGTAGGACACCAGGCAGTCCTTGGCGTTTCTCGCCACATAGATGATCTGGAGTTGGCCAACAAAGACAGAAAACAAGACAGAGACATCATTAGTCAGGGCAGAGGTGCCTGATTTCAGGAAACCTTCTGTGGAATTTGGACCAGATATGCAGGTGCTTTCAGCCCCAGAGGCCACATTTTCCAGTTGCCAGAAATGTTCTGATTTTTAGCTGTGATCTTAGCATTGTCACTATTTTCTGTCTTGAAAGTTACCTGGTAAATGTGGCTCTCACCTGTGGCCACTATGCTTGCCTACCAAAGCACCAACTACTGGGGCCTTAAAAGCAACAGAGATCTGCTTTGTGCAGTTAATTCCAGAGGCCAGAGAGTACAAGACCAAGGTGTCGGCAGGTTTGGCACATGGCAAGGGCTGCTGCCTCATAGATGGCCATGTTCATGTGTCCTGGTCCCATCCAGGAGGGCCCCACCCTGTGTACTGTCACCTCCTAAAGATCCTACCTACTGTGCCGTTAGGATGAATCTGGGGACACTGCATTCAGACCACAAGATATGGTGGTTTTCAGCCTATGAAACGAAGGTCTCCCAGTTCTGCTAAGTGAGGCATCTGTTAGCAAAGAGTTATGGGCTGGGAGGAGCCCAGGCAGCAGTGAGTCTGCCTGTGTCATTCCAAGAGTTGACTTCAGCCTTTGGGGGGGGGCATTGCTCCTACTCTTCATTGGCGGATGAGATCAAGGCCCTGGGGCAGTGCTGAGTCCTTGTGTGGATGTTAGTGGTAGGGTCTTCTCCCATAGAGGCCTAGGCTGGGCTGGTGAATGATAATGGACCTTGGCTTCATGCCTGCTGCCCCTTCTCCTTAGGATTCCAGCTGTTCAGGGTTCTTGTTTTCTGCCTGGGTGTGGTTGAATGTTATGCTGTCCCCAGGGCCCTGTGTAAGGTGTGGTCCCCAGGGCTGGCTGTTGGGGACCCTGTGGAGCTGTAGGAGGCAAGTCCTAGAGGGAGGTCTCTGAGTTACCTGGAAGGGGGCCTCAGAGGGGATGATGTGACCTGGTTCTTTCGCATCCCTCTCTGCCATAAAAGGCCCAGTGAAAGTCCCATCTTGGAGTTGACCTCAGAACCCTGAGGTAACATGAACCTCCCTTACTTCATAAGGCACCTGAGTCAGGGCTTTTGCTGCAGTAACACAACAGATTGACATGGTTTTCTCCAGCTTCTCACATGCCAGCCTGTCACCCAGGGTCTTTCTTCTTGGTGAGTGGCCCCACTCCTGCCTCCCCAGTTGCATCCCCACTACCCTTCACTCAGCTCTGTGAGACTCTGTTTCTCTACCCTTCTCCTTGCAGCTGGATTTCTGTACCATGTTTATAAAAACACTTAGGCGCCCAAGAAATATGTGGCAACAGCAGAATTTTCTTACTGTATAAGTGTGTTATGCATAATGTTTCCTAATTCTTATGTTGGTTATTGCTTTCAAGGCCTCTGTCACTGGAAATGGAAAATCTTGGGATAGACCAGAAACATACCCAAACAAATTGTGGTGTGAGGTCCACCATCAGGTACAATTTCCTAAAGTCTATTGATCTGTATTAGTTTCCAATTACTGCTGTAACAAATTACCATGAAAACTGTGGCTTAACACAACATAGATTCTCTTACATTTCTGGAGGCCAGGCTTCATTGGCTGGGTTCTTATGGTGGCTGTATGGGGCACTCATTTCCATCTCACTTTTGGCCTCTGAAATCACCTGCAGTCCTCTGGATCCTTTCCTAGACTCATGTGGGGACCTTGCCTCAGTGTTGACATCTCCTATGTCCTCCTCTGCCTCATTCCTCCTAATGAAGACCCTTGTGGTGGGGCTATGCCCCAGGCAACCCAGGATAATCACCCATCTCAAGACCTTCAACTCAGTCACACTTGTAAGGGGCAAGTTTAGGAGTGACATCCCAAGATTGGCTGATCTGGATGTGGACAATTTTTGGCACCATGGTTTAGACCACCATGCCATCAAAATATGGAAAATAGGCTCAGCAGTCTCATACTACTTTCTGCTCCAGAACTCACAAACCTAGGTGGACATAGGGAGGTGCTGCCATTGAGATTTTATATGCCTTAGAAGACCTGATTTTGGGCCATGGATTTAGCTCAGTGGTGCCACCAACTGCTTTGCAAGTGCAAGGTCCTTAGTTTGATACCTGGCCGGGGGGGCGGGGCAGAGGGGAAAGAAGACCTGATTTTACAACAAGAAGGTATCGGGGTGATGAATCAGCGAGGGTCCCTGTGTCTTCTGACACAATATTTGGAAATAACAATGTTTCCTGAGCAGCATAGTGTAAGTGAAGGGAACAGACTGAGAAAATTCCTCAGTCAGGGTGACATGGGTGTCACCTCTGGAGTTGCACCAAGATTGGGCAGTGGGACGAGTAGGGAGTTTTGAGATGCAGTCTATATAGACAGAAGAGGTGGGCAAGGTAAAAAATCATGGACACTCGGCTAACAGTCAGACCCATAGCTCACTCTCTGTATAGAACCCTGCTCCAAGGACAGGGTTCCTGGCTAAAGGACTCGAATGTTGTGGTTCTAGTCCAGAAGGTGGGGAGAGGCTGCATTTGTCACAGCTGCAAGACACTTTTTAACCTCAACCCATTCTCCCATAGCCTCCTGATAACTGGGCTTCCCAGGCAGCTTGCGAAGATGAGCCAGTCCTGCTGACAGCATGGCTGCACTTTTTATGCCACTTCCCTTTTTTTTTTTTTTTTTTTTAATTGGTACTGGGGGTTGAACTCAGGCCCTTGGGCTTGCGAGGCAGGCACCAGAACCACTGAGCTAAATCCCCAGCCGCATGGCTGCACTTTTTATGGCTTATTTTTTGCATTATTGGAGATTGAACCCAGGACCCTCATCCTGAGCTACATCCTTAGCCCTTTAAAATTTTTTATATTTTGAGAAAGAGTCTTACTAAGTTGCTAAGTTGTCCAGGCTGGGCTTGAACTTGTGATCTTTTTGCGTCAGCTTTCCAGAGTGCTGGGATTAAAAGCCTGCGTTACCTTGCCTAACATACCTCAAGTTTTAAAGTTGATATTTGGCTTATAATCTGTATTTCACTGATTCCAAGACTTGTTGGTGAAGCAGATATCCAAAGGAAATGGTAGCACACACAATATTATCCTGTATAGATAGAATCTGAATTAGGAAGCATCAGAATAAGATGTAGTTTTAAGACCAGGAGGAAGTAGAGGACTGGTAGCTTGCTTCATGGGCACATGCTCTGTAAATGTGCGCCAAGTTTTCACCTATTGGGAAAATCATTTTAATCTTTCACCCTGGAAGGAAGAGGGCTGGGACTTGGAAATCTGGTACATGTGGGCTCCTTGGGGCAGAACGGTGGCCCTGAGCAGGGCCATGGAGTCTGTAGTTGTGGGGAGGGTCACTGAGTGGCCTCAGGGTCAACCTTTGAACCCACTGCCCTGCTCCTTGTGAAGCTACATTTCCAAAGGGTCTCCTGAGTGAGTGCAACAAAGAGAGTGAGGCAGGCAGCAGTTCTCTGACGATGGCTTAGGGGAGCCTTGCTCAGGATTGCATGTAGCCCATGTCTCCCGTATTTCTTACTGCCCTTGTCTCCAGCCCCCTTTGTCTTGCCCTACCTCTCTGTGGTAGTCCCCAAAGTGGGTATCTTTCATAGCCATATCCTCCTGGCCCTGCTTCTTAGGGGATCCATACTAAGACACCAATATTGCTCAGGAAACACCTGCTTATCAGTCAGCTTTCCCATTGCTGGGAAAAATTACCCAACACCCACAACTTAAAAGAGGAGAGGTTTATTCGGCTCACAGATTCAGAGGGTTCTGTCCGTGGTTGGTTGGCTCCAAGGCAGGGACATCATGGTGAACAGGTGTAGTGAAACAGAGCTGCTCACTTCTTGGCAGCCAGAGAACAGAACAAGGGAAAAGCATAGGGAAGGGGCAGGGACCTCATAGACTCCAAGGTCACAGATCCAGGACCTGCCTGGACATATCCAGAAGTGTGCTTTTCTAGTCCCTCATGGTTTCCCAGACAATCAGGTTAATCTTGGCCATCACACCTTCTTTGTTTCACCCAGCACTCAGTTTGAAGGTGATGCTGGTAGACAAGCAGAATAACTTGGCCCACATGTCCCAGTGTGTACCCAGGCTCATATTCTGAAGGGAAGGTGGGTCTTGGTAGATGTGTGTGTTCTGGGGTCCACTACTTGTTTCTCTTCTGCATCCTTGCCCATTGCTACTTAGGCAGGGACCCTTCCTGGCTGTGCTGGTGAATGCAGGGCTTGGAGGATTGGCTCTCCTTACCTTGCAGTTTTCCTTCCAGAAGGAGGGTGGCAACAGCTGGGCAGGCAGGTGGGTCTTCAGCATCCTGGGGGATGGCATCTCATTTGCTAGATCCAGACCTGGGCAGAAGTCTGGGTGATCAGCACGTGCTCCTCATCAGAGACACAGATGCCAACAGCAGTGACGTCTGTCACAGCAACACATGTGAGGGACTCTTAAGTCATTTAAGAGTTTTCATTCTATGCAGCCTACTCGAGGCCCTTCTAACTCACAATGTTCAATAATGGGTAAAAGTAAAAGAATGAACGGATATGATTAGCAGATGGAAATGTGATGCATGTTGTCAGATAAAGGAAGGGTTAATCCCAAAAGCATCATATGAGACAAAGAGCGTTACTTTATAGTAACATTATTTTATCAATGAAATGTAATAATCATGAGTGTTCCTATGCTAAATATCCAGCAACCACTTATGGGAAACAGAAACTGCAGCCAATGCAAAACTAAGAACAGGACATTGTTTCTACAATTTATATGAAAATACAAAGGCTCTAGAATAGCTGAGCCATTACTGGGAAGGCAAATTTAGAAGAACTTTATAACTTAATTTTAAAACTTACTATAAAACAGAAGCAATTATGCCAGCACTCAGGAGGGTGAGGCAAGAGGACTGCTGTGAGTTTGAGGCCAGCCTGAACTATATAGCAAGACCCTGCCTCAAAAAACCAAAACCAAACCAAAAAAGAAACAAAAACCAAGCATCTGATACTAGCATTACATGCAATATTGACGTAAAGATAGATACATAACAAAAATATAATAGAAAATCCAGAAACATGCAATAGATATACTGTTAATTGATTTTTGGCTAAAGTACTAAGGCAATTCAATATGAGAAAAGATAAGCTTTTCAATAAATGTTGCTAGAATAATAGCTTAATCAATAATAGATTTTCAATACATATTAGGAATTATTTTATAATAAAAAAATCATGTTTTGAGAGGCTTAATTGGTTGATTGTGCATCCAACTAAGATTCAGGCCAGCATTTCTGGGGACTGTTGGATTCTGAAGTCTTTGCCTTCTTACTATAGGGTTGTGTTCTCTAGGAGCAATGACCAGTGATTATTTACTTTATTAATTTTACTTCTTTAATAATGATACATTGATAGGCAGGTTATAGATAAAATATATTTGGAAAAACAAACTTCCACGAGCTGCTAGCAGAATGCACAGGAATGTGGCTTTAAAAACTTTAAAGATATTTATTTTTAATTGTGCACACTCATGGGTACAGTGCTGTGATTCTGTACATGTGTACAACATGTAATCATGGAATCAAGGTACAGTAATTAGCATTTGTACCTCTGAACTTTAATTACTTGCCAGTTCTCTGAATTGGGACTCTTTGAACTCCCTTCTTCTAGTTCATCATGAAACATACAATGAGGTCGTCGTGAGCCATGGTCACTGCTGTGCTGTGGGCACCAGGGTCACCTCTGCCTCACTGGTCTTTGGTTCTTGTCACCTGACCTTCCTCAGCCTGGCTTCCTGGCCCCCATGACCTTTGCTCCACTCTGTTTCTTAGCAGTCAGCTTTCTGCTTCTGCAGAGAGAAGTACTGTGTGTTTATGTCTTTGTGTGTCTGGTCTATCTCACTTGGGACAGTGTCTTTCACTTCTGCCATGGCACTGCAAGAGGCTGTCTGCCCTTCTCTCTAGCCTGAGAAAGCCCCACTAAATACAGACCCCAAAACATGGCTTTGTCACAGGCTGCTCTGTCAGCCATCTTTTTACACTCAGCAAAAACCTGAGCTGACCCAGCTATGGAAGAAAAGGATTCTTTTGGCTTGGTTTGGGGTTCCAGCCTGAGCCAGAGTGGCCCTGTGACTTCTGGGCCTGTGTTGTATACACAGGCAGCAATGAGAGGAATGAGGCAGACAAAGCCATCAGGTCAGTGTTGGAGGCAAAAGAGCATGAAGCAGGCTGGGGACTGCCGTCCCTGTGTGTGTGTGTGTGTGTGTGTGTGTGTGTGTGTGACACCCTCCCAGGGGCCTAGAGACCTGGCATTGGCCCCTCCTAGAAGCTCCACTACATCCTTATAGTACTGAGGAGTAAGTCTTTACCCCAGGGGTTCTGGGGGACCCCAAGACCCAAATGGAGCACTACTCCCTGGAGTTGTGAATTCTGGCCACTCCCAAGCACCATAAAGCAGGTGGTGTCTATCTCATGCCACAAAGTCCTGTATTTTAGGAAAGGCACTTGGTGTCTTTCACCTGCTCACGTGGACCTGGGTTGCCTTCTCCTCCCCACACCCACCTAGAGATCTCTCTAGAAGGCTGACATGGCCAGGGTTCCCTCTCGGTAACAAGGGCTGGTGTGGCCGTCACTCACCTGAGCTGAGGGGGCGGGGGCAGTGTCCACTCGATGAAGGGGTGCCTGTCGAATGTGTTGGCACGCTGGCACATGAGCACATCCCCATCATTCTGGATCATGTCCACAATCTCTTACGAGCTGCTAGCAGAATGCACAGGAATGTGGCTTTAAAAACTTTAAAGATATTTATTTTTAATTGTGCACACTCATGGGTACAGTGCTGTGATTCTGTACATGTGTACAACATGTAATCATGGAATCAAGGTACAGTAATTAGCATTTGTACCTCTGAACTTTAATTACTTGCCAGTTCTCTGAATTGGGACTCTTTGAACTCCCTTCTTCTAGTTCATCATGAAACATACAATGAGGTCGTCGTGAGCCATGGTCACTGCTGTGCTGTGGGCACCAGGGTCACCTCTGCCTCACTGGTCTTTGGTTCTTGTCACCTGACCTTCCTCAGCCTGGCTTCCTGGCCCCCATGACCTTTGCTCCACTCTGTTTCTTAGCAGTCAGCTTTCTGCTTCTGCAGAGAGAAGTACTGTGTGTTTATGTCTTTGTGTGTCTGGTCTATCTCACTTGGGACAGTGTCTTTCACTTCTGCCATGGCACTGCAAGAGGCTGTCTGCCCTTCTCTCTAGCCTGAGAAAGCCCCACTAAATACAGACCCCAAAACATGGCTTTGTCACAGGCTGCTCTGTCAGCCATCTTTTTACACTCAGCAAAAACCTGAGCTGACCCAGCTATGGAAGAAAAGGATTCTTTTGGCTTGGTTTGGGGTTCCAGCCTGAGCCAGAGTGGCCCTGTGACTTCTGGGCCTGTGTTGTATACACAGGCAGCAATGAGAGGAATGAGGCAGACAAAGCCATCAGATCAGTGTTGGAGGCAAAAGAGCATGAAGCAGGCTGGGGACTGCCGTCCCTCTGTGTGTGTGTGTGTGTGTGTGTGTGTGTGTGTGTGAGACACCCTCCCAGGGGCCTAGAGAACTGGCATTGACCCCTCCTAGAAGCTCCACTACATACTTATAGTACTGAGGAGCAAGTCTTTACCCCAGGGGTTCTGGGGGACCCCAAGACCCAAAACCTCAGTTTGGCTGCAAGGAACAGAAAACCCAAAACACCACCAGGAAGAGCAATCGCTGTGAATGGGAAGCAGGTGCAGGAAAGGCTGCAGAGACTGCAAGGTACTGGGGGAGCCACTGCCAGGGTCGGGGAAGCTCTGCCAGGAGAGGCAGGGCAGGAACAGATATGGAGCTTCTGGGGGGAGGCAGCCTGTAGCCTGGAAGGGAGCAAGTGGGGAGAGGCTGGGCCTGGGGCTATGCAGCTTTGAGTGTGGTGAAGACTCCCCATTGTGTTCCAGCGTGCCCTGGAACCCCATGTGTACCCAGCTCCCCTGCTGCATCCAGGGCTACCAAGGTGGGTTCAGTCAAAGCTCTTCCCTCACTGGGCCACTGTGTGGGGTGGGAGTGACATTGCCGTTCTTCCACTCTGCACAAACCTCGAAGTGTGTCCCTGTCCAGAACTTGCTGTCTTGCGAGCTCCTTGAGACTCTGCTGAATGCCACCTCCCTTTGGGCCTAGCTTGTGGTGCCCCAACTGGGTCTGGACTCCCCAGGACCATCACCAGGCCTTGAGTACAGAGTCAGCAAAGGGACCAGGGTCCACTGTGGGGACCTGCAGCCATGTCAGCCCTGTATCCCACACTCTTCATCACTTCCCAGCCCCTAGGGCTGCAGGATTTGCTCCCTCTGGGTCTCCCCCAGAGACTCACATACAAAAGGGAGTCTGGTGCAGGCAAGGAGCCATGGACAGGGGTTCTATCATCTTTCTGGGACCAGCCCTCCAGGGGAAACCTGCATTTCTGAGTTAGGGGCCATTTCAGGCTTGTCTGCTGAGACAATGACAGTGATGTCCCCTCTGCTGGGCCATCACACCTACCTGCCTTTGCATAGGTTGCAATGAGGAGGTCATCTGGCTTTGCCTGGAAGTTCCAGATCTTGTCCCAGTTGTCGCTGATCAGCTTGGTCATGAGGATGCTGTTCACGTTCTTGGTTTCCAGGTATTTTTCTTCCAGGTGGAGGTCTCTCATTTTCTCCAATGACATCTCAGTGGGTGAGTCTGGCAGATTCTTAAGGAGAGAGGAACCATGTAATTTCCAGGAGAAGTCACTCCCTTAGGGTGCCAGTCTCTGAGGGTCAGGAGAAATCATGGTGTAGTCCTCACTGTGTCTAATGTTGACCCAAGTGGGAAAGCGAGGCTGGTGTTTTAGGTAGTGTCACTCTGCTCTGCAGCGATGGGTTTCATCCAGTGGCCACAGAATCGCACCTTCTCTAGGTGGCATGGCCACACGCTTTCTGACACCTCCTTGCCCTTGACAAGGACAGAGTGGCCCAGCACCTGTCCCTGGTAGGATGGCCCTATCTGTCTGTGCCAGTCCTCTACTGGGTGGAAGCCAGATCCCCACTGACAGGGACCCATGAGAGGCTGTACAGGGTCAGTTGGGACTAAGAAATTCACTGTCTTTCAAACAGGTCTTTTGTAATTAACATTTCTTTCCTCTCTAGCTTTTAAAACATTTTTGTCTTAATTTTTAAGGGATAAAAGAACTAAAACATTTTGAAGAAACACTAAAAATAGTTGAAAGGCAACAGGAGATTCACATAAAGTGTCTGTCGCAGTCCCAAAGGGAAGTTAGCACTTCCTAATGAAGAACTGTGGGGGCAAGAACACCTGGGCTTGGGTTCTGAGGTAATTCCTGGGTATCCAGCTCTCTTGCTGCTGTGATGCAGTCCCACACCAGTGTGACCTGTGGAATATTTTAGCGACCATGTTCATCCTGAACAGAACTGTAAAGACATAACTAGATATATCCAGAGAATGGTGCATTTTCTGAGACCACGGCCTGGATTGTCCACAAGTCAATACCATGTGTCAACTAATACCAAAAGGAAACACAGGGGATATGTCTAGCTTAGCAGGGGCTAAAGAGGCCACCACAGGCCATGTGAAAAGGTTGACTGTCGCGAGCCAGCAACACAGAGCACTGTCCAGCAGTGTCTCAAACCTGAAAGAGCAGCGGGGTGGAGATGGGGCAGAGAGAAAGGAAGGACGCCAAGACAAGAGTCTGATCAAGGCGATGTTTATTGCAGGCAAGCATCAGCCTTTTAAAGGAAAAGACCAAACTATTATGTGTGGGAATCATGAGTATTGGTTGTAAGTATTGTTAACTTTAGCAACTCCATATTTGTTAAGTTTCTCCAGTTTAGAAGGTGGTGTGTTTCCTTTGTGGAATTCCTGAAAGTTGCAGCTTCTTGTCTCTGACCTTCAGATGTGTGGTTGTCTGGGTTACTACTACCCATGGTGGTTGTTTTTGTTGAGCCTGATTGCTCTTTCCTGTGTGAACTTTCATTTACTATGGTAACCCCATCCCATAATAGTTTGTG
>NW_022900921.1:49701164-49720772 GCF_012274545.1 Fukomys damarensis | reverse complement strand
CTTTAAAAGGCTGATGCTTGCCGGCAATAAACGTCGCCTTGATCAGGCTCTTGTTTTGGCGTCCTTCCTTTCTCTCTGCCCCATCTCCACCCCACTGCTCTTTCAGGTTTGAGGCACTGCTGGACAGTGCTCTGCGTCGCCGGCTCGCGACAATTATGGGCTAGGATTACCATAGTAACCTCAACACCCGCTCCACGGGAATGAGGGTTCACATGGGAAAGAGAAATCAGGCTCAAGAAAAACAAATTAACAACACTTGCAACTAATAATCATAATTCCCACAATAGGTGGAGGAACTTAACAAAATGGAGTTACAACACCTGACTCCCACAGATAACATCAGATCTTTAACAGGAAGCACCTGACTCCTACAGATCTTTGACTGTCCGATTTTCTCCCATGCCCGGTCGAAAACAAGTTTAACATGTGCAGTCCTTAAAAAGGAACAAATGTTAACAAATGCTAATTAGGAACATCCTTACGACACATTGTGTCAATGCCTTGATTATAAAGAAAGAAGAAAGAAGTTAAGATAACATCAGATCTTTAACAGGAAGCACCTGACTCCTACAGATCTTTGACTGTCCGATTTTCTCCCATGCCCGGTCGAAAACAAGTTTAACATGTGCAGTCCTTAAAAAGGAACAAATGTTAACAAATGCTAATTAGGAACATCCTTACGACACATTGTGTCAATGCCTTGATTATAAAGAAAGAAGTTATCTTTCAAAAAGCCAGTGGGCCATGGCTGGCTTCCCACAGTTGACTGGATTCTGAAGTGTGATGGCTGCAGAGACAATGGGGAGCCATGGTCACTGATGTGTTCAACTGTGCCATGGCCTGGAGGACAGTGTGCCATACTAAGGAGGTCACTGTGGCCAAGCTTCCATGCCCCGTGGACGGCTGATGCCACAGCGTGCCTCTGGGTATGAGATTGTGCACAGTGCACGCACACATATGGATGCACTAGGACAAGGCTTGTGTGCTTTTTTGCACTGTTTTTTTCAATTTTTCTGTGGTTTATTCTTTTTCTAAAGAAAATTATGTGAGAAAAGCAAGTCTCATTTGTTGGTCAGCCTGTTTGCATAAGATGAATATGAGCTGCCTGTGCACATACATGACAGATGGCCTCTCATCTCCAATATGCAGAAGAATTTTCCTCCTCCCTCCAAAGCCCATGCCAAGGAGGGTGGGTTGTCCTGCTGCACCCATCCAGGGGGTGCCCCGAAACCCATCTCCTGGACTTGGATGGCATGTGGTCTTGGCCTGGCCTCCTTCCCCCTCCCACTCTCAGGAGCCCAGTGCTGTAGGGAGGCCACAGAGGTCCAGCTGTTTCCCCACAGCCAGGCCCCATCAGGAGAGAGGACAGCCATCTCCAGATACTCAATTCTCCCTCAGAGGTGTCTCGTCTATGTGCTCATATGTCAATGGCTGCATCTTTATATCCTATGCCTGATGTTCTAAGGGTTTGTTCTTTCTGCTGGTTGTTCCTGAGGAAGGCTGTGACTTGGGGTGGTGGGTTTGTTTTCTTTGGGGATGAACTGCAGCACACACTTTACCCTGGACCAGGGATCTCTCCAGGCAGCTGCAACATACCCACAGGGTCCCAGGGACATAGCTAACTTTTCATCCATCTCTTGTCTTGGGGGTTGATGGTCCAGTGAGCTGTGTGATTGGATATGCAGCACAGGCCATATTATCCCCCCAAGGAGAGATTTCTTTTTCATGTAAGCCTGGGGACATAGTAAACTTCCTCATTGTACCCTAGAAGGGGCCAGATTTCTGCAGAGGCCTTGGAAGAGGGCATGCTTGTAGTAAGCTGTTCATTTCCAACTCCCTTCCCTGGAAAGCCGAGGCTCTGTCTACTGCTTTCACTGGTGTTAGAACACCATGGTCCCATACCAGGGGCACAGATGTTAGAACACCCAACAGGCCCTCCTAGATCACCCTGGGTGAGTACAGGCCTTGCAGCACCCAGCTGAGTACCCCATCTCCCAGCTGGTGTGGGGTTCAGCCATGCTGTACAGGGGCTGCTGTACTTCTTTCCGGGAACCTCAGAGTGTCCTTTTCTCTGTTCACACCCAGCTCCATGTTTATAAGAATGCTTATTGTATACGTGAACTCTTGGTGTTTGGTTGTTTAAGTAGTTTGATCAGAACTGGAAATTTCTTAATCTGTTATTTTTGACTCAGGTAAACATCCTCTTTTATTCTGTGAACTGGCAGAAAGGATCTGCTTGGATATGCATTTTAAGCCTTTTAAAGTTCTTACACTGACTCAGAAAACAACATTAACTAAAAACAAATTCATTTTTAGAAGTGAATCTGAACACATGAAGTTCAGAGAAGAGCTTTGGCAGGACGAAGAAGAAGGTGGTGAGGAGTGAGAAAACTGCCAGGAAGACGGGTACAGCTGGTTGCAGCCCCTGACCCCAGGGCTGCCCTTGCTGCTCTGGCAGCGACACAGTGCATGGCTGATCTTTCTGTTAGTGCTGAGTGGCTTTGAATCTGTGGCAGCCACCAGAGAGGGAGGCGCCTTTTCTTCTGGAGGGGCAGTGTGCATCCTGCCTGCCTGCCTACCTTGCTGCAGACCCAACTGGCTGGGATCTGGGAAGATGGAGACTGGACTGGGCAGGTTCTGGCCCTGTCTAGCACAGGATGTCAGCCCACAGCATCCCTGGGGATCCCAGGCCCCTGGGCCAGCCAGGTCTGTGGCACAGGACTTGCCCTGTGAACCAGTATGACACGTTCCCTGAAGACGCCAGGTCCAGGCCATCTGTGCAGGGGATTCCAACATGCCCAGCAGACCAGGGACATGTCTCACTTCCTAATCCAGCTGTTTTCTGTGTCCTCATGAACTTCCACCTGGACCTCAATGCCTGTTAGGGGCCTGAAGCCAACACAGCTGCTGGGATCCCATGCGTGGCCATGGTGGAGTTCCAGGGCCCTCTCCCTCTCCCTCACTGTCAGCAACCCCTGCTCCCGGTTTCTGATCTTGCTGGAGTCCAGTAGCTGAGGTCACAGAATAGTTCTCAGCACACTATGCCAGGCCACAGGGCACTGTCTCTGTGTCTATGTCCCATGATAACACTGACTTGTCAATGGGCTGGGGCACTCTGAGATCCAGGGACTTCAGCTTCTGCTATGGCCTGTCATAGCAATGGGGTGGGGTCACCAGGGTGCCCAGGTCCTCTGGGTGCACTGCCATACCCTGACCTAGGGCTAGGATCTCCCTGTGTATGGGACTCCTGCACAGTTGTGCTTCCATCCTCTGGGTAAGGGCTTGTGGGACCTGTGCGAATCCAGGCTGTCAGATGGGGTCTGCAGTTGGCCCAAGTGAGGAGGAAGCCTACGAGGCAAGAGGAAGGGACAGGTATGGGGGTCAACCCCGCCCTGCAGGCCCAGCCCCCTCTGTGCCTGCTCTAGGCCTGCCTGCGCTGCCTGGCAGACCTTAGCCCTGTGATTGGCAGCGGAAGGTGGCTCAGGGTGACCTTGTGATCAGATGGCTCTTGGCAGGAGGTTTCCTGTCCCAAGGTGGATGTGATTCTGGGCAGGTGGCCTGCAGTAGCTGATGGTGGGTTTTCAGTTTACCCTGAAGCAAAGACTGCTATGTAACGAGGCCACCATGTCACCCACACAGAAGCCTTGGAGAATTGGAGCCTAAAGTCAGAGAAATAGTTTTCCCCCTTCTTTGAAAAACATATCAGAAATAGCCATCCCCCTTTCCTGTTTGCAGACCCTGTGGTCTTCTGGTCCCATCTCAGCAAGGAACCCTTGGCTAGTACTCACTGGATTGCAGGCACGGTGTCCAAGGCCTGTCCTTTGCTTTCTGCTCCTGCCCAAGGTGCCTTGCTGTCTATAAACTCCTCAGGACAGTGGCTGTTCCAGGGGCTCTCTGTGTGCTACTGTGGAGGAAGCCTGCTGGACTGGTCTCTGTTAATCCCATCCCTCCCTGCCCAGATATAGGGCGATGAAGGAGCACAGATCAGGCTGCAAACCACTCTGCAGGTCACTTGAGGTCAAGGAAGGAGGAGTGGCGAAGGCCCTGAACACCAGTGACCTTGTGGGTACAGCGGACTCTGGTTCCAAACTGTCTATCTTGTGGCTGCCCGAAGACTCCTGAGTTGGAAATGACAAGGAATAGTGTGACCCTCGCACCAGCTACATCCCTGTACACCCTGTACCTGCAGTGTAGGTCAAAGATTAGGGATGGAGAGCCCTCAAAATCCTTCCCTACACCTCCAACCAACAGGAGCTGGGTAAAAGATAAACTCATTTTGGTTTATGCTATGTCACATTCTGGAAGAACAATAGCCGAAGCTTAGAAATGCTTTGGAGCCCTTTCTTGTTTAAGGTTCCATTTTCCACTGATTGATGTTGCAAACTGAGCATTTGATTTTGTTTTGCTTGATTTAATTCTCTGAGGACCTCACATAATTCTACTGTGATAACTTGTTCTTGTGGATACACTGCATGGATCTCTTACAATTTGCTAAGATTTAAAGCTTTCATTTGATAAAGCGGAAGCTACCTTCACCCTAATGTTTTTTTGTATGTGATTTTATTCTACTTGCAGTTTAAATTTCACTAAAAATTTAAAAATTATACTTGTGTGGCTTCACATGCAGGTTGTGTTTGTGGCAGTTGTGGCTCTCCAAAGTTCATAAGCAACAAACCCACAATGCTCATTAAAGGCTGATACATATGGGTCCCATTCTTGAGTGCATTATTGTCATTCTATAACTTGAATCTGTATCACTGTTCTGCCAGATAGTCAGTGTCCTTCCCCGGATTTCAGGTAAGAAATCAAAGGATCCACCTGGCCTCAGACAGCTGATCCCAATTTGAGCTTCACAGCTGGTGTCCACGGCCTCTCCACCACGATCTGCTTCTCTGCAGAGGGAAGGGAGCTTTCACCTGCGCAGGGTTAGTGTGGCTCAACACCACTCTTAATGTGCAAAACCTGATCTGTCTTGCCTACTGGTTTCACCAGATTTTTAAGAAATTATTGTTATTTTTACCCGAGGCAAGGCTTTACTGGGGGTCAAGAGCTGCCAAGGCTACCTTGAACAATAGCAAGAAGAGAATGAGACTAACTGGGTGAGGCTTATTTAGGGGGGTGCAGTGGGGAGAGAATCAGATTTGAGCAATGGGAAGTGGGTGATTAGAAGGGGAGGATCATGTGGGTAGCAGGGTGGAGCAACAAGTTAGGTTTTGCTTCTCCAGAGGAGGTAGATTTCACTTCTCTGAAGTGGCTCATTTCAGTGAGCAGGAACCATTTTAGGAATGGGAGCCATTTTAGACTATAGGACCATTGGGGCCATTTTGTCTGGTAGGGAATTATATCATTTCAGACTCGTTATTATGGAATAGAGGTGAAGGTCTCTTTTTCTGTAGCGGCTTCCTGCTGGCAAAGGGGCATTGTTGGGGGGTGCTTTAGACGGCCAAGGTGTGGTCTCATTGGGTGGAACAGCATCAGTAGCGAGGGACTGGTAGTCAGCCATGACGAGTTTGTCAACTATCTGGTTGGTAAAGGCCAGCATGTGTTCCTGTAAGAAATTTTGAAAACAGAGAAAAGAGTCCAAAAAGCAGGATTACGCAGAAGATGGTGAGTCCTAGGACAGGGAGGAGCCAGGGGAGTCATTGGTCAAAGTGTTCTGATGATGGTTGTAACCTGTCTAGAACTTGATTGTGCTTTTTTTAAGCATGAATCAATGATTTTTAAAAGAAATTAGCAAATGCATAATTGTCTAAATACATAAATTATACTTCAAATTTTTATGTGTTAAATAATAATCTCTGAAGTCAATTATATTAAATGTGTATATTAAAACATTTAAAGCTAAGATACTTGCTCTAAGCAATTTAACAGTGTGTTTGATCTCTGAAAGGTGTGTGTTCAGTTGTGAAGCAATTGAATTGGTTCTGATGTCCACATATAGATGTTTAGGACTTCCAACTAGAGCAGCCATTGGAAGGCACAGTGCACTCTGAGGGGAAATGACCAAAGGAGGCCAGACTACCACTCACTTCTGGACCATAGCATTTGGAAATGGTAAGTGCATTTGTAGGTACCATGGAGTGGAAGAGTAGAGGCACTTATTATATAATTCAGAACTAGATAATCATTGAGGATTTTACTTTTGGTTTGAATATCATAAGTTAGGCAAGTAGTCTGCATTTGTTCACCCATCCATCCATCCATCCATCCATCCATCCATCCATCCTTCAGTGACTGAGTACCTTCTATGTGGTAGACACAGTTTAACTGATGCTTCAGAGAGAAGTTTCCAATCTGGTGCAAGGAGGCAGGTAACAATGCATAAGATTATAGCAGGTGCTATGCTGTGAAGAAAACAAGGAGAGTTAGTGTTGGAGATCATTGACTGATGATGGTCAAGAAGTCATGGGAATTCTTTGTGAGACAGGTGGAATTTAGAACTGCAGGAGCCAGGCTGCAAAGGCCTTGGCAAGGGCATGCTGGGCAGAAAGAGCACAGATTCCATGACCTGGGGCTTTCCCTGCTCCTAGAACACAGCTGGGCTCACACCCATGTGGTCACGAGGCACTGGTGGCAAAGTGAGATCAGGAAGTCAGGCAAGGATCAGGCCAAGCCAGGCTTTGGGACAAGGAGGACATTTGGGTTTCATCTCAAATCAAATGGAAACCCCTTGTCTGGTTTTTATTCCTTACTTAAAATCAAGGTTGATTTCCATGTCCGGAGCCTGCTGTTGGCTGCTGTTGGAGGACCCTTTGTAAGGTGCTGGTTTGCCAATAGTGAGACCAGTTCAGAAACTCTTCAGTCAAATAATTGCTCATTGGAATCCACACGGCCTTGGGGTATTGCTAAAAGGCACTCGCTTTAAAGACTTGCTCCCTGTTCGAAGTTTTGGCAATGGTTGTGGGAATAGGTGCTCTGGTGGGTGTTGTGGAATAGCACCACTGACCTGTGTTCCCCTCAAGGAAAGGGCAGTTCACAGATCTTACTTAGCCACCTTACCTTGGGCCCCTTCCCAGGGCAAGCACCTGTCAGGTGTATCAACTTCTCCAGGGAACACCTGTGGGATTGTGGTTTCTCTGCACAACAGAAGTTGTTTCGGAGAAGCTTGCCTCACTGCTGTTTTACATGCTGGACATACCAGGTTTCATCCCTGGGAGGTAAACTCAATCCTGTGTGATCACAAAGGGTGAAGGGATCATTTACCTGCTTGGCAGGAGGACAGTGCATTCCAAGCCTGCAAACAGACGTTGGGCAGTGGGAGCAGCTAGGCCGGCCACCCACGGACTTCCTCCTTCCTTATAGAATGGAAGGGAAATGAAAGGCACCTTTCAGAAAGGCACAAGACTATACTTTTAGGCAAGTCTGTATTGGGAAACAAACAGTAAAAAACAATTTGTAAAAGCTAATTGTGGGGGAAGTAGAGATGCCCCAAGAGATGCCCTGTCTGGAAAAGACTTCTGTGTATCTTCAGGGCCTGCTCCTGGCATGGCACAGAGCAGGTGTTTGCAGGCCTTTGGGAAGGGACCTTGCACCCCTGATGCCCAAGCCAGGTGGTGGGTGTGGTGGGCCTAGAACTCCAGAGATGACCTGGAGTCATCTTGGCCTCAGTTGGGGACTCATGGTGACCTGGAGCTCTTCCCTGAACTCTGCATTCAGGGCTCCAAGACACACCTTGCACTCTCTTTCCTGGTCAGGCAGGAAAATGAGCACCATGACTCTGCACAGAAGGTACAGTGTCCCCTCATTTCTGAGCCCTTCTGTCTGCTGGGAGGAAACTGGGCAGCCCAGGCAGAGTCAATAATGGAAACTCAGGCACAGCTGTCAAAGACCAGGAGAGGGTGGCACTGTCCCTGGTCAGGGCCACCTCCAGCTTCGTCTCTATCCAAGTCCTGACCCTCCATACCTCAGAGTGTGGCTGCATGAGGTCTTTAGAAATAATTATGTTAAAATGAAGACTTTAGAGTGAATTGTGGTCTCCTAGGACTGGACTCCTTAAGAAGAGATGGGGACACCAATGGGCACAGAGAGAAGATTGCACCCAGCAGCCCAGGGAGGCCTTAGGGGGACCAGCCCTGGGACGCTCCAATCTTGGATTCTGGCACCAGAACTATGTGATAGATTTCTATGTGAGCCAAGCTCTTGTCTGTGGGACTCTGCAGTGGCAGCCCACACAGGCCAGGCCTGAGCCAAGACCTCCTTCAGGACCTTGCTCTTGCTTCCATTTTTACGGTACCATCTTTCTGTGTCCCTGACGTGGGTACTTGTTGCTCCTATCCGGGGTACCGTGCATTATGTGAGGTGGTGGAACAAAAGTGGCCACTTCAGGGGCTATCAGGACAGTGCTGTTCCCCTGGTGACCTGGGACAGGTCACCCCCCGTCCTGCTTGCAGCAACACCCTCGGCCAGTGTGTTCTGTCAGGGGCTCTCCTCAGGGCCATCTCTTCCCCACCAGCAAGGCTGTGAACTTGCCAGGACCCCGATGCATTGTGGCCTCATCTTCCTGTCCCTGTGGTGTGGGATGGGACATCAGGGACCCTAAGGTCTGCAGAATGTGCAGCACAGACATACGCCAACTCAAGGGCCTGGGAGACTGAGAACACCAAAATATATTCTGCCTTTAAAATCCTCCAAATGTAGAAAGAAAACCAAAGCAGACATGTTTCTGTGGTCTAATAAATGTTACCATTAATTGAAAATTAAAAATTAGGCCATCTGTTACACACTATATTTTGGATATATGTGACATCCCTGGAAAATGTTATTCTCTCATTCTTTTCCTGTAAAGCCAAGGTCTGATCTTGAGGATTATTAGATGTTTTGTTCCAACAAACTCGCTCTCAGATAGGTCACCACTTTGCCAAAAAAAATTTTTTTTAAATGGGCAGATACGTAGAGTGGAGAGGAAAGCTCCTCCTCCTGTTCCTTCTCTTGGCTCTTTGCTAAGATTAAAATATTGTCAGCAGTTCCTGTTGTATCTTCACTTTAAAAAGGTTTACGTGTGTTTTTCTGTCTATTGTCTGAGTCTCTATTTAATATTATCTATCCATCTCTATCTAAAAGTCTATCCATCTCTATCTATCTAGACTTCTCTACCCATACACATCTGTCTTCTATCCACCCATCGCACTATAACCATCCACCTCCCCTTCCTCTAGCCTAATCTACCCTACCAATCATTTGTCTATTTTATTATATCTACAAAACAAAACAACCTTACTGTGACTCATAAATCTTTCCACTTCTGTAGAGATATTCCTTACTGTGGAATGATTTCCCTACTTTGGAATGCTTTAACTCCGTCCCGCAGGCGCACAGCAATTGTCTAAGCGGTGCAGACTGTGACGGAGACCCCGCCCCTGGCCTGAGCCCTGCGGTCGAACCTTCAGCTGTTCACTGCAGGGCGTGGCCAAGAGACCACCGCGCTCTCCTCCAGCGGGACAGGAGCCTGCTCTCGCTCGGCGGGCCTGGCGTTCTCCTGCCCCCTGGTGGTCACTACTGGCAAAGACGGATGTGCCTCGTTTTGGACAGTAGTCGGGGTACCCAAGAAATAATGAATATCTTTCCATAGATTTGTTGGGTTTGGATTTCCCTGTATTTTTAATCTGCTTATTCATACAGAGCGTGCATTTTCCTACTGGGTCATTTATTTTATAAATTTTTTAATTAATTAATTATTAGTGGGGAACGAACCCAAAATTTTTGCACAAAGCTATATCATCAGACATTAAAACAAAAACAAAAACAAAAACAAAAAACAAAAAGCAAACTTGAGATACGGTCTTGCTAAATTACTAATTTAATTACTAATTACCCAGGCAAGTCTTGAACTTTCCATTGCAGTCTCCCAGAGTGCTGAGATCATAGGTGTGAGACACCATGTTCAGCTTGTCTCTCTTTTTTTTAATTTTTAAAAATTTAAAAATTTTTAATTTTTAAAATGTGAGCTCTTTAAAATTAACAAAGTTAGCCACTTATTATCATAGCCACACTGTTAGCAATATTATTTTCCTAGGTTGTCAGTTTAAAAAATTTTGCTGTGGCATTTCTCTTCAGAAATAAAAATATATAAATATTAGCATGTTCAGCCCTGTCACAGTTTCCCCATGTGGTGCCTGGGATTATGGGTGTCCTCATCCTGGGAAAATTAAATCAGCCCACGGATTTCTCTTCAGCCCTTTGCTTTCTTGTTATCTTGATGGACTCATCAGGAGTTCATGTTCATGGACAGCCAAGGAGTTGAAGCTTAGATTGATTTTCTGCAAGTGTATCCAGTGATTTATAAACATTTTGCTGCATAATCTATATTTGCCCACTGGTTCAAAATGCAGCATTTATCATTTGCTAAATTTTGGTGTGAATTTGAAAAAAATCTCTATTTCTTTCTCCAAAGTTCTGTGTCTTCTCCATGGTAAATCTTACTTTTAATTTATTAGTGTAACCATCTGTAGCTCTGGTTCTTCCTCATCTCTCTTCTTTTTCAACCTTTTCTCAGCTATTCTTATGCATTAATTAACAAAATATTGCTTTGTCTAATTCTAAGCAAAATTAAGGAACCCCGCCTCCTCCTAACAAAAAGGAAAGCAAGAAAAAGAACAACAATAAAAGGAATCCTACTAGTAATTGAATTTGTGAAATTGGCATTGTATTAAACTTTTAGGTATTTAAGAAGGATTGACAAACCAATGTCAATATAGAATCTTTCTACTCTAGGCCATGATATCTTTGTAAAAATTGTTTGAATATTTTTTAAAGCCTAGAGATCTTTCACATAAGACAGTGTAACTAGCAGTAATGGGTAGTTACAGCTGAATTGCACTGCAGTAAATTGTACAAAGTGAAGATCAATACTCTTCTGTCTTATGGTAGAATTTAATACACCCTCCTTTGACTTTGGGAAATCATGCGGATTGAATAAACGAGGGTGCCCAGTGGGGTCGCCTGCGCTGTGCATGCTGGCTTTGCCCATGAGCCCCGCACACAAGGACAGGCCTTTCTGTCAAGGTTTCGAAGCAGCTGTGGGTGGGGCAGCGCTGCAGTGCCGAGATCAGGGCAGAAGCACGGACGGCACCGCCCAGAGAGAAGCTGGGGCCACCGTGCCCACGGACCCTAGAGTGCTCGGACGGGAGGGCCAGGGCCACAGGCGCACACCGCAGGTGCAGTCGCAGTCTCCACACAGGTGCGATCCCCTCTCACACAGCTTTCATATGGGCACCTTTCACAATGCAGTTTTGCCTGTTTTTCTTCCTCTCTCCCTATTATACTCCACATCCCTTTAACTAAAAGTTGAATGTGTGTATATCCTCTTGAAGCTTAAACACCTTCCTTCCTTTTTTTTTTTTTTTTTTTTTTTTTTTTGAGATACAGTCTTGATTCATGTTACAGGCTGGCCTGTAATTTGCAGCAGTCCTCCTGCTTTAGCCTCCCCCGTGCTAGAATTAAAACAGCATCCAGCTAACACTTTTATACAATACGCACATACTGTAAAAGGGTCATCGTTCATTTTGTAAAAGTGAGATCACATTTCATGTCTTGCATTTTACCCTTCAGGAAGTCCTTGCTAGGCCTGCTAATAAACAGCTTCCTTTGGGGTAGTCGCTGTGTGGTAGGGGGTTTGTGAAGGTGAGACTTCTGGGTTCATCAGGCTCCTGGGCAAAGTGCTGGCCTCCAGGACTCTACCTCAAGAAGAGCGGGTCTACACCAGCCCTCTGCTTAACTGCTCTGATGAACAAAGATGATTACACCCTTCTTGGTCTCCTCTGGAAGGACTAAAGTGTCGTGGCCTGAGTTAGGTCCCTAGGGTGTCCCACGCTTGTGGGTTAGGAGCAGTGTGCACCAGCCTGCGGACATCTCGGGGTGGAAGGCGGCCTCACTCCTGGACAGACTTCACTGCGCAGGGATGGGTGAGGGACGGGGAGACAGCTGCTCCCCTCCTGGCTGCTGTGCGGAGTTTCCTTCTTGCACCACTCCAGGGGCGCGAGTGGGTGCTGGGAGAGGCAGGAAATGTATTTACGGCAGGGAAAGAAATAAGGAATCTGTCTCTGACCCCGGGCGCCCCAGGAGAGCAGTAAAGATCGAGATAAAACCCTACAGAATGCTCTGTGTCTTAGGCATTCCCCGCTGTCGCAGAGCGCAGCCGCTCTCTGCCCACCGCTCCAACCTTCACTACAGCAGCCGCAGGTTCACGGGCTCAGAGCATTTCTATCGTGTCTTTAGCAAACACTGTTTTTCAAACAAGACTTCTCCGAGTGCACAGAGACCGCGTCCTCCCGACCTCACCCAGGCCTGGCCTCTGGCAGGATTGTTATTTTCATTCTTGGATCGGAGGCCACTTTGATGGAGATAAATTTCTGCTCATTGTTTCCTTAGTTGGTGCTTCCTGTGTAGCTACATGGTTTCTTTGAGAAACGGTTCACAAGGCTTTTGTTGTGACTCTTTGTGTATTGTCCATTCATATTTTGGACTGTTTTTCTAGTGGAATATTTATATTTTCCTTAGTTTATGAAAGTTATCTATATATTGTACATAATGTATCTACCTACACATATTATTTCTTAATTATCATTTGTCTCCTGGTTTTTATACTTTTCACTTCTAAAATCCTAAATACTATTTGAAAATGCATTTAAATATGTGTCTTTTCCTTCCTTACCTGGTTTAGAAAATAAAAGCATCTTCCAGAAGTTAAATTGTACATATAATAATATCCCAATTTTCTACTAATATTTCAATTGTTTAAGTTTTTAAATTCATTTATGTCTTAAACCCAGTTGTAATTTATTGTTGTATATAGTATAAAATAGCATTCCTATTTAATTTTCTTTCATTTGGCTCTGCAATTTTGCTAGTATAAGTTATTAAATGATTAAGTTTTCAAGGATTAAATTTAGCATCAATTTAAACATATCAGTCTCATCTATATTTAAATTTTTTTTCAATTCATGTACTTATTTGTGTGCCAATGCCATAGTTGCTATGGCTGAATAACATAATATCTGGGGAAGAAAAACCTCACCCTCATTTTCTTTTTTGGAAGGGAGAGGATGGATGTGTGCAAGGGCCTCAGGACTGTCACATTTCATCCTCACAAGAGCCTAAAACCTCAGTGAATGCCAGGTGAATGACAACTTTCTGCTCAAAACAAATCAGATACCAACAAATCTCTCATTGTGGGAAACAAATAAATAAACAAACACATAAACAAACACACCCTACTGGAAAAGGCTGAGGCAAAATGGAGGGCCCGTGTGCTTTGGAGCCTGCTCTCTGGGCTGCATCTCGGGTGTCAGGTAGGCCAGGAATCCACTGAGAAAAAAGAAAGGGCCACACTAGGGTGGGATTTCTGGGCTAGATCCACCTTCAGGGGTAGATACTGGCCTAGGATCAGGATGTCCAGGACTGAACACAACAGGAAAAGGTAGCCAGGTGACAGTTATACATAGCAAGTCCCAGGGCATGGGCCCAGTGGCTTTCTGCAACCCTTGGCTGACCCCAACTCTAATTGCCATGTCATTGACCACACAGATTTGACTGCTGTGGGCTCTGGACACCATAACATTTCCTCCAAAGGTCATAAAAGGTAAAAAAAAAAAAACCCAAAAAACAAAAAGCCAAAAACCACCCCCTAACAGAGGGGCTGACTCAAGCTGTTCACTGGCAGGAATCACACCTCAGACCAAACCCACCATCCCATCTCAAACTCTAAGGCTTAAAACCTTCAGTACCAAGCCTGCTCAGGCCGTGAGTTCTCACTAGCCTGCTCCCACTCTGTGGGTGGAACTTGTCTTTTCTCTTTCAAACCAATCACTGATCCTACTGCAATCCTTGGGTGTGCTGCTCAGTTCCTTGTTTATGACATCAAGAACCTGGACAAGACCCCGACCTGGTAACAGGCTTGCAGACAGCTGTCCTGTACATATCTGGTTTTTACTTCCTTCCCTTCCTGAATTGGGTTCCCCATGAACTACTCCCACTCGGAGAGCCAGAGTGAAAATTCTGTGTACAAAGAAAACCCAAGAACAGTAACTAAAACCATAGGATCTGACGGAGGTGACAGGGTGTGATCATGGTATACATGCATCCATGTCTATTGTGTGTGTAGATATACACACATATCGATACACAATGTACATGTGTGACTTTCTTCATGCTAGTGCTAAAGAAAAAAGTTGGAAAACAAAGGACTAAATTTTTTCTTTTATTACTGACTCCACACCCGCCCCAATCTTTTTTTTTTTTTTTTTTTGGTTTTTTTTGAGACAGGGTCTCACTATGTAGTTGAGACTGACCTGGAACTCACTATGTAGCCCAGGCTGGTCTCAAACTCACAGCGGTCCTCCTGCCTCAGCCTCCCGAGTGCTGGGATTACAGGTATGCGCCACCACACCTGGTGCACCCCCCAATCTTTTGAGACAGTCTTACTATGCAGCCCAAGCTGGCCTTGAACTCACCATCTTCCTGCCTCAGCCTTGTAGATGCTGTGTGCACCATCACACCTGGCTTGCAACAATAGTTATCATAAAATTAATCAAATAAATGTCTTTATATCAATATAATAAATATTGGACAAAAAGTTATAGCACATTGGCAGGCAGAGCACTTATATCTCAGTCCATCTCTCCTTTCAGATCTATTAATACTCCATTTACCATGATCCTGGGCTCTGAGGGTGGTACATTTATATCCTCTGATGAATTTATCCCTGCACAATGACATTCTTTCCCTCTTTTTGTAATTTCTGGTTTAAAGCCTATTTCATTTGATGAGAGTATGGCTATCCCAGCACTTTGGTCTCCATTTGTGGAAAAACATTTTCTATCTGTTCATTTTCAGCCTACCTGTGTCCTCAGAGGTGAGGTAAGTCTCTTGCAGCCAATAGTTGGGTCTTAAAAAAAAAAAAAGATTCTCCCACTCAAAGTTTTTTTAATTGGAAATTTAAATTCACTTATGGTCTAAACAATTACTATTTTGTAGCTACTTACTATAGTCATTTTGTTAATTGTTTTCTGTTCCTTTGTAGATTCTTTGTTTCTCTCTTCTTTGGGGTTTGGCCAATTTCTGTAGCAGTATGCTTGGAAGCTTTTATTTGTATCTTTGTATATCTACTAAAGAGTTTTTGCTTTGTGGGTACCATGAAGCTTGGATAAAGCCTCTTACAGGAATAATAGACTATTTACATCTGAAAACAATTTAGTGTCAATCACTTGTACAAACTCTGCACTTTTACCACCCCCATTATTTTTTCTTAACAAATTTTGTATCTTTTATAGTTTTTGTCCTTTAAAGTAATTTAAAACATTAAAGAATTTTGTCTTTTAACAAATTTCAGGAGATGGGTGCACTTTTTACTTTTTGACTATATATACCTAACTTAACTTTTATCACTGGGTGAACATTGTCATATATTTTCATGTTGCTACTTAGTGGTCATTGTCTTTAGCTTGAAGAACTCCTTTTAATATTTCTTATAAGACAAGTTCTAGGTGTGCATGGTGGTGTGTGCCTTTAGTCCCAGCACTCAGGAGGCTGAAGCAGGAGGATTGCTGCAAGTTTGGGGCCAGCCTGGGCTACATAGTGAGTTCAAGGCCAGCTTGAACTATATAGAGAGATTCTGTCTCAAAAAAAGAAGGAAAAAAAAAAAGACAAGTTCTAGTGTCATAAATTTCCTTAGATTTTGTTTATCTGAAAACTTCCACCTCCCTTAAATTTTGTGGTGCTGGATATTTAATGCAGGGCTACCACTTTGAGCTACATTTCTAGGTTTTTTAAAAAAACCTTTTATTTTGAGACAGGTATGTGCCAGGTTGCCCATGCAGAACTCAATCTTTGATCCTCCTGTCTCTTCCTCCCAAGTGCTGAGAGGACAGGTATATATCACTATGCTCTACTCCACTTTATTTCCAAAGGACATTTTGAGGCTTTTATTTCTTGGTTGGTAACTTTTTTCTTTAAGCTTTTACTGTTTTCTGTCCTTAGAGTCAAAACCATCTGTTAGGCAACAAGTCATGTTTCCTTACAACTTTCAAAATCCTTTTTTTTGTCTTTAGCCAGTGACAATTTAGTGGCAATGTGCTGTGGGTATCTGAGGCATTTGATTGGGTGTCTGTTGAGATTCATGGATCTCGAGATCTACTTCCCTTCTCAGACTTGGGGAGATGCTACCATTATCTCTTTGATTATGTTTTCTGTTCATTTCTATTTTCTCTTTAATTGCACACTGATAATGCACATGCTATTCTACCAGTGGGGTCCCATGTGTCCTTCAGCTGTCTTTACTCTTTCTTATTGTTTTTCTCTTTTTTCTTCAGATCTGATAATTTCCAGTGACCTATCTTCAATTTCATTAATGTTTTTCCTGTGTGATCTAGCCCATTACCAAGACTTGTATTCCAGTATGAGCTCAGTTATTGTGTTCTTTGTCTTGATTATTTCTGTGTGAAATTTTCTAATATTTTCTATTTCTTTATCAACATCTCTGTTTATTCAAATTATTGCTCTCCTTACCTTGGTGAGCAACTTTCTTTCTTCATTATTCTTTTATGGTACTGTGGATTGAACCCAGGGCTTCACATTGAGCTGCACCCTGAACTCTTTTTTATGTTTTATTTTGAGACAGTTTCACTTAAGTTACATTTGCCAATGTTAGGCTTCATCTAGTGATCCTTCTGCCTCAGGCTCCATGAGTGCCAGGATTATAGGAATGCAGTACCATCATGTCCTGTGGTGGTCAACTTTATGACTGTCCTAAGTTGCATGTCCCCTTGTCATTATGGCCAGTGTTATAGCTTTCAAGGGCCTTGTCTCTGAAAGACTATGCGCTGAGAGTTTTTCCCCACTGTGGAGGTGGGAGCTGACAAGCCTGATAGGAGTTCCTCAGGGCTATGCTATGCTATGCTATGGAGTGAATTCCTGGGAGTGTGACTTGTTATAAGAACTTGACCCTGGCCACTGCATATCTCTCTGCTTCTTCCAGTACGATGGAGTTTTCATGTCACACTGGATGTCACCATAGCTGTCTGTCAGGAGGTAATATGGCTGGGGCAGGGTGGGCCTTGCTAGTGCCTATACAATGTTGTTTAGACTTCCAGCACCCAAAACTGTGAGCTAAATAACCAGCTTTTTCTTCACAAGTAGTTTACCTCAGGTATTTTGTTATGACACAGTTGATTTGAGTGGTTGAGGTGCAGTGTCAGTGTGAATGGCCTGGAAGCCATGCAGGGGATTAGTGAAGCTCACTTTTAAGTGTGTCTGGGGGGATCATGAAGGTATGAACATGGGGTCTATATCTGTTTTTTTGCCCTTTCCTACTTGGCACTTTTATCTCACCCTGCTTGCGGCCACTATGTTTTTTTGCTTTGCCACAACATTCCACCATGATGTTTTTGACTTTGTAGCCAGATGACCATAGAAACAATTCTTTGAAACCATGAGCCAAATAAGCCTCTCTGCCTTTAAGCTGTAGGTACTGAGTATTTTCAATTTTAGTATATGTGCTGTTGAAGTGAGCACAGTACTGAGTATTTTCTATCAGCAACAAGGAAGAGGACTAATATAGAAAATTGCTACCAGAGAAGTGGGACCATTGCTGTGATTGTACCTGACCATGTAGTTCAAAAGCCTTTGGAACTGGTTAGTGGGAGGAGCTGGGGGAATTTGAAAACTTGAGTTGGAAAAAGCCTAGAAAGTTGTAAGCAGAGCTTTATGGCCAGTTCTGGTCAGAGCTCAGAATATGAGAATGCTCACAGGAATATGGAGAGTAAAAAGCAAGATCATGAGATTTCAGCTGGGAATGAGAATACTTTGGAAGTTGGAGTAGAAGCCACGCATGTTACATTTCAGCAAAAATATTTTTTCTACATATTTTCCCAAACCTCAGACTTTGCTGGAGGCTGAGATTAAGGGTAGTAGAATAATAGATTGGGTGGAAGAAACTTCAGGACAGCCCAAGATTCGGGTTGTAGCATGGACACTACTGATCTGCTTTTAGTCAGATTTACCATGGGAATGGTGGTGGGCAGGGGAAGAAAGCAGAGTAGGAGTATTTGAAAAATAAATTTTGTCTCTAGAAGAATCATGTGTAAAGTTGAGATCAAATGAGGTATTGTTGCTGAAGAGATTAGCACCATTAAGAAGAAACCAATTGCTCCCCTGCGGGCACTACCACCATTGCATCAGTGCCAGGAAGGCCTGCTTGGGCCCAATCCGTGGGATGGGTAGACATGCCCTCCCCTGCTGGTGCCACCGCCATCACTCCAGCATCAGGAAGGTAGCCACGCGGGTACCCCTGAACCCCTTGAACCCCACCCCACACTCTTAGACCTCCTAATTGTGCCAGTCTTTGACCCACTCTGTAGAGGCAGAGGTGGTCATAAAGGGTATTTTTCTGAGCTCCCAACTTTGAACATCTTTAAAGAAAGGGCAGGGGAAACTTGTAGTAGAACTGTGTGGAGTTCAACCCTTCAGGAAGTCTGGCACTCAATCTAGGCCTTGCAGCCCGAGGTCAGTCTGTGTTGTGGGGTTCTGCTATCAGCTAGGTGAAATCAGGGAACTTGGTTCTGCATATGGCTGTGCATGTTGTGTATTATGACAGCAGAGATATAGTCTGAAAGAGGCCCTTCAAATTCATTTTTTCTTTCTTTTCCTCATTCCATTCTGCAAATTCTTTTTCTGTCCTCTTTCTCTAATTCAGTCTCTTGCTCCACCATATTATCCCTCATCTACCTTTCTGTTTCTGCTCCTGCCCTAACTCAGATTTCTTCTTTTATCATTTTTTCTCTTTTCCTTATGTTCTTTTCTTCTGTCATTCAACCTCACTTAAGGGGCAATAGTTTCAAGAGAAAGTGAGCCCCTATTACTGTTAGGGGATATATTCTTGTCCTTATACTTCTTCTCTGTTTATCCTTTTGAATTTAACAGTTTCCTAAAGATTGTGTGATCATTCTATGTCCTTCGGCTTCACTTGAAACCTTCTCCAATTCTTTTACTTATCTATTCCTCTTGTCCTAACTCTGTTTAAGCCCCCATCCTAAATGATAAATATGCTATATTGAAAAGTGTATTTACTGCAAACATATTTTGGACTGCTTCTTGATTTTAATTTAATTCATGTGGCTTAAAGGTGATAATCTAATGACTACCACAAGTGGTCAGTTTGCAAGTTGTGCTTGATCATATTGTGTTGCTGACTGTATCAATTGGGATAGAGGATTGTTATTAATTTAATGAGCTGTTTTCTCTGATATTATAAAAATGAGAATGTCTATGAGTGATTGGGGACCCAAAAGCTAAAGCTCAACTTTATCAGGAAGATATAAGTAATAACCCAAAAATTAAACCAAGGACAATCCAACAACAAAAGTAAAGATGAGAAAACACTTAAGCAAGACACAAAGAACAGACTTCCAGTTCCCCAATGGAAAACAGTAGGGCAAATGAGGATGAAAAGGCTGATAGTGAACCACCAGAACACCTGGAACTCAGCACAGGAAGTAACAAAACATATCAATCAGGCTCTAGAAAAATTCAAAACAGAAATAATTTCCCAGATAACCATAGTGAGCAAAATAAAAGTCATGATTCAAAGCACAAACTGGCAAAAAAAAAAAAAAAAAA
>NW_022900921.1:49687835-49701099 GCF_012274545.1 Fukomys damarensis | reverse complement strand
AATAAATGTCCAACATCTGGTGTGAATAATCTGCAATAATACATAAGATCCTAATAAGATTACTGACATTGAGAAATGCGAAGAAAGAAGCTAAAGGTGTAGGGAAAGTGGGATGGGTAGAGGAAGGATAATAAGGGAAGAGAAAAAAATGTGAGATAATGAAAAGATGGAAATAAAGTGTTTATAGATGGGGAGGGGAGGAGGGGGTGAAGGGAGGGCAGGGACAAGGGGAAAAAATGAGAACCAAGATCTGTTATGTAAAAGTACAAAATCTGCTGATTAGCTTTCGAAAAGAATTAAAAGAATCGTGCTGCAGTGATATATGCACACCTATGTTTATAGCGGCACAATTTGTAATAGCTAAAGCTTGGAAACAGCCCATTTGCCCATAAGTTGGAAACTGGATAAAGAAGATGTGGTTTTTCTATAAAATGGAATATTACTCAGCCATAAAGAATGAGAAATTAGATTCATTTTTAGGAAAATGGATACATATTGAGGATACACTCCTAAGTGAAATAAATAGGTCACACATGTGTGAATACTGAAAAGTTTCTCTGGTGTGAAAAACTATATTAGTACATAAGATCCTAATGGGATAACTGACAATGTGAAATTGGAAGAAAAGGGCTAAAGGTGTGGTGAAAGTGGGAAGGGTAGGGGAAAGGCAATAAGGGAAAAGAAAAAATGAGAAAATTAAAAATTGGAAATAAAGTTGTTTGTAAACAGGGAGGGGTGGAAGGGGTGAAGGGAGGGCAGGAACAAGGGGGAAAAATGAGAACCAAGACCTGTTATGTAAAGGTACAAAATCCCAGTAATGAATGTAACTGTACTGTATACCTAAAATGTACCAATAAACTCAATAAAAAAAGAATAAACTAATTGCTTTGTACAGGAACAAGGAGAAAGATGCCTCGAAGACCTTACAGTAAATCAGCAAGATCTCAGGTGTTGCAGACTCAAGGTGCAAAAGTGCAAACATTTTATTTGAGAAGAGCATTCCTGGGTCCTCTGCTCAAGAGGGCCCTCCTAGTGAATTGGTTCCCCAGGATTCATTTCACCATTCAAATCCACTTAGGCATGTGGAGTCTTTTGCAACCATGGTTCAAGCACCTGCCTACTACCCCAAGTGACAGCAGACCTTGGCATGTTTCATGGGATGCTGGTTTTATTTGCATGCAGAATGTAAGAATTGTGGAGTCATGGCTGCTTACTCCCAGAGCTCAAAGGAAGGTCTAGATGATGAGGCAGGAGCCACTGAAAAGGTAGTGCCTGATGCTGTGATAACGAAGCCAAAGGTGCAGTGGAGAACTCAGGAAACTAGAGATGCTAGGAATGTGGAATGTTTACCAAGGAAAGTTGTAGGTCATGAGTGAAACCATTCCAAGACTGAGTCTACAATCAGCAAGAACATAGGTTGGGGTCCACACAAATCACTTGAAAGTTCCATTTCATTGCTACATGCTCAGATTCTATTCATGGAGCTACATAATTTAATGTTTGCCCTGTGGGTTTGGGTCTTGCTTTGACCCTGTTCTTGTGTATCCCTCTGTTTTTCCTTTTACAAATGGGAATTTTTACCAGTGTGTGCCTGTACCTTGGGATTGTTTAACTTGTTTTTTATTTTTACAGAGATTCACAGCTAAGAGTTTCCTCTGGGTCTCAGAGGAGATTTGATCTGGACTTCTTAGCGATGCTGGTTATGTTGAAACTTTGGGAAGGGATTATTGTATTTTGGTCATGTGCAGTATTATGTTAGACAGAATTATGACCTTGTGTTTATTTGGAAGTATGATTTAAGATGTGTTTGGGTGTCAATATTTCAGGGGGTGGGATGTGACAGTTGAGATAGATTATCAACTTGATTGGATTGGTAGCCACCTAGGAGATTAGTAAAGTACACTTCAGGGTATGCCTGTGTAGGTCATGGAGGTATGATCTTGGGGTCTATGTCTGTTCCCTGGCCCCTTCTTCTTAGTTATTATACCCTTTTTGTGTTTCCTAGATACAATGAACTAAGCTTCTTTGTGCCACCATAATTTTCCTGGCTTGGAGACAGCTGACCATGGACTGAATCCTCTGAAACCATGAGTGAAATAAACCCCATCTCCTTTAAGTTGTGAGTGACAGGTAATTTGTCCCAAGAATGGGAAAGGTGACTAATACAGAATCTGTTACCCTGTTTTTACATTTTCTTTGACTCCTCCTGTTGATTTTTGTGTATTAGATAAGAGAGTCACTTCTCCATGTATTGGCAGACTGAGTTTGAAGGGGACATTTCTTTCCAATGAGCCTTGACAGAGGTTCTGATGGTACTAAGCTTTTTGCTTGTTAGACTTGTGATCTTTGTTCTAAGTGTTTCTTTAGAAATTATGTGTTTATAGAGGTGGGAGAGAAGGTAGTGTTTGGGAAGAGGATGGAGGGCTGGATAATAGATGCTGCTTGATCTGCCTGTGGGAGGAGGGGAGTGATGAGCCTGCTGTTCCTGCCCATAAGTGGATGCTACAGTCAATAATTGTTTGTAAATAAATGCTGTGTGCCTGGGCAGGGGCTGTGCTGTCAATAATGGAGCATGTGACATCTGTCTCTTACTTCTTTGTGGTGTCCATGTTGGCTCACATGTGTGAATGCATCACATAATTGTTTGTCCTTTCTTTATCTGCCACATGCAATCAGACAGACTTTTATTTCCAAAAATTCTATGACATCCAACTGCTGCTCTTCACAGACTTTATTCAGTACAGTAGCAGGATGACTTGTAATTACTCATGTTTTAGCATTGTACCAGACCATTGAGTGCCTGGCAGGGTAAGACTGAATTCTTATAAACTTTGCATTCTTTTCTTTTTTCAGCTTTAATTGAGTTTATTGGTACATTTTAGGGATACAGTACAGTTACATTCATTGTTGGGATCTTGTACCTCTACATGACAAGTCTTGATTCTCATTTTTTCCCCTTACCTCTGCCCTCCCTTCACCCCCTCCTCCCCTCCCCATCTACAAACACTTTATTTTCATCTTTTCATTCTCTCACATTTTTTTCTTTTCCCTTATTGCCCTTCCCCTACCCATCCCACCTTCCCTACACCTTTAGCTCCTTTCTTCCCACTTCTAAATGTCAGTAATCTTATTAGGATCTTATGTATTATTGCAGATTATTCACACCAGGGAAACTATTTGGTATTTACACATGTGTGACTTATTTATTTCACTTAGGAGTATATCTTCAATATGTATCCATTTTCCTATGAAAATCTATTTTCTCGTTCTAAACTTTGCATTCTGACCATCCATAGATCAGCAAGCAGGGTACTTGGTGTGGACTAGTAGTTAGGATACCTGGCATAGTGTAGTAGCAGGGTACTCAGCATAGACCAGCAGGCAGGTAATTGGCATAGACTCCTTTCTTTCCCTCTCATATTTCTGTGCAGAAGGTCAGTGTGGTCCCTGCCATTTTCTTCTTATAGTGCTTATTGAAGTTCTCATTTGTAGCCACATTAAACTGGTTCTTCCAGTTTCCAGGAATTCCTGAAGGACAGCAAAGAAGTTTATGAACACATTCTCAGCCCTTTCCACCTACCTTCCCAACATGGTTGGTCCCTCAGCTCCACTCCATCTGACCTTCCCAATATGGATGGCAAGCAGTCCATTCCATCTAACCCTCCTATCATGGATAGTACCTAAGCCCTAATCCACTTGACTTTCTATCATGGATGGCACCTAAGTTACTTCACCTAATTTACCCATCACAAACAATTTATCTTCCTACTCCTTCTGACCTTTCCAACATGGACCATTCCACTCATAACCTTTAAAGTGCAAATCAAAAGCTATACTCAAATTTCACAGTGAAAGATCCCTCACTGTGCTGGACTGCTCTACTGTCTGTCCACTGGGGGATCTGACATGCCTCACCCAGAGTCCATGAGTACTTGCTATTTTGGACTTCCTAAGTGTGCCCTATTTATTTCACTTAAGAGTATAGCCTCAATGTGCATCCATTTTGGACTTCTTCACTCTGCTTACATTGTTCCCTGAGGCACAGTGATATGTCTTACAAATAGTTGAGTGGAGGCTAGGTGAAATTAATGACACTCAGTTCCTCATAAACAATTTTTTGGATCCCAATGATCTTCAAATGGTTGTACCTGGTAGTCTAACCTACACAAAACTAATAGATAATTTCTCTAAATTCTCCAACTTCTTTATTTCTACTGCTTCTCACCTCTCTGCAAGAAGATTCATCCAGTGTTTGGTAATAGCATAGAATTACAGGTTCTAACTCACAGGCAATAGATTGGAAACTTTAGAAATGAACTCAGTGCACCTGGGCTCTTGAAGATGATTTTGGAAGATGATTTTGGTTCAGGGTGTGGTGGAATGGTGTTTGGTACTGACTAGAAGAGCTCCCTGCATTCTTCTTACCTTTAACTTTGCCTGTTTCTCTCTTTGTCTGTCCTGCTAATATTAGGATTCCCCAAGTCATTCACTGTCTCTACACAGATGCCTACTTTTTCCTCTGAGGTATGAAGCTCTCTGCTAGGAACTAGTGAACAAGACTGATCACAGTTTTTTTTTCTTTTTTAAAAATTTATTTTATTGGTACATTTTAGATATACAATATAATGACATTCATCACTGGAGAATTCTGTACCTTTACAGAATATATCTTGAGCTTTATTTTTTCCCCATTCCCCTGCCCTCCCTTCAAACCCTCAACCCCTCAACCCCTCAACCCCTCTCTATTTACTAAGGTTTTGTTTTCATTTTTTAATTTTATCATGTTAATTCCATTACCTTCTTTCCTGTTCACTACTCCTTCCAATTTCCCCTTTCACATTTTCTTCCTATTTCAAATTATCTATTACATATTTTCATCCTTATTTACACTTTCAGTTTCTCACACCAGGGAAACTCTTTGGTATTTACACATGTGTATTCTGTTTTTTTTCACTTAAGAATATTGCCTCAATGTACATCCATTTAGGTATAAAAGTCTCTAATTTCTCTTTCTTTATGACTGAGTATATTCTATTTTATACCCCCCCCACATTTTCTTTATTCAGTCACAGCTGATGGTCAACTGGGCTGTTTCCAAGTTTTAGGTATTACAAACTGTGCCGCTATGAACATGGGTGCACATATATCGCTGTGGTATGATTCTTTTAATTCTTTTGGGAAGATACCCAGCAGAGGAATACCTGGGTCGAATGGAACCTTTAATCCTAGTTTTGTGAGGCATCCCATACTGATTTCCACAGTAGCTGTGTGAGTCTGCACTCCCACCAACAGTGGAGAAGGGTTCCATTTTTTTCCAACAGCCCCACCAGCATTTGTTATTGCTTGATTTCATGATAGCAGCCATTCTTTCTGCAGTGAGCTGGAATCTCAGCATTGCTTTCATTTGCATCTCTCAAATGACCATTTTTTGAACATTTTTTTGTATGTTTACTTGCTGCTTTTACTTCTTTGAGAAATGTCCATTCATTTCAGATGTCCATTTTTGGATTGGGGTTTTTAAAGGTGAGAGGCATTGGTCTAGTTTTAATCTCTGGCAAATTGAAATATGATTTTTCTAGCACCATTTATTAAAGAGGCTATCTTTCCTCCAATGTGGTTGTATGGCTCCTTTTCAAAGATGAAGTGGCTGAGTGTGTCTGCAGTTGTCTCTGCATCTTCTAATCTGTTCTACTGACCCTCAGGTCTGTATCTTTGCCAGTACCATGCTCTTTTTATCATAGTAATTTGGTAGTATAGCTTCAGATTGCAGACCGTGATACCTTGTGTTTGTTGCCAAGAACTGCTTTTGCTATTGTAGGTCTCTTCTGGTTCCAACAATCTTTGGATTGTTTTCTCAAGGTCTGTGAAGTATGCTGTTGGAATTTCAATTGGGATGTCATTGGATCTAGCAGGAAGTATGGCCATTTTCACTATATTGGTTCTTACTTCCCAGGAGCAAAGGATGTCTTTCCATTTTCTGATATCCTTTTCAATCTCTTTTGTTTTCAGAGTAGTGGTCTTTGATTTCTTTTGTAAGGCTTATTCCTAGGTATTTCATATTTTGGGGTGCTATTGCGAAGGGAATTGTATCTCCAGTTTTCTCTCAGTGAGTCTGTTTGTGTATAGCAAAGCTATTTTTTTGTGTTGATCTTATATCCAGCTACTCTACTGAATTTTCTATTAAGTCTAGAAGACTATTGGTGGAGTTCTTGGGGTATTCTATATAAAGTATCATGTCATCCACAAATAACGAAAAACTGACTTCTTCCTTTGCAACTTTATTCCTTTTATTTTTTTTTCTCTTATCTAATTCCTGTGGCTGATGTTTTCAAAACTATATTGAACAGGGGCCAGGATTTAGCTCAGTGGTGCCGCCACCTGCCTTGCAAGCACAAGGGCCAGAGTTTGATCCCTGGTATGGAAAAAACAAAACAAAACAAAAAGCAAAAACAACAACCACAACAAAACTATATTGAACAGGAGTGGTGGTAGTGAACATCCTTGCCTCATTCCTGATTTTAGTGTGAAATATTTCAGTTTTGACCATTTAGTATGACATTGCCTGTGGATTTTTACAGATGGATTTTAGCATGTTGAGTTAGAGACTGTCTATTCCAATTTTTGTAGGGATTTTATCATGAATGTGTATTGGGTTTTATCAAATGCTTTCTCCACATCTACTGAGATGATCATATGGTTTTGCTTTTGGCGCTATTAAATAGAGTGTATTCCATTTATTGATTTGCATATGTTGAACCATCCCTGGATCTGTGGGATGAATCCCACTTGGTCAGGGTGTGAGATCTTCTGGATGATCTTTTGCATTATATTTGCCAGTATCTTTCTTTTTCTCATTATGTTTATTGGTACATTTTAGGTATACAATACAGTTCCATTCATCATTAGGTTCTTGTACCTTTACATGATGTATCTTGGTTCTTAGTTTTCCCCGTTTATTTGCCAGTGTCTTATGAAGAAGTTTTGCATCTATGTTCATTAGTAATATTGGCCTCTAGTTCTCTTTTTTGGATGAGTCTTTCTCTGCTTTGGGATCAAGGTGATGCTTGCTTCCAGGAATGAATTTGGAAGTACTGCCTCCCTTTAAATTTCACTAAAGAGTTTAAATAGTAGTGGCAAAAGTTCTTCTCTAAATGTCTTGTAGAATTCAGCAATGGAGCCATCAGGGCCTGGGCTTTTCTTGGTAGGTAAGATCTCAATTACATTTTCAATTTGTTGATTGATATTGGATTGTTTAGAATTTTTAGGTCTTCATTCAATTTTGGTAATTCATACATATTTAATAATCTGTCCATTTCTTCTGTGTTTTCCATTTATTGGCATATAGGTTCTTTTTCTTTTTTTGGTACTGGGGAATTGAACTTGGGTCCTTGTGCTTGCAAGGCAGGCCACCGAACCACTGAGCTAAATCCCCGGCTACATATAAGTTCTTGAAGTAGGCATTGATGATCCTCTGGATTTCTGCTGGGTCCACTGTAATTTCTCCCTTTTCACTCCTAATTGCATGGATTTAAGCCTATTTTTTTTGTTAAGGTTGGCTAAAAGTTTATCTGTTTTATTCTTTCAAAGAAGCAACTTTAGGCTTCATGGATCTTTTGTATTGTTCTCTTGGTCTCCATTGCATTGATTCCTGCTCTGATTTTTATAATTTCCTCCCTTGTATGAGCTCTGTGCTTGTCCTACTTTTCTTTTTCTAGAAGCTGGAGGTTCTGCATCAGGTTGTTTAATTGAGTTTGCTCCATTTTCTTAATATGAGTATTCACTACTATGAATTTCCCTCATACTACTGCTTTTGTTGTGTCCCATAGATTCCATATGTTCTATTGACATTGTCATTTAATTGTAGGAACTGACTGATTTCTTCTTTAATTTCCTCTGTTACCCATTGGTTATTCAGAAGTGTGTTGTTAAGTTTCCATGTGTTTATAAAATTCTTGTGGTTTCTTTTGCTATTGACCTCCAATTTCATCACAGTATGGTCTGATAATATACAGAGGCTAACTTAAATTCCTTTACACTTTTTAAAACATGTTCTATGAGCTATTATGTTATCTATTTTGAAACCAACCCATGTGCAGCAGAAAAGAATGTATTGTGATTTGTGGGGTAGAACACTCTGTAAACATCTGTTAATTTCATTTGTTCAAGAGTTTGATTGAGTCCTAATATTTTGTTGTTTATTTTCTATCTAGTTGATCTATCTATTTGTGACACTGGGTATTGACATCGCCCACTACTATTGTATTACTGCTTTATTTTTCATGTCCATTAGTATTTGTTTTATATAGTTGGGAACAGTTTATTTTCTATCTAGTTGATCTATCTATTTGTGACACTGGGTATTGACATCGCCCACTACTATTGTATTACTGCTTTATTTTTCATGTCCATTAGTATTTGTTTTATATAGTTGGGAACATTAGTATTTGGTGCATATATATTTATTGTTGTTGTCTCTTCCTCTTGGATTTTTCCCTTTAGAAGGATGTAGGGTCCTTTGGGGTCCTCTTAATCAGTGTTGGTTTTAAATCCATTTGATGTGCAAATAGAATAGCCATTCCTGCTTTTTGTTGGGTTCCTAAAATGTGGAATATTGTTTTCCAACCTTTAACTTTCAGACTATGAGGTTCTTTTTGAATTGTGTTTCTTGTATGCAGGGTGTACTTGGATCCTGCTTCTTTACCCATTCTTCCAGTCTATTTCTTTTAATTGGTGAATTGCAACCATTAATATTGATGGTTATAACTGATATCTATAGACTTATCCTTATCATGATTTTTCCTTTTGGTTGACTTACCCCTCTTTGAATTTAATTTCTTTTCATGCCTGATGGATTCATTCTGCTGGGCTTCCTGGAGTTGTGATCCTCATTGACTTTTCCTAGGATATTGTTAGTGTGTTGCTTTGGTATTCATAAAGTTCCTCAAGTGCTCTTTGTAATGAAAGTATCTTATTTCTCCATCAATTTTGAAAGATAGTTTTGCAGGATACACCAACCTGAGTTGGAGGTTGCTTTCCTTTAGAGATTGAAATACTTCACTCCAAGTTCTTCTTGCCATGAGGTTTTGTGTTGAGAAGTCTGCTGTGATTCAGATGGGCTTTCCTTTGTATGTGATGTGTTTCTTTTCTCTAACTGCATGTAGAATTTTGTTCTTCTGTGGGGTTTCTGGAATCTTAATTATTATATGCCTAGGTGTAGATTTTTTTTTATCCTGGGTAGGTAGAGTCCTATATACCTCACTTATCTATGTCAAGTTCTTTCCCCCTCCTTGGGAAGTTTTCTGTTTTTATTTCTGTGAACAGTTTTTTATGTTGTTTCCACTCTGTCCTGTTTTTTCACTGACTCTGATTAGTCTTATGTGTTCTTCTTTGCATCATTTAGCAGCTCTGCATTAATTTTTCATGGTTCCTTACTATTTTTAAGAAATTTTTACTTTCCTCGTCACTAATTGCAATCCTCTGTTCTAGATCTGAAATTCTGTCCTCAGATTGGCTCCTTCTGCTGCATAAACTTTCAATGGAGTTTTTCACCTCCTGGAAATCTATTTGCATTTGTTTGCTGGAATCCATTTGTTTCCTATGTTGGGATCCCAACATGTTCCTTAGCGCCTCTATTTTTTAAACCTGTGTCTGCTCTAGATTTCTTAATCATGTCTTGCATTAGGGACACAATTTCTGTTATTATTTGAGAAATTATTTCTGATTTCATTTTTTCCCGATCCTCTTTGGTTGTCAGTTCAGGGAGTCCAGGTTGTTGAGTATCAGATTGTTCCATCTCATTTCCCTTTGGGGTTGCCTTAGGTGATCTCGAAGACTGGTTTTGAGACTTGTTTATGTACCTTCTCATTTCAACAGATGCAGCCTGCTGCGCCTTTGTTGAGGCAACTTTTTGCTCACCCAGTGGTCTTCAATTCTCAGTAAGCTACTGAGTAGCCTTTTCTCTGCTGCTCAGCATTGCATCGATTCCTGGGTTCAGAGCAGTGGTTTTCTGGATCCCTGCACTGTCCTTTTGTCCAGGTGGGGTTCTGGCTGAGGCTTGAATGTGCTTGATTTAGTAACTAGGCATGCCTCTGGCGAGGGTCTGCCATCCTATGTAGTTATTGTCTGGGAGTGCCTTTGGCTGGGTGCTGAGCACCCCAGTCATTGGTGTCTGGGTGGGCTTCTGGCTAGGGTCTGTGTGCACATACCAAAGGTATCAGGGCAGCCCTCTGGCTGTTGCTCTTGAACTTGCACATCCCTTTTACAGGTGGACCTTTAGCTGAGGGTTGTGGGACCAAGCAACTGGCTTTGGCTTGAGGGCCCTGGCTGACCTGGTTGTAGCTGCACTGCTTTGGTCCACACTGGCTTCTCACTGGGATCTGTGTTCACTTACCTATGGTATTGGGGTTGGCCTCTAGCTCTGATCACAATATTTTCTAAGTTGAAGATATACTGTGGAGGCAATCATGACAATAAATAGGTACACAGTTATGTACTAAGTGCTGCACCACAGCTCTGAACAAAACCAGTGATGGGCCAAAGGAAAATGTGTGCAGGGTGCTCAGAGAAAGCAAGAGACTTCAGGAAAGAGCAGAGTGGAGGTTCCTTTAAAATTTGCAATGGACTCTGGTCTCAAAGGGGCCAGCATTGCCATTATCACCTGAGAATTGATTAAAAGGCAAATCCTTGGGTCCACTTTGACCTACTTAGTCAGCTCTCAGGAGGGCTGTCAGGAAGTCCTCTGGGGTTCTCGTTATGTTGGACTTTGAGCACAAGTGGCACTGGGTTTTACCATGCTGCAGGTGAGGAGCGAACAAAGTCCTACTTTAAAGAGGACCATTTCTTCCTGTAAACAAAGTTTACACTTGTTTTCACTTATAAGACAAAATAGTGTGTACAGTTGCATTAGACAGAAGATAGGTCACCAACTTTTCTTCAAGAATGGAGAGATGGTATGATTGAAAATGTAGGGTGGAAGAGTGGTATGATTGGCCAAGTGATTTTCCTTCATCACATCAAAGGAGGTGTACTGGATGATATTATTTATGGGACCATCTCACAAAGTTTTCCCCAAGAACCTCAGGATCTCGCAGATCTTATGTCTTGGATTCTGACCAAGAGAAAATTGGCCTTAGCTGATGGAGAAAAGGCTTGGAGAGCTCAAAGTGATCTGCAGAACAACATCATCAGAGATCTCTGCTGGCTGACTCTTGGTGTGCGGTTCCCCTTACCTCTTTAAGATCTCATAGAAGAGGTAGAGGATCCAGTGCTTGTTCTTTGCTTCCCATCAGCCTTTCATGTGATCATACCAGGGCCTATAAGCCACTGGAAGGCACAGAGCCACTGTTAGTCCTCAGAGGCATGGAGATAATTTTGGGTTCTTTTGAAATAAGCTTCAGTAACTTTTATTCACCTTCCTTAGGAAGGGGAAGTAATTTTCTGAATAAATAATTAAATCAGTACCTAGATGTCCTTTGTTATTTACAACTAGGCGATGCCTTAATTATTCCTTCTGCATAAAAATGCCAACAGACCTCTTTCCTGAACACCACTGAATCTAGAGTGAGCCACATTAATAATTATATCTGTTGTTAAAGTGGGTGGAGGGCTGACTTTCCACCTGTAGATTTCCTGGTGACAGAAAAATCTTAGGTTGCCATGGAAATGCTAGATGGCAAAATGGCTGCTGACAGGAAGGATGCTTTGTGCCATGTGATCTGAGCACCTCAGAGAGATCCTGACCCAGGCATATTGGCCACCATAACTTGATCTACACAGTCCCTCATGGTTGGCTATCATGACAGTTACCTTGATTTGACACCATGCAGGAGCTGAGTCCTACATCCATATTGGGGTGAGTGCTATAAACCTCACTGTGCTTTACAAGATCTTCTCGTTAGTGAAGTAGGTGACAGACCAAATTTTCCAAGTCAATGGCAAGGTGCAGAGCTTCCTTCCCCAGGCAGTTGGATGAGAATTGGAGCTCATTTAGGGTTACAACAGAGGAGCCGATTGTTGGAAGAGAAGGGTCAAACCCAAGTGTAGCTTGCAAAGGTGAGGTAAACTCCATAGGCTGATTGGGTTGAGTGATAGTGGGTGGGTTAGGAGATCCTGTCGTGGTGAGCTGACAGTAATCTTTGTTGGATAGAGGATCCTTGAGTCATGGAAAGTCATTGACTTGAGAGTGAGTGAGAGAGTGAGAGTGAGGGGATCAGAGAATCACAAGATGTTTGGGTTGAGTCATCGTAGGTGGTTCAGAGGATCACATGGTGTTGGGTTGACAGTGACAATGGGTGGGTGAGAGGGTCACATGCTGGTTGGTTGAATGGTGATGGGGGTGAGAAGATCACATGGTATTTGGTTGACAGTGATGGTAGGGAGGTTTCAGGATTCCAGTCAGTTTAATTGACTGTGATGTTGGGGTGGAGTCAAAGGTAGAAAAAAAAAAGCATCCTACAGTGGCCACTACAGTTCTCCAGACAAAAGATGTGAGTGACTCAGGTGGTGCCAGTAGCAGTGTTGGGAAGAATCGTGTTCTGGATGGGTGGTGACCACAGACCAAGTATAATCTTTATGGGTTGGATATGCCTTATGAGAGATGGGAACACAATAATGCAGTTTTGTACGAGCAGCAGAAAGGAAGAAGTTGCAACTGTCTGAGATGAGGAAGACCACAGATCTCTGGGGATAAAGGCAGATGGGGAGTATCTTCTATGTACTTATTGCGTATCAATATCTTTAGGATCATTGTCAATTCAAGCTTATTGCCTGGTTTTGAATTGGGTTTTTAATTTTCAGGAGTTCTTTTTACACCTGGAGAATGCAGAAAGTAAGATGGGATTCAGGAAAAGTTGTCCACCAGCCAAGCTGTGTGGATAGATGTGAGGTGACTGCAAGGACAGAATCTTTCTGTGTCCATCCCCAGAGATCTCTGTTGTGTCTGAGAGTCTCAGAGCTTCCCCTTCACACTGTACTCTAGCACAGGAATGGGACTTCTGTGCTGACTCCTGAGGTGCCTGCACCTGCCCACACCATTGTCCAAAATCCCATGGGGAGCAAATCCACTGATCATGACTTGAGTGGCTCTCACTTGTTTACACATTTTCTCAGAAAGAAATCTTAATTCTTAATGCATTGCACAACTAGAAATAACCTAATAATAGATACAGAAGATTCATCCCAACCTTTACAAGAAGGTAAAGAGATCTAAACAAATGGAGGGATGCACCGTGTCTAGGAGTTGATAAGACATTGATTTCTGGAAAAA
>NW_022900921.1:49686171-49687335 GCF_012274545.1 Fukomys damarensis | reverse complement strand
CATCACCACCAATTTCAGAATGTTTCCTCCCTTCCTGTGTCCTCTGACAGAAGCACATCAGCAAATCAGCAGTCTCCCCTTGTCCCCCTCATCCTGGAAACCACTGACTGCCTGTGTAAGTGTCCGTGTTGAACATCTTATACAAATAGAGTCTCGGAATGGCTTTGTGGCTTTGCGTCTGTTTTCTTCATGTGGTGTTTTTGAGGCTCAGCCACACTGTAACTAGAGTCAGAGCTGCATTCCTTTCTGGACCAAGTACTCAGGTGGGGAGAGAGCAGATGTGGTTCATGGATACTTGCAGTCTCCCTTTCTGCCTACTATGCCAATACCTCTGAGGATTCCCCCTCGAATTTGTGTGGATGTAGGCTTTTCAATTCTCCTGGACATGTTCCTAGACGTGGAGTTGCTGAATGACGTGAAAGTGGTGTGTGCTAACATTCTGAGGAGTGGCTCCCTGTTTTGCAAAGGGGCAGCACTGTCCACACTCCGAGTAGGATGCTGTGAGGGTTTGGATGCTGCCCGTCCTTGCCAGCACTCTCTCTTTTCCCCCTTTGGAAATGCCATGCGTGTGCTGTGGTGCACATTTGTGGTTTTGTTTATCATATTTCTAGTGACTCATGATGCTGAGAAATGCACTTTTCTATGTGCATGCTGTGAGTCAACAAAAGCTTAAAAATACTCTTTGCACTGAAGTGTACTTGCAGTATATATAATCAGTAATAATGCTTGAAAATTGCTTTGGCTGAGGTTTTAATGTTTTCTTTGATCCTTACCCTACTTAAACACTTTGTATACAATTTGTTGTGTGTATCTTTAATTGTATACATTACATGTATTTGAACAGGACTCTGTTTAGACCAATTTGTGTGTAGATCAATTGGAAGAAGGTGCAATGGTTTTAGAATCGCCTTATAATTTTATCAGTATATGCATGAATCCCTGGACCTCTCTTTTTAAAAATACCATTGTCTTAATCCAAAGAGATAATGCTATTAGAAACATAGATGATGTATAAAAAGAAATCTATACAAATATCCCAGAATAGAATATGATTTAGCAGATATTGAAGATTTCTAAGGGAAAATGGGTGCCACCCAGTTAAATAAGAGCAGAACATGGTACACTGATTGTGATCAAATTCATTCAAGTAAAAAATTCAAAATA
>NW_022900921.1:49684691-49685098 GCF_012274545.1 Fukomys damarensis | reverse complement strand
GGGGAGGGGAGGAGGGGGTGAAGGGAGGGCAGGGGTAAGGGGAAAAAATGAGAATCAAGACTTGTCATGTAGAGGTACAAGATCCCAACAATGAATGTAACTGTACCGTATCCCTCAAATGTACCAATAAACTCAATTAAAGCTGAAAAAAAAAAAAGAATTCATCACACCAGTTGAGGTGCAATTTAACTGGTTTCATTCAAAAGTTGCTGATGGAAGGCCAATGTGGTGTTATACTTTAGAAATCATTTGTGAAGTATGGGATATAATAATTTTTAACTCATTTCCCCTAACTGCACATTTGGAAGTAAATCTCAGTGCTTTTAGAGATAAAGACTTAAGTACAAGGGGCCAGGGATTTAGCTCAGCAGTTCCGCTGCCTGTCTTGCAAGTGCAAGGACCCCAGT
>NW_022900921.1:49680536-49683501 GCF_012274545.1 Fukomys damarensis | reverse complement strand
AAGTAAAGAAAGAAATGGACATAAAATACTTTCTGACTCTTGCCTTATGAAATAACATCCTGACATTTCTTTTTCTCTAGATTAAAAAAACATGTCACTCAAATGTACTTGTCCCTTTTAATGTTCAACCGAGTTGTGAAGTAGCAGTTTGGACACTAGAGGGAGACATTGAACTCTCCTTGTGATTTTGGGACACTGACAAGGTGTTTGAAGGAATGCACCTGCCTTAGATTTGAGATCGACTCAGATGGACCTGATACTTTGTCTCCAGGAGGAGATCTTGCACATGGTGCTGGTCATCAGCATTTTCCTGGCCTTGATCTCCTCCAGTGACAGTGGTGCTTTCCCAAGCTGGCCACCAGCTGTGTTTCAGACCCCTTCACAGCCCTCCAACTGCACCACTTCACCTTCCCATTCCTCTCTGGCTCTGTCTGGGCTCTTCTTGTCTCTCTGCAGGTGGCACGGGTCTGTCTTTGGCCCCTTCTTGTACTGTGCCTCTAGATTCCTGCCCCATGGCTCTCTTAGCTACACCTCGGTACATTCACAACCAAAGAGTAAATGTTAGCCCATGGTGTCAACCCAGTACCTGAAGTCTTCCCACTTTGCTTCCTCTGAGGGGCAGCCAACACGCCTTCAGGGTGGCTCCTTTAGGTCTGCATGGGGCCATATCATTATGGCCCTTCGAACCTCTCTGTGTCACCGACACGGCCCCTGTCTTCTGCTGCATGGGGTGATACTTGTAATAACCCTAGCTCCTATGCTCTATGTTGGGCTAGGAGGGTAATGGAGGAGAAAGAGAGGACCCACTTCTTTGTTCTAGGATCAATCCAGCTCCCTGGAATTTGGTGTGACAACATTGGAGATATGGACCCTAATTTTTCCACATGCCATATGCCTGAGAAGAGTTCACTGTGCTAAATTTGAAATATGTTGCATTTTCTTGACATAGTCCCTGAGGTCAAGAAACAAGGAAATCAGACTGACCTCTGCCTAATCCAACTGAATCAACCATGTCGCTGCCACTCTTTTTCTTTCCCTTTTCAGGAATTACATGGCCTGTTTCTCTCATGGTTACAGAAGGACCATGTGTTATTATGAGAGAGGAGACCACCCATCCATATGGAACTGGGCAATTTATGGGTTAACTGTATTATTAGGCAACTATGAGTTATTAGGTAACTGTGGACTTTGTAGAATGTACCTGAGTAGCCATGACAACTTCTGTAATCTGTCACCAAAGGAGCATAACGGACTCAGAAAATCCTTCCAGAACACCCCCCCACTCCTGCTGCTTTGCTTCATGTAAATCCTAAATATGCTATATTCCTAGAGAAACTCCAATGAAAGAAAGCCTAGGGTCAGGGATTTAGTTCAGTGATTCCATTGTCTGCTTTGCAAGTGCAAGGTCCTGAGTTTGATCCCCGGTTCCAAAAAACAAAAAAACAAGAAGCCTAGATGTAAAAAGAGGTATATAAAACAGTGCAAACTTCTGTTCAGGGTTCTGACTGATAGGAGCCACTTGCTGAGCTGCCAGCATTAAAAGCTGTTTTTTGCTCCTATCTTCATGTTAAGAGTGGTCTGTCTGGAGTCCTCACAGTTTTTTCTGATTCAGTTATGCTGCACAATCCTACTCCCTGCTCAAAGGAATCCTGAAATGTTGGACTACTCAGAGTTCTCTCCAGAATTTGGACTTGGATAAGAGACTATATCTCAGTTTCCACCTGCTGGTGGCTCAGATAAGAACACACTTATACTAAAGTGGAACCTATCTTTTTATAAATCAATGAATGATTGGTTATTATGCTTTGCTTTGAGGATATATATTTTTGCTATTCTTCCATTAAAAAATTTTCCCAGGTGCATTCCTTCAAACACTTTGCCAGTGTCCCCAAACTACTAGAATTCAATGTCTCCCTCTAGTGTCCAAACAGCTACTCTGCAACTTGTTTGAACATTAAAGGGACAAGTGTATTTGGCTGACAAGATAAGTTTTTACACATTGTATTGACACTTTTTCTTAGAGAGATTTTTCTGTTGAAATATGTCAAACAGAAAAATAAACAGGACCAATTATAAGTATCCAACCTTATTAAATTCTATCAGGTGAAAAATCCCTTGTAAACTAGTACCCAAATTAAGAAAAAGGAGGACTTCTGGGGAAATGGCAGGGTGGTAAAGAGCAACAAATCAGCCTGTCCAAGACTTGGAATCCAGACTCTGGAAAATAACAACTTGGGAAAGAAAAGAAGGAGGAAGGTGGCTCCCTGGGACCTAGAAAGGATCTGAAAGTAAAATTGGAGCCTACAGAGAATTTGAAGGGAGCGACTTCAATGCAGAAAAAGGAAGTAGCAATGTGTGCTTTCTCCCTGCCTCCTAGCTTGTGACTTGTGAGAAAGGAAGATTGAATGCACAGAGTCACAGTGAAAGTGGGCAACTCCAGAGGCCTTCAGGGAGAGATGCACCAGAGCAATGGATGCCTTGCAGTACAATAGCTGCAGAGTGCAACCAGTTCAGCACCTGCCATATCCCCTGGACAGTGTTCCAGGTCAGAAAGCATTTTAGGGAGGGGCCAACTGAAGCTGGAACTCAGTCAGCCTCAGAGCTCCCCAGGTTAAATTCCCAAGGTGACTGGGTATGGGACAACCACGGGAGACATGCATGGTCAACGAGCTGTGGCCAGGCCATTAATGGACAGCCAGAGTGTTATGAACTAAATAACTCAGGCGCCATCCCTGTGACCAGAGGTCAGGTTCAGTCTGAGCTTTCATGGTGATCCTCAGACCCATCTACCATCACTCAACCTAACCAGCCTGTGGAGTTCATCCCACCTCTCACCCTATACTTGGGTGAACCTAAATTAGCTCCAAATCTCAACCATCTTCCTGGAGAAGGAAGCTCTACACCTTGTCTCTGACTTGGAAACTTTGGTCTGTCACCTACTTTGTTGACCAGAAGGTCCTGTAAG
>NW_022900921.1:49662403-49672369 GCF_012274545.1 Fukomys damarensis | reverse complement strand
ATATGTATCCCCTAAATATGCTATATTCCTAGAGAAACTCCAATGAAAGAAAGCCTAGGGTCAGGGATTTAGTTCAGTGATTCCATTGTCTGCTTTGCAAGTGCAAGGTCCTGAGTTTGATCCCCGGTTCCAAAAAACAAAAACAAGAAGTCCATGACAACTTCTGTAATCTGTCACCAAAGGAGCATAACGGACTCAGAAAATCCTTCCAGAACCCCCCCGCCCCGCTGCTTTGCTTCATGTAAATCCTAAATATGCTATATTCCTAGAGAAACTCCAATGAAAGAAAGCCTAGGGTCAGGGATTTAGTTCAGTGATTCCATTGTCTGCTTTGCAAGTGCAAGTTCCTGAGTTTGATCCCTGGTTCCAAAAAACAAAAGAACAAGAAGCCTAGATGTAAAAAGAGGTATATAAAACAGTGCAAACTTCTGTTCAGGGTTCTGACTGATAGGAGCCACTTGCTGAGCTGCCAGCATTAAAAGCTGTTTTTTGCTCCTATCTTCATGTTAAGAGTGGTCTGTCTGGAGTCCTCACAGTTTTTTCTGATTCAGTTATGCTGCACAATCCTACTCCCTGCTCAAAGGAATCCTGAAATGTTGGACTACTCAGAGTTCTCTCCAGCAAACTTCTGTTCAGGGTTCTGACTGATAGGAGCCACTTGCTGAGCTGCCAGCATTAAAAGCTGTTTTTTGCTCCTATCTTCATGTTAAGAGTGGTCTGTCTGGAGTCCTCACAGTTTTTTCTGATTCAGTTATGCTGCACAATCCTACTCCCTGCTCAAAGGAATCCTGAAATGTTGGACTACTCAGAGTTCTCTCCAGAATTTGGACTTGGATAAGAGACTATATCTCAGTTTCCACCTGCTGGTGGCTCAGATAAGAACACACTTATACTAAAGTGGAACCTATCTTTTTATAAATCAATGAATGATTGGTTATTATGCTTTGCTTTGAGGATATATATTTTTGCTATTCTTCCATTAAAAAATTTTCCCAGGTGCATTCCTTCAAACACTTTGCCAGTGTCCCCAAACTACTAGAATTCAATGTCTCCCTCTAGTGTCCAAACAGCTACTCTGCAACTTGTTTGAACATTAAAGGGACAAGTGTATTTGGCTGACAAGATAAGTTTTTACACATTGTATTGACACTTTTTCTTAGAGAGATTTTTCTGTTGAAATATGTCAAACAGAAAAATAAACAGGACCAATTATAAGTATCCAACCTTATTAAATTCTATCAGGTGAAAAATCCCTTGTAAACTAGTACCCAAATTAAGAAAAAGGAGGACTTCTGGGGAAATGGCAGGGTGGTAAAGAGCAACAAATCAGCCTGTCCAAGACTTGGAATCCAGACTCTGGAAAATAACAACTTGGGAAAGAAAAGAAGGAGGAAGGTGGCTCCCTGGGACCTAGAAAGGATCTGAAAGTAAAATTGGAGCCTACAGAGAATTTGAAGGGAGCGACTTCAATGCAGAAAAAGGAAGTAGCAATGTGTGCTTTCTCCCTGCCTCCTAGCTTGTGACTTGTGAGAAAGGAAGATTGAATGCACAGAGTCACAGTGAAAGTGGGCAACTCCAGAGGCCTTCAGGGAGAGATGCACCAGAGCAATGGATGCCTTGCAGTACAATAGCTGCAGAGTGCAACCAGTTCAGCACCTGCCATATCCCCTGGACAGTGTTCCAGGTCAGAAAGCATTTTAGGGAGGGGCCAACTGAAGCTGGAACTCAGTCAGCCTCAGAGCTCCCCAGGTTAAATTCCCAAGGTGACTGGGTATGGGACAACCACGGGAGACATGCATGGTCAACGAGCTGTGGCCAGGCCATTAATGGACAGCCAGAGTGTTATGAACTAAATAACTCAGGCGCCATCCCTGTGATCAGAGGTCAGGTTCAGTCTGAGCTTTCATGGTGATCCTCAGACCCATCTACCATCACTCAACCTAACCAGCCTGTGGAGTTCATCCCACCTCTCACCCTATACTTGGGTGAACCTAAATTAGCTCCAAATCTCAACCATCTTCCTGGAGAAGGAAGCTCTACACCTTGTCTCTGACTTGGAAACTTTGGTCTGTCACCTACTTTGTTGACCAGAAGGTCCTGTAAGAATAGTGAAGCTTCTAGGATTCATCCCACCCAATATGGACCAGGACTCAGCTCCTGCATAGGGTCTGATCAAGGTAACTATTGTGACAGCCAACCATGAGGGATTCTGTAGATTGAAGTAGGGTGGCCTATGTGCCTGGGTCAGGACAGGCAGCCTTCAGCAGCTGGGCCCATGTGCCCGGCCCTCTGAGGCCATCAGATCAAATGACACAGAGAAACCTTTCAGTCAGCAGCCATCTTGCCTCCCATCAATTCCATGGCAACCCAAAGTCCCCCTGTCTTCTGGAATTCTCCAGGTGGAGAGTCAACCCTCCACCCACTCCATCACCTCCCCAGTCTGTGATTTTCTCCTAGGGACACAATTTTGAGTCTAGAGGCCGGCTATCCACAGTCAAATTAAGAAAAAGGAGGACTTCTGGGGAAATGGCAGGGTGGTAAAGAGCAACAAATCAGCCTCTCCAAGACTTGGAATCCAGACTCTGGAAAATAACAACATGGGAAAGAAAAGAAGGAGGAAGGTGGCTCCCTGGGACCTAGAAAGGATCTGATAGTAAAATTGGAGCCTACAGAGAATTTGAAGGGAGCGACTTCAATGCAGAAAAAGGAAGTAGAATTGACAGAGATGATCCTGTGCTGTCTCCAGAAAACAGAACCCATATGGTGTCTGCTGGAAGGTGAGAACCACTGGGAGCTATTGGGGAAGGTATGGCCTGAGCCTTGGTTCCCAGTCACCCTTTCTCTCGGGATAGGAGGAGAGGGCTGCTTGGGCCTGCACAAGAATGGATGAGGATGAATGTGTGCTTCTTTAGGGCATCTTGAGATTAATTTCTCATTGTATTTTCATGTGTATTTATTGATGCTTGTACATTTTACAAAATAAAAAAGTCCATGCATTGATATGTCAGATAGGTATGTGGAGTTATTAAAATATATATTTGTGATTCTCTTTAGCTGTGGCCAGGCCATTAATGGACAGCCAGAGTGTTATGAACTAAATAACTCAGGCGCCATCCCTGTGATCAGAGGTCAGGTTCAGTCTGAGCTTTCATGGTGATCCTCAGACCCATCTACCATCACTCAACCTAACCAGCCTGTGGAGTTCATCCCACCTCTCACCCTATACTTGGGTGAACCTAAATTAGCTCCAAATCTCATCCATCTTCCTGGAGAAGGAAGCTCTACACCTTGTCTCTGACTTGGAAACTTTGGTCTGTCACCTACTTTGTTGACCAGAAGGTCCTGTAAGCATAGTGAAGCTTCCAGGACTCATCCCACCCAATATGGACCAGGACTCAGCTCCTGCATAGGGTCTGATCAAGGTAACTTTTGTGACAGCCAACCATGAGGGATTCTGTAGATTGAAGTAGGGTGGCCAATGTGCCTGGGTCAGGACAGGCAGCCTTCAGCAGCTGGGCCCATGTGCCTGGCCCTCTGAGGCCATCAGATCAAATGACACAGAGAAACCTTTCAGTCAGCAGCCATCTTGCCTCCCATCAATTCCATGGCAACCCAAAGTCCCCTGTCTTCTGGAATTCTCCAGGTGGAGAGTCAACCCTCCACCCACTCCATCACCTCCCCAGTCTGTGATTTTGTCCTAGGGACACAATTTTGAGTCTAGAGGCCGGCTATCCACAGACAGAGATGATCCTGTGCTGTCTCCAGAAAACAGAACCCATATGGTGTCTGCTGGAAGGTGAGAACCACTGGGAGCTATTGGGGAAGGTATGGCCTGAGCCTTGGTTCCCAGTCACCCTTTCTCTCGGGATAGGAGGAGAGGGCTGCTTGGGCCTGCACAAGAATGGATGAGGATGAATGTGTGCTTCTTTAGGGCATCTTGAGATTAATTTCTCATTGTATTTTCATGTGTATTTATTGATGCTTGTACATTTTACAAAATAAAAAAAGTCCATGCATTGATACGTCAGATAGGTATATGGAGTTATTAAAATATATATTTGTGATTCTCTCATATAAAAACTATTGAATTTTCTTTTATTAATATACTGAAATACTGTAAACTCACAAACCAAAGTACCTTGTATAGGAATAAATCTTGTGTAGGAATATGCAAAACAGGTATTTTATATATGTAACTATTAATATGGCTCACTCTAGGTTCAACTCTGTTCTGGAGAGGTCTATGGACATCTGTGTGTAGACAGAAGTGATGAAGTGACTGCCTATATGTAAATAATAAACCCATGGGGCATTTCTTTGTCAAGCTGGCCGACCACAAAGAATATTCTAGATCCAGTGAGAACTGTTTGCAAGTGACTAGGCCAGCACGTGAGGCAACTTGCCTGGCCCCCAGATGTCCTCAGACTGACTTGGCCCAGCACTGTCCCCACAGTCTAGTTCAGTCTAACCGTAATGCATTTTCACAATGGCTCCTCCTCACCTGAAATTCCACCTTATTAGGGTCACTCCTCCCTCTGAGGTCCTGGACTGTGATCTCCCTCTGGGGCAGGAAAGTTGGTTTTCATACTAAGAGAGAATCGAGGAAAGAGAAGCCAGCTCCCCACAGAGACTTGCCACGCTGTCTCTTCCTGTTAAAGTCACCTGCCCAGGTAGGTGCCTCCAAAGAGGACTGTGTTCAGTGTCTCTGAAGGACCTCTCTGGCTTGGACTGGGGCCCTTTCCTATCAGCAGGGCTGAGGGAGCTCCACGGGCCCCGGCCAGGATGGATGAGGATGATGGAGTCTGGATAAGGTGATGTTCATATAATGTGTTCATTATTTGTTTACTAATGAACTAGGACTTGTAGGTTGATACGTTTGTATAAGACAGCAATAGGGATTCACAAAACATGTTTGTTTGTAATTATTTATATGTGTATTCGCATAAGACTGTGTGGAGGCTTTTCCTTTCAGTTGCTCTGATGAAGCCCCCCAGAGAGACGGATGGAGATTCTCAGGGACAGAGTTAATGCCAAAGTTTTGTGTATGTGTATACGAAGGGGTGAGCCCCTAGTTAATTATTTTTCACCAACAAAAATACTGACATCTCTGTTTGACATCTGTGAGGATCAAAGATGGATGAGTTTGCCCAGTTGGCCCAAAGTGTCAGCACAGCGCAGGGGACCTAAGAGAAATTGGGATTCTCCATTGACAAGCAGGTGAGGCCCTGGAGCTCCCTGAGGCTTTCTGCACTGCAAAGGCACAGGTCATCACTGGCTGAATGTGCCCCACACCTGATCCGTCTCCACATCCAACACGCAGGCACCTCAGTCTGTGACACTCATTGCCCTACCCCAGTGGGAAAGGTCCAGCTGCCTCCTTTGACTGGCAATGTTCATCTGTCACTCACTTGTGCTCATCTGTGACTGTCTTGCTGGCCCTGAGGTCTTGTGAGCAGACTAAGTGGTTCCAGAAGTGTCTCAGGTCTCAGACACGAGCTCCCCAGCTGTGTCCCACCAAGGTGACAGGGTAGCCAGGCCTGAAGGGTCTTCCAGATCCAGCTAGGGATGCTGGGAGCTTGGCAGACCAGGAAGGTGTGAGTGGAGCATGTTGGTGACATAACTATCCTCAGACACCCACCTTCAGGCATATACAGTGTAACTGTGTGTCCCTGCAGGACCCATCTGGTGTCACTTGTGGTCACAATGCCTACCAGGAAACCTGAGGTCCCCATCACCTGCATTCCAGTGGAGTCAGCCCCACCCCACAGGTATCCCCTTTAGCATGAGAGGCCAGAACCCAGAGCATGATGTTGCCCTGGCTGTGCTCAGGTAGAGGGCTCTGGATTCGGGCTCTTTGGGTCAGTGGAGGAAGAGGGCTCCTTGGGCAGTGACAAGGGTCCCAGACAAGGTGCATGTGTCAGGAAACAGGGCTTTCTTTTCATAGGAAGATATTCATGGTCTGTATCTTCCCATTTTTTTTACTGAGTTTGTTTCATGATATTTAGTAATATGTGTAATGTGATAGATACATATGTAGATTTAGTAAAATACATATATTTGTAGGTATTGATTCATGTCTTAAATTGACTTAAGGACCTTTCTTTTTGTTTATATGGTGAATCACTCAGACTTCAGTTAGAAAGAGGTACAAGTATAATGGAGTAAGTTCCAGGATTGTGTGTACATGTATACATTAGGGGCCAGTGTATGTCTGTGTTCCACTACCTGTGTGTTGTCACCTGTGTGTAGATGTTACTAAGCATCAGACAAGGTTACAAGGTGTGATGAAAACACATGGTGAGTGTTTACATTCAAAACATTTCTTACAGTAAAGACACATGGCCACTAATTCAACTCAGAATCTCCCCCACTGCTTAGCACACCTGGAAGTGAGCATAAGCTGCACACTGCTCTTGCCACTTTCTGAAGCAGTGCTGAAGTCACTGCAAGAAAACAGGCAAAAATGGAGATCATCGTGTTGAGTGGAGTAAGCCAGACTTGGAAGAACTATCAAGGTGCTCCCTAATTGGGATCTCAATGATGACAGGAGAGTAGAAGGGAGACTATTGTTAGGAGGAAGACTAAGAGGGAGGAGAGGGGCTTGCAGGTGAGCAATGGAGGAACAAAGAGAGGGCAGAGAATCCTGGGAACCAGGACCTCAGGATGCCAGTCACTAAGACAAATTCAGGTCCAGTAAGAGCCTGACAGTGCTCACACCTAGTGTGTTTGGAGCTGCACCCAAGGAGGGAGGTGTGGGGGAGAGAGCAGCTCCTGTTTCCACATTCTGATTCCATGTTCAGGGCTCCGTGGGCTGCAGGGCAGAGGGGGCTTCCCAGGGATCCTGGCCTCTGCCTCAGGAGACCCCGCAGGGCCCACCTAAGGCTCCATGCCTGCGACCCCCTAACAGGTCAGACCTATCTTTTCTGTAAATAGGAGTTTAGATTTTTCTCCGATCTAGTACTTGGCTCCTGTTTATAGCCCTTAACAAATGAGAGTCAACATTAAAAATTAATTATGCCAAGCTGAATTTGTCACTTCTCAGTGTCTGCGGTGACAAGAGTTTCTCATAGTACTCTAAGAACCGCCGTCTCCATATTCCAGCTTGCAGTATGTAGGCTTCGGGTTAATTAGTCCTGTCTGTTCAGGGCGTTCTCTCCCCATCCTCTCCTGGCTGGATTGGGCTCAGTGTGAGATGTGGTTCAGGCAGCAGTCAATTTGAAGACAAAGGTGATGATTCTGTACTCTTTTCTCACTTTGTTATGAGTTTGAGACTATGGGAGCTATTTACCTTGTGGTGTGTAACACTCTCGGAAGTACGTGCTGATGAGAGGAATTCTTTAGTCGAACACGATATAGTTATAAGAACTATTAGCCTGCCTTTGCCTCACTGAATTTCATTTTGAGTTGTGTTTTACTTATTTCTTTACTAAGGTACATTGTGTTTCTTGGTTATTTATTGCTGTTTATTTTGACCCTTGTCAGCATGCTAAAATTAAAAAAAAATAGTTAAACTGGCAGGAGTAGAGAGTTCAAAATGTTCCACAATAAGTGATAGACACCCATCGAGGTTTACTTCAACTGAGCAATCATTTATTGAGCAACTACCATGGGCATTCACTGTTCCAAATTCTTTAATCATCTCTGCTACCTAGACAGGGGGAGTAGGCACCAGTGAATTACATTTTCATCCAAGGTTCTTGGGTAAAATTTTAATAAATGTGCCTGTTTTCACAAATGCTCTTGTAAATGATGTCCCTGCTGTCTCTGGCTGGTGATGTTTTATAGTCTCACAGTCACACATGAGATACATTCAGAGGGACTCCAAGGCTGCCTTCCCAAGAATCAAGTTTCAGAATTCATGGTGTGGAAAATTCTGGACATAAAGTGTGATGCTAAGGTTAAATTTTCCTGCCTACTGCCTCAGATGTCCTCAGAGAACTCGTGGAAAACTCATCCAGTTTGGTGGAGAAAGTTTGACTCTGGACCTCTGTTAGTCAGCTCTCCGGGCCTGTGACAAAATGCCTGGGAGTGCCCCAATGAGAGAGAGAGGACTAATTCTGGGTCACGGCTTCAAAGGTTTCAGTCCACATTCAGTGGGCTCTGTTGTTTTCAGGCCTGTGGTGAGACAAGAACCCAAAACTGGCAGGAAAACATTGAGTGAGTCCTTTAGCTCAGCTCCACAGGGTCTGGGCCCACTGCTGGCTGAGTCTTCAGAGCCTCTGGGCTGGGCTGGCTCTGCTCACTGCCTACAGCTCTGCTGGGCAGGGCTCCCATGTTCTTGTCATCTCTAGCCCTCTGGAGTCCCCATTGAGCTTGGCTGCACTCCTACAGAGACCCACACGGACCTCTCAGGGATTCTGATCCCCATTGATCATGGGTTGGGGGTCAGAGATGACATGGTGGTTGGCTTGAGTTAGGGTCAGCCTGTTTGTTAAATTCACAAAATGAACATTGTTTGTATAATTTATTTGGTTGAAGAGTAAATAGAATAAAAAATTATTCCTTAAGGACATCTTCCATAACTCTAAAAATTGATGCCGGAGGAATCCATGAGAAATAACCAAGTTTCCAAAACTGAAGTTGTTTTAGGGATGCTTAAATTCGTAGTTCTCAAAGGCTAATGAGTGTAGGAAGGATTTAAGACCCTGTTTCCAATGGCTTCGTGAAAGGATTCAACCCCCCTTTTCTGCTTTAAACGGCCTTCGTAACTTAGGCACTTTTGTAGGTCATTCATTAAAAGCAAAGCAATTGTTGAGAATAAAGATTTATTATGTTTTAAAGTTGGTGTGTTGCAGTGTTCTTATTGTACTTTTTTGTTTGTTTGTACCAGGGATTGAACTTGGGACCTCATGCTTTCAAGGCAGGTGGCAGAACCACTGAGCTAAATCTCCAGCCCTTCTCACTTTACTTTTAAAAATGAAATTTAACGTGTTGGTTAAACGCTGATCCTTTTGCTTCCTTCTAATTTAAGAAATTGTTCCTTTAAACAAGTGGAATTTCACCTGTAAACACACAGAAACTTAATCATATGCGACTGATGGCTAAAATCAACATTTTACATTAATCGTGGGGCCTCTGTTCATTCTACTTAACACATCTCACTATAGACATGTACTGACAAAAATAAATGTTGGTAAATTCCAGAAAAATAAAATTACCTTTTATTCTGCTTGAAAACCAAAATTAACATTTTAAGGTAAATGCAGCATGCAACTTGAAGTGAAAAAACACAGCTTTGTACAGCTAATAATTCAACAAATGTAGTTCTATGTGACAAAAAGAATAAAACATGCAACGAAGTCTGAGGTCAGCCGCAGGACAGACAGTGCCTCTTTCTCTGCACACTTGGCCCTCCACCATGGACAGAGGTTCAGTGTCGTGATTACATGGACAGGTCGGAACAAGGACAGGTGGCCCCACTCAGTGTCAGCATTTGGATGATCACTGCCATTTTCTGTACTGAGTCTGCAGCATTTGTGAGCTCAGAGCCCCCAAGTCAAGAGCCAACCTTAGCTCACTCTTGCAGCACCCTGATTGTGCCAATCTTTGGGAGTGGTTACATAATCAACTCACAAAAATCAATATCATGCTGTACACCAGCAAGGAATCTGTGGAGAAAGAAATCAGGAAAACAATCCCATTCACAACACCTTCAAAGAAATAAATACTTAGGAATCTAACCAGGGAAGCAGATGATCTATGAGGAAAAGTATAGTGCTCTGAAAAAGGAGATTGAAGAAGATATCAGAAAAGAGATACCTGCCTTGAAAGTGCAAGGTCCCGAGTTGGATCCCTGATTAAAAAAAAAGATGTCCTCTTTTCCTAGACAGGTATAATCAATATTGTCAGATGACTATATCACCAAAACATATCTGGAGTTTATAAAACTCCAATCAAAATAATAGCTCCTCAGAAGGTGTGATGGGTAGGGGAAGAAAAAAAAAGGGAAAAGAAAAATGTGAGAGA
>NW_022900921.1:49656160-49662248 GCF_012274545.1 Fukomys damarensis | reverse complement strand
AATAAACTCAATAAAATTAATAAATTAAAAAAAATAATAGCTGCTCTTTTTACACTCATTTTCCTGTACAAAACAAAACAGTTCTTCAGGAGCAGTCCTCCATGTTACTGGATGAGTCAAGCTGTGATCTTGGCAGCAATGGAGTGCAATGGAGCGTCTTCTGAGCTTGGTGTGAGGCCAAACAGAAGTCAGGGTAATCCTAAGCAGTGTGTGCAGGGTCCTTCTGCCCTGGGCACTGCTCCGTTGCTCCTTGTGTGTGCAGTGGCTTCATCTTCTCAACTTGCCAAAGAGCTGCTTACCACAATGACAGTCACCAGAGGAGGGGCAGAGTTCTGTGATTCCTGATGTACCCATGGGGAGGCTGAGGCACAGGAGAGGGAGAAGCTTCCCAAGGTCTAGGCTGGTGTGTGGGTGGCAGCCATAAGCCCAGGTATGGCCTCTCAATTAGGAGTGAAATTTTAGAAAGAGAGAAATACACCAGGACTTGGTCACCAAAGTAACTGCAGGTGTGGCTTGGTGACGGTACAAGGGGGCTTTGGAAGGCCCAGGACCCTCCAATACCATCAAGATTTTTCAGAAGGAATTGTGTACATTTCTAAATATAGGCTCTGAATAGTAGGATGTATAAAGGGAAGATCATAATCAGTGACTAGAAGGAAACAGAAGCCAAATAAGCAGACATTTGATTGAGAAACAGGTGAAGAGTGCATGACCGGCAGTGCTGGCACCCGAGGGCCCCCTACCCATTCCCTCTGACAGGCACAGATGTGTGTCCAATGTCCTGCTAATTCCAGCTTTCTTTCCCCAGAAACACACTATCCCCCACCCCCACGCACACACACACATCATTGCTCACGCACCCAGGCACATGTACACATGTTGTCACACACACTGTGAAATGAATGGGGGCTTCATAATTTCCCAAAGGTGAAATGAGTTCTGGAAGTCAACTTTCTCCTGCTGAGTTCTGGGGAGAGAACGGCAGCGGAGCCAGGGGGTAACTAGCATCAGACTGTACCTCTCCCAGGTCATCACTGGACCAAGGATGGATGGATGGCTCCTGGGTGTCCTCTGTGCCCTGCTTGTCCTCATCCTTTCTGGCTTCCTACATAAGGGAGCAACTCCCCTCAGGGACAGTGGTACTGCAGTGTGGCTGGAAGCTAGGCAGACCATTGCCCTTGAGGGCAGCACATCTGGTTACTGGTGCAAAGTCCTTGCAGGCACTGAGCCAGCCCCATACAGGTCCCGCCCCTCCTGTCCATGTGGCTTTATAACGTCTGACAGATAGGAGCTTCCTGCCTGTAGAGCTGGCTCCACAGTATTCCCAGGACTTGGCTTGGGGCTCTCATCAGCCAGTTTTGGTTGAGTCCAGAGCAGCTCCCAATAGCCTTGAACCTCCAGGTAAGGTCTTCTGGCTTTGGCCAGGCTCCTCCAAGGCCTCTCACCGGGGGTCAGGAGAGCACAGGCACCCAGTCCATATGGGACATGAAAAATGACCTTAAGCTTTGCCTTTATTATTCAAATTCCATTCTGAGGCTTCTTTGGTAAGGACACTTAATATCTATATCCTTGGTGATTTTCAAGGTACAATGGGACATGAGCTACAGTTGCCATGTTGTACAGTAGATTTCCTCAACTTACTCCTCTTCCTTACTGAAATTTTGGATCCTTTGATTGGCATCTCCCACCCTTCCTGTAACGATCATGCTTCTGTGATCTCAGCTTGTGATTCCACCTGAGTGAGATCCTGTGTGTTGACGTCTCTGTGCCTGCTGACCCCACTGATTACAGACTTGGAGATGTTTCTGTGCTTACTGGCACTGACTGGGGATGAAGTCTTAGCATCTGTCACTGGGATACCTGGTGGCAGTAAAGGGCAGCTCATCACAGGAGCTCTGAGGTCCCCACAGTCACCAACATGGCTGCACTGTAAGCCTCATTTATTTGTATGTTATTTTTTTTTCATGTTTGGAGTGTTTTCTGTTACTACTTCTCTAAATAGGCTTTTTATGCATGGGTAAAATGGAACCTCTAGTCCCAGATCTTTGAGGTATCAGCCATACTTCTGCTGGGTATCTTTCCAAAAGAATTAAAAGAATCATATCATAGTGATATATGCGCACCCATGTTTATAGCGGCACAGTTTGTAATAGCTAAAACTTGGAAACAGCCCATCTGCCCATCAGTTGGAAATGGGATAAAGAAGATGTGGTTTTTCTATAAAATGGAATACTACTCAGCCATAAAGAATGAGAAATTAGATTCATTCATAGGAAAATAGATACATTTTGAGGATATGCTCCTAAGTGAAATAAATAAGTCACACATGTATAAATACTGAATATTTTCTCTGGTGTGAAAAACTATAATAGTACACAAGATCCTAATGAGATAATTGACAATGTGAAATAGGAAAAAAGGGCTAAAGGTGTAGGGAACATGGGAAGGGTAGGGAAAAGGGAACAAGGTAAAGGAAAAAAATGGAGGGAGGGCAGGGACAAGGGGAAAAAATGAGAACCAAGACCTGTCATGTGAAGGTACAAGATCCCAATGATGGATGTAACTGTACTGTATCCCTAAAATGTACCAATAAACTCAATAAAAGGAAAAAAATAGGCTTTTCATGATATTTGTGTTGTCTTTGGATTTTTCACTAATTCCAGTTAATCATTGATTAATCTTCTTTGTACATGCTATCAGCCATTGGATCTATTTTTCATGTTTGCTTCTTGTTTTCAAGGTATCTCTCATTAACTGATCACCATCAACAGCCCAGTCTTCTAGGTCTGACTCCCTGTTCTCACTTTGGTCACTTCTACTGCCCATACTTTCAAAAGAATTTTAAAGTCATAGCTTTCTGTGTGCACCTTTTTAAATGGATGCTTCTTTTCTATACCAGCATTCATGTTTCGCATTCTTTCTTTAACTCTGATTAGTTATCATGTAGACTTACCAATTATTTGTTTTGTGAGGAAGGATTATTCTGTTTAGTTAGCTCTTCTTTGAATTTATGAGCACCACATTGATATGTTTTATTATCTACATTGTTATCTTTTTAGATATTTTGGATGTATGGCTTTTGATTTCCTCCCTCTTGATTCCCTCTGGCTTGGCTCTGGAATAGTGGGAAGTTTGAGAGACATTTTGTTGTATATCTTCTCATATTTCTATTTTTTATTCTGCTGAGGTTTGCAGGTTGATTATATTTGATAGCTTTGTTAGTAGAGTGGAAACTTCTTTCATGTTTACTCTTTGGAGATATCCTTTGGGCATGACTATTATACTTTGCCTCTGTTCTAGGATCCCACCACCTCTGCTTATTTGGAAGGGGAGGTTGCAGGTCATTTGACCCAGTAAACAATTCTTTAGGAACAAGCCATATTATTCTTTATGATGCCCAGGCAATCTAGATATAAGCATATAGAGAAAACCAATTGATAGTATTAAATATGTCACCTTGGTTCCAGTAGTAAAATCAGTAACAACAATAGCATCAAATACAAACCCTATGAGCCAATAATGAACCACATGTAGCCAAATAAAATTGATGTATGATTATACTATGGGCACTAAAATGAACCAGATATTGATCTACAGTAAATATCTACTAAACTGAACAGCATTAGCTCCCCTAACAATAGAACAGTGTTCAATAAAATAAGATATAGTGAACTATCTATAGAATCATAAAGCTTGATGGTTATATGCATAAGGATAGAGATTTGGAGGAATGGTTGTGTGAAAAAAGTAGAATTTGAAAAATTAAGTGATGAAATATGGGAAGTTAATTTAAGTGAAATAGAGCCTTATATTAAGGAGTAAAAGTAAATTGGATAAAAGTAACAGAAAAAAAAAACCCAAGGAAAAGACAAATAATAGTAGTATGCTCCCTATGAGCCAATAATGAACCACATGTAGCCAAATAAAATTGATGTATGATTATACTATGGGCACTAAAATGAACCAGATATTGATCTACAGTAAATATCTACTAAACTGAACAGCATTAGCTCCCCTAACAATAGAACAGTGTTCAATAAAATAAGATATAGTGAACTATCTATAGAATCATAAAGCTTGATGGTTATATGCATAAGGATAGAGATTTGGAGGAATGGTTGTGTGAAAAAAGTAGAATTTGAAAAATTAAGTGATGAAATATGGGAAGTTAATTTAAGTGAAATAGAGCCTTATATTAAGGAGTAAAAGTAAATTGGATAAAAGTAACAGAAAAAAAAACCCAAGGAAAAGGGGAAATAAAAAATGGAGAGTAAATTATGGAAAAGAGGAAAAATAATATGGGAACAAATTAAGCAGAAAGTGAGAAAGAAAAGAGAAAGACTGACCAAATCAAGCAAACAATGATAATAATTTAAAAAGGGGGAAACAAAATAGGAGATAAAACACCAAACACAACCAAAAAAGAAAAAAAAATAGAAGAGGAAAAAATGGCTCTAAATTTTTTTTTTTTTGTAATTCCAAATGTGTGATTCCTTCCTGGGCCTGCAGTCCTGGAATTAACATATATTCAATATAGGCTGATATATTCTTTTGCTGTCTTTGTTCTTCTGGAGCAGAACACCTTTTTTAAACTCTATTCAGTTTGGTTGGGATATGCTTCAGGAATGCACCAATAACTACCCTCATGTCCATGTAAATTCTCTTTTATCTTTTCACAACTCCTATTTCAGATCTCCTTTCAGTGTAGTCATTATGTTTTTCTCCCTTTTTACTGTCTAAGAGGTATTTCTACTTTTTTCTCCATCAAAAGTACTTCCTTTCATTTCTATTCCAGCAAACCCTGCCATTTTTCATCCATGTTAATAGAGATATTAGCCAGATGGAAGTAGTTGCTACTGCTCAGTGGACAGCATGAAGTTGATTATTACAAGTGGGATTTATGAGAAAACAAAGGCTGATTATTTACAGTCACAGGTCATTCAATAGATCAGTTGGTTTTCCTCATACAGTTCCCTGGGATCAAGTCAAATTAATAGATAAAAAGACATATTTTTATTGTGTACTGTGTTTTTGCAAGTGGGAGGTCTGATTTTTTAAAAAGTTTAAAAAATATATTTTAGGCAGTAGACCTTTGTCTGAGGGAGAGCTGGTGAAAAGTTTTTCCTGCATTGTGGGTTGTATCTTCACAGTATTGATTATTTCTCTTGCTGTGCAGAAGCTTTTTAATAAGAAGAGATCCCACTTGTTGATTGTTTGTACTAGTTCATGGACAACTGAGATTTTGTTCATAAAATCTTTTCCTACACCAGTGTCTTCAAGAGTTCTACCTAACCTCCCTTCTAGCCGTTTTAGTGGTTCTGTTTAATATTTAGATCTTTAATCCATTTCAGTTTTAGTTTAGTGCATGGGGAGAGACCTAGGTCTAGTTTTAATCTTTGGTAAGTTGAAACACAATTTTTCCAGCACCATTTATTAAAGAGGCTATCTTTTCTCCGGTGAGGGTGTTTGGTTTCTTTGTTGAAGATGAATTGGCTGAGTGTGTCTGGGCTTGCTTCTGTAACTTCTAATCTGTTCCACTGGTCCTCAGGTCTGTTTTTTTTTTTTTTTTTTTTTTTTTCCGTTCACGTTGTTTTTATCACAGGAGCTTTGCAGTACAGTTTCAAGTTGGAGATTGTGATATCCCCTACCTTGGCTTTATTGCCTAGAATTGCTTTTGCTATTCTAGGTCTCTTTTTGTTCCAAATGAATTTTTGGAATATTTTCTCAAGGTCTGTGAAGTATGCTGCTGGGATGTCAATTGGGATTGCATTGAATCTACATAGCAGTTTTGGAAGTATGGCCATTTTCACTATGTTGATTCTTCCTATCCAGGAGTAAGGGATGTCTTTCCACTTTCTTATACCCTCTTCTATCTCTTTTTACAGACGGTTGTAGTTTTCAAAGTAGAGGTCTGATTTCTTTCATTAGATAGATTCCTAGGTATTTCAATTTATTTTTTTCTTTTTATTGAGTTTATTGGTACAATCTAGATATACAATACAGTTACATTCATCATTGCGATCCTGTACCTTTACATAATAGGTCTTGATTCTCATTTTTTCCCCTTGTTCCTGCCCTCCCTTCACCC
>NW_022900921.1:49654486-49655285 GCF_012274545.1 Fukomys damarensis | reverse complement strand
CAAGATATTTTACATTCACAGAGGTATGATACAGTGCCGTCCTACATCTATAACACTAGAATCAGTTTTGCTTTGAAATTTACTTTGTCTGCAAATAAGATTGCTACCCCTGTTTTTTTCTGGGCTCCTGTCACATGGAGAATTGTTTTTCCATCCTTTCACTTTCAGTCTATGGTCTTCTTTTTGCACTAGGTGTGTTTCTTGTATACAACATATTGTTGGATTTTGCTTCTTATTCCATTTTGCCAGTCTATTTCTCTTGATTGGTGAGTTGAGGCCATTGGCATTGATGGTTATAATCAATACGGGAATTGTTTGTTCCACTTTTCTCTTAGTAAGTCTATTTTTCATGCACAGGAAAACTATTGATTTTTGTGTTTTAACCTTATATCCAGCTACTTTGCTGAATTTGGTTATTAAGTCTAGAGGACTTTTGGTGGAGTTCTTCCGGTCTTCTAAATAGAGTACCATGTCATCTGCAAATAATGACAGTTTGACTTCTTCATTTCCTATCTTTATTTCTCTCTCTTGTCAAATTGCTGTGGCTAATGTTTCCAAAACTATATTGAACAGGAGTGGTGATAGTGGACATCCTTGTCTTGCTCCTGATTTTAGCATGAAGGATTTAAGTTTTTGAACATTTAATATGATATTGGCTGTTGGTTTTTCATAGATGGCTTTTTATCAGATTGAGATAGAGACTATCTATTCCAATTTTTTGGAAGGTTTTTATCATAAATGTGCATTGTATTTTGTCAAATGCTCTCTCTGAATCTATTGAGATGATCATATATTTTTT
>NW_022900921.1:49626356-49654321 GCF_012274545.1 Fukomys damarensis | reverse complement strand
TCCCTGCCCTCGCTCCACCCCCTCCTCCCTTCCCCATTTACAAACACTTTATTTCCATTTTTTCATTTTCTCACATTTTTTCTTTTCCCTTATCCTTCCCACTTTCCCTACACCTTTAGATCATATCTTTTTTCTTTCACTCTATTAATATAGTGTGTTACATTTATTGATTTGCGTATGTTGAACCATCCCTGCATCCCTGGGATGAATCCCACTTGGTCAGGGTGTATGACATTCTTAATGATCTCCTGCGTTCTATTTGTGAGTATCTTAATTTTTTTGCATCTATGTTTTGCATCTATGTTCATGAGTGAGATTGGCCTATAGTTCTCTCTTCCTGTTGGGTCTTTCTTTGCTTTGGGGATCAAGGTAATACTTGCTTCCAGGAATGAATTTGGGAGTATTGCTTCCCTTTCAGTTTCATTGAAGATTTTAAACAGGAGTGGCAGCAGTTCCTCTCCAAATGTCTTGTGGAATTCAGCAGTGAGTCCATCAAGACATGGACTTTTCTTTTTTTTTCTTTTTTTTTTTTTTTTGTACTGGGGATCAAACTCAGGCCTTTGGGCTTGCAAGGCAGGTGGTGGAACCACTGAGCTAAACCCCCAGCCCATTTGGTAAGTTTTTAATTACATTTTCAATTTCATTGATTGATATTGGGTTGTTTAGAATTTTTAGGTCATTTTTGTTCAACTTTGTTAATTTGCACAAATATAGGAATTTGTCCATTTCTTCTGTATCTTCCATCTTATTGGCATATAGGTTCTTGAAGTAGGTATTGATGATCCTCTGGATTTCTGTTGCATCCACTGTAATTTCACTCTTTTCATTCCTAATTGCATGGAATTGGGCCTTTTTAACTTATTTTTTGATAAGGTTGGCTAAGGGTTTGTTAATTTTGTTTATTATTTTGAAGAAGCAACTCTTGGCTTCATTGGTTTTTTATATTGTTCTCTTAGTCTCCATTGCATTAATTTCTAGCCTGATATTTATAATTTCCTCCCTTGCATGAGCTTTGGGTTTGTCCTGCTCTTCCTTTTCTAGAAGCTTGAGGTTCAGCATCAGGTTGTTTAATTGAGCTTGCTCTGTTTTCCTAATATGAGTATTCACTCCTATAAATTTCCCTCATGCAGCTGCTTTCATTGTGTCCCATAGATTCTGTATGCCGTATTGACATTGTCATTTAATTGTAGGAACTGTCTGATTTCTTCTTTAGTTTCCTCTGTAACCCATTGGTTATTTAGAAGTGTGTTGTTCAATTTCCATATGTTTATGAAATTCTTTCAGGTTCTTTTGCTGTTGATCTCCAATTCCATTGCACTATGGTCTGATAAAATGGTCTGAAGGGGATAATTTCAATTTCTTTACACTTTCTTAAGCATGCTCTATGAGTAAGTATGTGGTCTATTTTTTAGAATGATCCATGTGCAGCTGAAAAGAATGTGTATTCTGATTTTGTGGGGTGGAACACTCCAAGAACATCTGTTAAGTTCATTTGTTCAACAATTTGATTGAGTTCTCCTATTTTATTGTTTATTTTTTATTTATTTGTGACAGTAAAGTATTGAGGTTGAGGTCTCCCACTACTATTGTATTAGTGCTTATATGATTTTTCTTGTCTGTTAGTATTTGTTTTGTATAGTTGGGCACAGTTGTGTTTGGTGCATATATATTTATGATTGTCATCTCTTCCTCTTGGATTATTCCCTTTATGTATGAGGACATAGTGTTCTTTGTCTCTCTTAATCAATGTTGGTTTGAAATCAATTTGATTTGCAAAGAGGATAGTAAATCCTGCTTTTTTTTGTTCCTGTCACATGGAGTATTGTTTTCCTCCATTTAACCTTCAGTCTATGAGTTTCTCTTTGAATTAGATGTGTTTCTTGTATGCAGCATATAGTTGGATCTTGCTTCTTGACCCATTCTACCATTCTACCATTCTGTTTCTTTTTTTTTTCTCTCATTGAGTTTATTGGTACATTTTAGATATACAGTATGATTACATTCATTATTGGGATTTGTACCTTTACATGACAGGTCTTGGTTCTCATTTTTTTCCCCTTGTCCCTGCCCTCCCTTCACCCCCTCCTCCCCTCCCCCTTTACAAACACTTCATTTCCAATTTTTAATTTTCTCATATTTTTTTCTTTTCCCTTATTACCTTTCCCCTACCCTTTCCACTTTCCCTACACCTTTAGCCCCTTTCTTCCTATTTCACATTGTCAATTATCTCATTAGGATCTTATGCACTATTATAGTTTTTCACACCAGAGAAACTATTCGGTATTTATACATGTGTGACTTATTTATTTCACTTAGGAGTATATCCTCAATATGTATCCATTTTCCTATGAATGAATGTAATTTCTCATTCTTTATGGCTGAGTAGTGTTCCATTTTATAGAAAAACCACATCTTCTTTATCCAGTTTCCAACTGATGGGCAAGTGGGCTGTTTCCAAATTTTAGCCATTACAAACTGTGCCGCTATAAACATGGGTGTGCATGTATCACTGTGATATAATTCTTTTAATTCTTTTGGAAAGATACCCAGAAGAAGGATGGCTGGGTCAAATGTAACCTCTAGTCCCAGCTCTTTGATATCTCCATATTGATTTCCATAGTGGTTGCACCATTCTGCACTCCCACCAACAACGGAGAAGGGTTCCTTTCTCCCTACAACCCCACCAACATTTGTTATTGTTTGATTTCTTGATAGCAGCCATTCTTTGTGGGGTGAGGTGGAATCTCAGTGTTGCTTTCATCTGTATCTCTCGAATGACCAGTGATGTGGAACATTTTTTCATATATTTACTTGCTGTTTTGACTTCTTTGTCTGAGAAATGTTCATTTCAGATGCCCATTTTTGAATTGGGTCTATAGATGCAAAAAAGCATTTGACAAAATTCAACACCCATTCATGATAAAAACCCTGCAAAAAATTGGAATAGATGGTCTATATCTCAACTTAATAAAGGCTATCTATGAAAAACTGACAGCCAACATCATATTAAATGGCCAAAAAACTGAAAAGTTTCACATTAAAATCAGGAACAAGGATGCCCACTATCACCACTCTTCTTCAATATAGTTCTGGAAACATTAGCCATAGCAATTAGACAAGAGAAAGAAATTAAAGCAATAAAGATAGGAAAGGAAGAAGTTAAACTGTCATTATTTGCTGACAATATGATACTCTACATTGAAAACCCAAAAAAACATTCTATTTCTTTTGATTGTTGAGTTGAGACCATTATCATTGATGGTCCTTGTCATGACTTTTTTTGTTGTTGGATTATCCCCCTTTGAATTTAAGTTCTTGTTGTGTCTGATGGATTCATTCTGCTGGGCTTCTTGGGGTTGTGATCCCCATTGTCTTTTCCTCAGATATTGTTTAAAAATTTTGCTGTGCTGGTTTGGTATTCATGAAGTTCCTCAGGTGCCCTTTGTCATGAAAGTATCTCATTTCTCTATCAATTTTGAAAGATAGTTTCTTGGGGTACATCAATCTGGGTTAGATGTTGTTTCCCTCTAAGGCTTGAAATACTTAACTCCAAGCTCTTCTTGCCCTGCGGATTTGTGTTGAGAAGTCTGCTGTGATTCTGGTGGGCTTTCCTTTTTATGAGATTTGTTTCTTTCCTCTAACTGCATGTAGAATTTTGTTCTTTTGTTGGGTTTCTGGAATCTTAACTATTGTATGCCTAGGTGTAGATTTTTTTTTATCATGGCTAGTTGGAATCCTATATGCCTTACTTATCTGTTTATGAGGTTCTATTCCCCTATTTGGGAAGTTTTCTGCTATTACTTCTGTGAACAGTTTTTTAAAATGTTGTTTCCACTTTCTCCTGTTTCTTTGTTATATTATTCTTCTGTGCATCATCTAGCAGCTGCTTGATAGATCACTCAAGGTCCCTTACTATTTTTAGGAGATTTTGCTTTTCCTGGTCACTAATTGCAACCCCATCTTCTATATCTGAAATTCTGTCTTTGCATTGGCTTGTTCTGCTACATAAACTTTCAGTACAGTTTTTAGTGTCTTGGAAATCTGTTTGCATCTGTTTTATGGATTCCATTTGTTTCCTATGTTGGGATTCCATCATGTTTCTCAGCCCCTATATTTTTTGTTTTTGTTTTTTCCCCCCTTGGGTTTTTTTGAGACAGGTTCTCACTATGTAGTTGCGACTGACCTGTAACTCACTATATAGCCCAGGCTGGTCTTGATCTCTCAGCGATCCTCCTACCTCAGCCTCCTGAGTGCTGGGATTACAGGCGTGAGCCACCATGCCCAGCTAGCCTGTCTACTCTAGATTTATTAATCATGTCTTGTACTATGGGCACAATCTCTGTTGTTATCTGAGAAGTTATTTCTGATTTCACTTTTTTTCAGGTCCTCTTTCATTGCCAGTTCAGGGAGTCCAGGTGGTTGAGTATCAGATTGTTCCATCTTGTTTCCCCTTGGGGTTGCCTTGGCTGATCTGGAAGTCTGGTTCTGAGACTTATTTCCATGTCTTCTCATTTCAACAGATGCAGACTGCTGTGCCTTTGTTGAGACAACTTTTTGCTCATCCAATGGTCTTCTATTCTCAGCAGGCCACCAAGCAGCCTTTTTCTCTGCTTCTCCCCAGTACACCAAAACCTGAGTTTAGAATGGTGGCCTTCTATATCCCTGAGCTGACCTATTGTCTGGGTGGTGTTCTGACTGGGGCTTGTGCACACTTGGGATGGTAGCTAGGTGTGCCTGTTTCTGGGGAACTTATGTAGCTGTTTTCTGGGGTGGCTTTTGGCTGGGCATTATGTATCCCAGTTCCTGTTGTCTGTGTAGGCTTCTGGCTAGGGTCTTCAGGCACTTATCAATGGTATTGGTGCGAGCCTCTGGCTGTTGCTTGTGTGTCTATGAAGTTATTTTCCAGGTGGACCCTTGGCTGTGGCTGATGGTATGGTGAGACTCTGTATGGAGCTTGCATGCTTGTGAAGTTCTTTTCTTGGTGGGATGTGGGTTGGGCAGGTGTGCCCACACCTCTGGGGTCATGGCAGGGCCCTAGCTGGGACCCACCTGCAGCCACACCACCCTGGTCCACACAGCTGCTCCCTGGTACGTGCGCACACTCACTGATGTTATAGTTCGACTCTGGACCTATCTCTCTTTTTTTTTCTAAACAAGAAACTTAAAAACCTTATAGTATAAGCTCTGAGCCACATGTCCAAGATAACTATCATGTTTTAATCAGAGGCCTTTCCTTGGGTGGGCATTTGTGGGCAAGGAGGGAAGAGTGAATCTTTCTGTGTGTGTGGACATGGTCCACACATCTCTCACTGTCTCCATGCTTTCCCAAGTGCTCTAAGCAGATTTCTGAGTTTGTACTTTTGGTTTCTGAAGTGCATATTCATTCTGTGTAGTCTTGGCTTGCAGGGATACAATTACTTGTGTGTGTTGACTTGTTTTAGAACCATTTTACAGGTATGTATTAATTGTAATAATGGATATAAATTCTTCCGGATTTTCTACATATATAATCTCTTCAAATAATGATGGATTTATTTTTTTCTGACATATACTTTTTATTTTTTCATTTTATTCAAATAGTTTCATCCTCCATATCCAAGTCAAGGAAATCTTGCTGAGTGAGCGTCACAGTTTCGATCTGGACTTTTCCCCAGGGCCCAGTGTTGAAGGTGTGGTCCCAGCCTGTGGTGCTTTTGGGAGGGAGTGGAGCCTTTAGGAAACAAGGCATGGTGGGAAGAAGAGAGGTCATTGGAGGTGTGCCCAGCAAGGAGGAAGTAACAGTTTTTGGGGAAGTATATCCTTGAAGGGGATATGGGTACCCATTTGTTCCTGTCTATCTCTGCTTCCTGGATGTCATGAGATGAAGAACTTTTCTCTCCCAGTGTTTCTACCATATCCTGCTGCCTTGCTTGCCACAGGTCCATATAAAAGGGTCAAAGAAAGTGGACTAAAGGCTCTGAAGCTAGGAGCCAAAATTAGCCATTTTCCCCTGTGTTCATTCCTTTAGGTATTTGTTATAATGACAAAAAGGACAGTAGGCATCCTTGTCTTGACTTTGATCTCAATGTTTCACCAGCAAGACTAAAAAATGAAACTTAAATAATATCTACCAATTTAAGTAAGTTCCCTTATATTCACGATTTGGTGAGTTTTTTTTTTAAATCAACAATAAACATTGAATTTTATCTGAAGCTTTCTCTTCATCTATAATAATTTATATTTAAATGTTGGATTTGTTTATTAATTTAAAGAGGTTTTCTGTTATATATAAAAGATGACCAATAATTTTCATTCTTTAAATAGCCTTGTCCAGGTTTCATATAAAAGTTATGTTAGTCTTATAAAATAAATTGTGAAGACCCTCTCCTCTTTACTGTGTGATTTTATATTTAGAAGACACTATTTCTTCTTTAAGTGTCTTAAAAAGTCATTATTAAAAACTTCTGGGTCAGAATATATATAGAAAACTTTTCAGGAACAGATTCAGTGAGGGACATAATGCCAATTTTGTCATAAAGGCACAGAAATATGGGTGTATAATACATTTATTACCTAGAATATTTCTATTGATGAATTGTAAATTTAAATTTCATGAGTTTTATTATATTAAACAAAGGGTACTTAACAGGAAAAATAAAGTATTAAATTTTTATTATTTATTGAGTGTTCATAAAAAGCATCAAAATTTTCAATATGAACTGTTTTTTGGTGTACAAAGTCTAGAAAATAACAGAAATAAGTTCCTATATGAACTACAATGAAAATACCAATAGAACTCTATAAAAAATCTACTTCAATTATAACACCTAAGACAGTCTTCACATATGAGAACAGCATGTTCTGTAAATGTGTATTACTTATACTGACAGCACATATATTTTGCTTTTGTGGACTTTTTGTAGGACATACTTGACATCATGCTATCAGGAGATTCTTATTATATTATGCAATGTGTAGTTAATGGAAACATAAAATATCAATAAAATGAAGTGTTTAATTATTAATATGTATTCCATGTTTAGAATAAACATCAACATTTTCATATCAGCTATTTAGTTGCTTACAAACCTAAGAGATAACATTATAAATAAATACCTATGTGAACTACAATGTAAATACAAACAAAAGTCTACCACAGAAATGTTTGTTTCAACTGTCACATCCAAAGCAGTCTTCATACATGAAAACTGCATGTTTCAAACACAGGTTTCACTTATGCTGATAGCACATATGTTTTATTTTCCTGTCCTTTTTTTGCAAGGCATAGTTGACATCTTTTTTGCTTTCCTGTTGCTGTAGTTGGTCTTTGGGATGGTACACCTGCCTGTTTACCTTTCAGCTCACCAGTTTGCTCCACAATTTTTTTGCATAGACCCCAGGCAGAAACATTTCATTTTTCCTTTGCTGTAAATGTTCTCTCATGAGTTCCAGTCCCAATCTTCTCAGAAAAGCTCTTCATGGTATTTTCTTTGTAAACTATCAAACTATGCCACATATAAGATTGAGTAAAACACAACCATTGGCCAATGCTTTATGTTTCAAGTGACATCATAGTTGCCACATAACTCATCAACAACATCTACGCTGCATTTGGCTTTGCTGCAGAGAGTTTCCCTCTCAGGCTGTCGTTTGTCAAGATTTCCCTATCAATATGTCCATCATAGTGCAATGGTGACATCAGCAGTACCACATTTTTTTCTTGGCCATATACAAAGCCAGTGTTATATGGTTTTGAAAGCCAAAGATTGTATTATATCATTCTCTGTTTTGAAGTTGCAACATTTCATTTGCAATTTCTGCTTTTTTCCTGTGTACAGTTCCTACTCTGGTCAACTTGTGCTCTGTTAGCAAATGTAACATCAATTGGAAACTGGTAAACCAATTGTCAAATGTCACATTCTGATTAGTTCGAAAGAGGGGAGTAACAAGTCTGTTAACAACACCATTTGGTTTATTCCTATGCTAATAAGTACCTAGTAGCTGAGTTCCAAAATACATTTCTAAATTCAAAACATAATAAGTCTTCACATACACAAGGGCATACATTTTTATGGCAGTTTTGACCCACCATTTTTCTATTACATTTCTGTGATTACCACAAGAAGACCGTGCTAACTACAGCGGACCTTTGAATGCTTTCAGTTCAGCTAGCGAGGTGTTATTATAAATACATTTTTGACAAAGGCTATTTGTGCATACAGAATGTTTTACTTATATTTCAGCCTTTATATATTTCACAACATCTTATAGTTTTTCATCTCTTATAATTTCTAATATTAAATGGCAGTACTGGCATTCTGTCCAATAGGTTTCACCCCTTCTAAGATTTTTACTATATTTTGGGACCTAGTTTTAACATTGGATCATTCCATTGGTTGTGTAAACTTTTTGCAACATTTTGACTAGTTTAACATGTGTTTACATTGCTGTTTTCTTTGTAATCTGAATCAAGAAGGTCTGCATTCCCTGTGCCTGTATCAGTTGCTTCTTGCTGCATTTTACTGTCACAGGAACTTTGGCTCAAATGGACAATTTCAAAATTATTATCATCTTCATCATCCATGCATCAGTAGTCTGTTGATTCACTTTTAACCTTCTTCAAAACTTGCAAATCTAGTTCTTCATAGGCCATTATACTGAATTGGGCTACTTTTTCCAGAAAAAAAAAACACCTTAAAGAAACACTAATACTAAATGCCTAGTAATTTAGCAATGAGAATTTCATCTGTTGCTGCTTGGGAGCTCCTGCACACACCTTGCTGTTTGCCAAATGAGTGAGTACACAGATGAGATGCAGCTACTGTGAGTCACATTCACATTCCATTATAATAAAATATATGTTTTTATAACAGAAAAGTGGTGTGGGTGCATTTTATCCCCTGAGATGCTCAGGTAAACACATGCAAGGCTTGTTAGATGGAGCATTATGTGGGTAAAAATCTCAGTTTGACACTTTTGCACATGTGCACATACCTTGTCATTTATCATACAAAGTGAGTAAACACAAAGATTGCTTCCTGTATTCTCCAAGTGCAGCTACTGAGATGCACAGTTGGCTGCTATTGTGCTAAAGTACAAATTTATAGTAGAAAAGTGTGGGATGGGTTGTTGTAACCTAATGTTATGTCTTTTGGGATTATTAAACAGGAAAATTCAGACTGCATTTCTTCTTGACCTTTCTTTCCACTGCAAAACTACAGTAGTCATGGCTGTTTGATGTAGGTGTCAAGAGTGACAAATAGACAAAGAAATAGAGTAGAAAATCCACAATCAGACCACACACCTGGTGAGATTTATTAAAAGAATTTTATCCATTTAAAGTAAATTTTCAGTATCCTCAAAAGAAGCTTCTACCTCACACTCTGAGTATGTACTCAGTTGATTTATGTTTGAGTTCCACTCTCCAGATTCTTGGATATCACAAGATGGTGATCAAGGGGTGATCAAGGCAGAGGGGGCCTAGTTGCCTCACTGGTGCTGTTTTAGGGACTTGGGGACCGACAACTTCCCACCAAGCTACCCAGAGGCCTCTACATTTAACAACGACTCTTTTCATGTTATTTGATCATGAAATTAAAATAACTTTGATGTCTAAGAATGTAGGCAATTTTCTCCCACAGGTTGAGTAGGACTCATGAAGGGTCAGCTCCTCTCCCAGGGCTCATTTTGTTGCACAGGTAGGGGTGGGAAGTGTGACCAGTTGGGGTCAGGCTCAGGGGCAGAGGATGGCTTCTTCAGGTGTGGGACCTCTCCTTTCCTACTGACGGATCTCATTCCTGCAGCTTCCATGAATTCCCAGTGCTCACATCTTCCTAGCTCCCTATCAGCTGCCCTGGGTGCAATTGTGCCTTGCATTTGTGAATCTGCTTGGGTTTCAGTGTGCATCTTGAATACCAAGCCCAGCCATATGCCAGGGCTGTTCTCCCAACCTTGGCCTGACACTGGTACCAGACCCTTGTCCCCCTGGCCCAGCCCTGTGGGTTTCTACCTTAACTCCCTTTCACCTTGTCTAGTCTCTTTACCTAGTCCTTTGTTAGAACTTCATTTTGGGGTAAAACTATAATTCTGTACTATAAATTGAAGGATCATACTGAGTTTGATTTGATACTCGTTGTGGTCAAGGGTCTGAAGTTTGGGATCAAACTAACTTGATTTTGCATCTTGGTTCTGCTGCTTATCCCCTGAATGACCTTGGTGTGGAACAGCTGTTCTTTGTATATTTTTGGTTGCCTACCATGAGCCTGGTAGAAATGAATGCCTCACAGGATTACAGTGAGGATTAAATAATGATAAATGCAGAGGCCTTGTCATAGTGTCAGGTGTAGAAGAAGCATTCTACAAATGTCACTTGTTATTTTGATGACTATGTCACCTCTTCTAAGCCAGACACAAGCAGCTGCATCCCAAGACACCATGGCCTGCCATATGTCTTCCCTTCCTGCTCAGCATGGGCACAGCAGCTGGTTAGATGCAAAGCAACCTCTACTTAGGAGCAGCCTGCCTTTGTCTACTTTGTCCGTGTCTGACAACCCTGGCCAACCAGGAGGATCCCTGTGCATAGTGGAGGAGCAGTGTCATTCTATGTGAAGTCTTCCTTGGGACACACACTCTGGAGAAAGCCCAGAGCTCTCAGGCCACTGGTGCAGAATTCTCACTTCACCATTGCTGTGGTTTGGACAAGTGTCCCCCAACCCCACTGAGGAAGGCTCAGTCCCAGTCTAGGTGCTACTGGGGGAGGAGCCTTTGGGAGGGGTCCCAGAGGAGGTCAGGTCACAAGGCCCTCAGTGGAGGCCAGTGCCCCTCTGGTCTCTTCCTCTTCTTGCCTGCTCTGTACTGTGCTCCCCACGGGTCCCCTGACCACGGACTGAACCTCTGAAACCATGGCTCAAAGTGCAACTTCTCCCTTATATGCTGATCTGAGTGCTATTTTAGGAAACTTTTTCTATGTGCTTCTTAATTCAGGGAAATAGCTTGTTAGAACTTTTATTTTATACCAAGGAGCAAGTCTGTAACCAAGAAAATATGGCTCAATATATAGCAGACATGCTCATGTTTGATTAATAATCAAATTCACATTGGAAATACATTTAGAAGACTTGTCATTGCAGAATTTTCCCAGATTCCTTATAATTATTGAATTTCTTTTTATGAGTATATGTCTGCAATACATATTTACATTTGCATTGATGAGTTGATATATATATCCTTATATATATGTGTACATATCATGATAATTTTCCATACTTTTCTTTATGCCCCTCATACTCTTCATTTCCAAAAAGAAGCCTACCTCCTTATTTCCTACCATCTTTCCTTTATTTTATTCTCAAATTTATCTCTTTGGTCTCTAATATAAGAGAAACCAAATGATAGTTATATTTCTGTGTCTCATTTATTTCACTCAACATTATGACCTTGAGATCCTTTTATTTTCCTGCAAATCACATGAACCCATCCTTCTTCATGGCTAATACTCCACCATGTAGAAAAACCACATGTTTATTATTCATTCACCCACTGCTGGATTTCTAGGCTGATTTCATTATTTACCTATTGTAGGTAGTGCTGTTATGAATGTGGGTATGTGCATATCAGTACAGTATGATTCATTTAACTCTTTTGGGAATATACCCAGGGGTCATACATCTGGGTCAAATGGAATGTGTTTTTCTTTTTAAAGAAGCTCCTTACTGATGTCCAAAGTGATTGTACTAGTTCACATTGCCACCAACAATGTAGGAGGGTTTCTTTTTACCCAAAGCCTAGCCAGCATTTGTTGTTTTTGGAGCCCTTGATGACAGCCATTCTGACTGGCATCAGGCAGAATTTCTGAGTTGTTTTGATTTAAATCTCCCTGATGGCCAAAGGTGCTGAATATTTTTCATGTCTATTTCAGGGATTTGTACTTCCTTAGAGAAGTGTAAATTCATTTCCATTGCCCATATTTTTATTGGGTCATTTATTTTTTGGAGTTTAATTTTTAGAAGTTCTTTATGTAATTCTAGATATTAATCATCTATCAGAAGAGTAGCTGGCAATTTTTTCCCTTATTCTGCAGGTTGTCTCTTTACTCTGTTTCCTTAGCTGCACAGAAGCTTTCTAATTTGATGCTACACCATTTGTTAATTCTTGATCTTTTTTGTGCTGGTGGAGTTCTGTTTAGGAAACCCTGGGCCCAGTTTTATTCTTCTGCACACACAGATGACCACTTTCCCCAGAACCATTTGGTAAAGAGGCTATTTCTTTCTCCAGTGTATGTTTTTGGTTCCTTTGTCAAAGACCAAGCAGCTGAAAGGAGGGTGGGTCAGTTCTGTGCCTTCTGTTCTAATCTATTGGTCCACACATCTGTTTTTGTGCCAGTGTCAAGCTGTTTCTGTCACTGTAGCTTTGTAGTACAGCTTGAAGTCTGGGATCAGGATTTCTTTTCCTGTGCTGTTTTTGTCTAGGATTGTTTTGCTATTGTTGGTCTCTTTGGGTTCTGTATAAATTTTATGACTGTTTTTTCTAATTCTGGGAAGAATGTTTTGGTATTTTAATAGGAATTGTATTATATCTATATATTGATTTTGGCAATATCGCCATTTTAAAGATACTGATTCTGCCTATCCATGAACTGGGATATCATTCATTTTCTAACATCCTCAATCTCTTTCTTCCCAGCACCATAGTTTTTGTTATAGGGGTCTTTCACCTCCTAATTATTTGATTTCTGAAGGTATTATGAATGAAATTGCTTTCTCATGAGTTAATTGCTAGTGCACAGGAATGTTATTGATTTTTGTCGATTTTGTATCCTGTCACATTGCTGAATTTATGGTGGAGTTTTTTGGGTCTTCTATGTAAAGGATCATTTCATCTGCAAACCAAGATAATTGACTCCTTTCTGTTCTATTCATATCTCTTTTTACTTTTCTCTCTTCCTGAATTTCTCTGGCTAAAGTTTCATGTATGGTATTCAGCAGGAGTGGTGAGAATAGCTCAGTCCCCAGTACCACAAAAACAAAAACAAAACTCTAAAATATATAGATAAGATGTTAAATAAAAAAAATTCCAAATGGCTGCTACCAATTTTGTAACACATATATGTATATCAATGTAGACAATATTTACAGATTTAATAACCTAAAGACATTGATACAAATGTATATAAGTACACTAAGAAGAGATACAACTAGTACACTCAGAAATACTTGTCCCATTGTGGAATTATGAATGACTTAAATTTCTCTATTTTCTAGATTTCTAAATTTTCCTCAGATACCTAATTTGACATGTAATGCTTGGTTTCTGGGATTTATTTATTTATTTATTTATTTTTTGATACCAGGGATTGAACTTGGGTCATTGCGCTTGCCAGGCAGGCACTGGAACCACTGAGCTAAATCCCCAGCCTGGTCTGAGATTGAACCCAGGGCTTTGCAGGTGCTAGGCAAACCATCCACCCTGTGCTATGCCCCAGTGCTGCCTAGTTTAAATAATTTTCTAAAGTGTGATTGCAATAGTTTTATGGTATTGCATTATTTTAATTATAATCTATTAAACAATTCTCTACTTAAAATTATAAGCAGCACTTTAACAATCCCATTAGTTAATTATATCTCTATAATAAATTTATGGAAATTAATTTTAAAAAATTAATCTTTAAAAAATTTCCATTGTAACTGAGCATAGTGGTACTTGTTTTTTAATCCTGGGAGGCTGAGGCAGGAGAATCATCTCAAGTTTGAGGCCAGCCTGGGGTGCATAGTTAGTTCAAGGCCAGATCCTGTCTCAAAAAAACAAAACAAAACAAAAAAAGTTTCCATTGTTTTAGTCATAATTGGTCAATCAATTCTGTTTTAAGAAACTTATAAGAAGTACTCCACCAGACCTCTCAATTTGAGAATATAATTCCGTGTGTGATGCATTCCTAGAGCTGTCCTTCCTTAGACGTGTAACTCCTGGGTTAAAGAGTGTGTGGAGTGTGCATCCTAAACCCTATCTATCGATGCAAGAGCATTGCCCTTGTGTGGTCTGCATTCATCATGAGTATTTTTGTATGCATTGGCGATGAAAGGTGTCAGAAGATGTGGGAACTTGACAGATTGTTCCTGACAGAAGGCTTGCTCTCCATGCCTGTCTGCTCTATTGAATGGGGGCGCCTGTTCTGCTTGACTTCATCCCTCTTGAAGTCTTGAATTGTTACAACCTGTGAGGAAGAGGACAGAAGGCTCACGGCCTAGCCTTCCTGGCATGTCTGTCATGGTGCAGACGAGGGGGTTTAACTGAGTGCCTCTAAAACCCTGGAACACACTAATGTAGTTTTGAAAACACTCTGTCTCCTCCTACTAATACTACTCATGAGTTACCAGGTTAATATCATTCTTGTAAGTATTGATTTTTGATGGCTATAGTGCCATCCCTGTGAGCCTGCCTGGTAGGGAGAAATGGTGCACAACTTGGTCGTTCAGTTTGTTGTCTTTTTTTACCATTATTACCTTAGAGTGTCTGAAGGTTGAGCTGGAGAACAGGATTAACATCAAATGCCAAAAAAAGAATTCCCATTGGACCCTAGGTTTTGCAGTATTAGAAGAATCTAGACTGCTCCCTCCTTCCAGAAAGGATGATAACAGAGGGTGTGTAGCCAGCTAGGCCCCTGTAGACTCTGCTGATACCCCAGGCTATTGGAGGGAGGGAGGCTTTCATGCAGGAGTCCTCCTTGGAAAGGAGCAGTTTTGAGACTGGGCTCCTCTCCTGCTCCCCCTTCCCCTTTCTTCCTCTTCCTTCTTCCATTTCCGCCCTTACTCTCTTGTTTCCTACTTTTCTCCTCTTATTTCTTTCATCTTTATCTTCCTTTCCCCTTTTTCTTTGTTACAGTTTTAGATGTATCTATGACAAAAGCAATGCATGTTAATTAAAAAAGTTAAAAGATATAGAAAACCTTAAAGATAAAATTACTAAAATATCTTATAATCCTATTTCACAGATGAGTGCTTGATGTTTGGTGGGAAAGTGTTGCACAGGCGTGTGTGTGCATGGGGCACACATGCAGGTGGGCTATATATATGTCACTAACCAAGGTGATCATTGCTGCCTTCTGAAGAATAAGAACCATCAAGGAGGTTTTATTTTTGTTTTTTGTAATCCAGGGGGTGGAAGCCTGAGGTGCTCTACCACCACACTACATTCCCAGCCCTTTTTATTTAACTTGAGCTCAAGCAGCTTATTCATAAGTAGTAATTGTCTTTTAAGATATAGCCAATGGAAAGCAATCCTGTTCTTTAAAAAAGTGAGCCAGGTGTACAAAGACAAATGCTGTATTTTCTAACTCATTTGTGGAAGCTGAACATGTTGGTCTGTTTAGAAGAGAGCACTGATTAGCAGAGGCTGGGAAGGTGTGGGGGAGGGGGTCAGACATTGGGTCCCCCAGGGACAAACAGACAGGAGAAATTCGCTGTACTGTTCCGCATGGTGGAGGGACCATAACAGACAATAATTTTTATTTATTTCATAAGAATTAAAGGAGAGGTGTTCAAAGACTCCAGACACAAATGCTAACAAATCCTAAAGGAGAGAGAAAGGCTAATCACCCTGCTTTAATCATTATTATATTATAATGTTATATGTCAGTAGATATTTACATTTTTCACACACAATACCTCATAAATATGTACAAATATTTAACTAAAAAGAAATAATATATACATTAAAAACACATTTTAAAAATTGGACGCAGTTTTAAAAGCTGTTCCCCTGGGGTGCCTTGGGTTCTTCTGTTGGTGGGGCTGGGGCAGGGCGCTTGTCCCTCCCCTGTCCCCACCCTGTGGTATGGCTGAGGGAAAGGCGCGAGGGAGCAGTGGACGGCTGAGGGCATGTGCAAAATATATGGAGAGGAGGTTTGCTTAGAGGCCTCCCTGGAGCCACCAAAAACATCCTTAGCTGCCGGAGCAGCTAGTGGCCCCAGGAGGCTCCGCAGGACAGTGCCATCGCCACTGAGAAGGCTCCCCCTTCAGGACAGAGGGTACTCGACTCCTTGACCCTGCAGGGTCCCTTGGCAGCCCGGGTCTGCGCTGTAATATCCTGCGCTGTGGGACAGAAGACATAGGGACAGAGTTTAGCAGCACGTAAAGAGCCACTTGAGCCACAGCTCACCAGCTCCTGCGGTGACTTCTCTGTGGGCTCCCTGCTCCTTTCAGTGTAGCCCCCAACATTAAGCAGCAAGGCTCCTCTCCCAGACTCAGGGCGGGTGCTGGCACAGCTTTTGTCCTCTTCTCTCACTAGATGGCAGTGTTTGAAATGAATAGGCTTCCGTGTGGCCTGTGAGGAAAGTGGAATGAGAAGAGGGTTCTTTGCTTTACAAGGAAATCCATATCATGAGCTCCCAAACTGCACAGCCAGACACAAGCAGTGTCCAGAGCTCCGGTCAGCATTGTCCTGTGAGGGACAGCTTGGCCTCATAGGGACCTGTGAAGTTTCTGAAAACACTGAAAGAGGTAAAATGAAAGGTGGAATTAATAGTACCAAAATGTTTCATTTCACCTAATATCAAAAATACTAGAATATCAATACCTAGTCAGTGTAAGAATTACCAATGAAATGCTTTGACTTCAGCTGAGCTGTGTGCCCTGTCCTCCCTAGCTGGTCAGTGATAGACCGAAGCAGGGAATCTGGGACAAGTGTTAGGAAAGTTTTGTCATCTATTAAGTGCTGAATTTCTCCTATGCACCAGGCCTTGTTCTAACACATAACATGTAACACTCATCCTTCTATTTCTAAACCAGACCAGTGTTAAGCCAGAAGTTTGGAGAGATGCCGTCCTCTGCCTGTTTCTCTTCCTCAGCCTTCCCAGTGCAGGAGTAGTGGAGCCCCCAACCTCCTCCAGAAGTATGCTGGTGCTGGGGTGCCCAGCAGAAGGAGCGTCAGGAGGAGGTGGCCACAGCCTCAGGGGTGTCATGATGGGGGAGTGGTGTCTGAGCTGACTCACAGCTGGTGCACAGAGCTTCAGGGAGCAAGATAGGGTGAGGCTCCTCAGGCATGAGTGTGGCAGGTTTGGAGAACCACATGGCTGAGGTTTTCGGAATGCAGGAACAATGACCAAGAGTCAGGAAAGGTCAGATCTTCAGAGACCCATGCTTCATGCTAAGAATTTAATTCAATCCTGAAAGTCAACAGGTGGATAAAGAACCCTTACCAGAAGAAGGATGCAGGCAGCTTTCTATCAGAGAACCACTCAGTAGGAGAGGGATTGAAGTAGCAAACCCTGCCTCATGGTTGCTCAGTGACCTGCAGCAGAGGCCACAGGGTGGTGTCAGCACCAAGTTCCAGAAAGATTTGGCAGTGGTGTCAGTGGAACTGTGGAAGGGGACCTGGGGAGCAAGGAGGGAGCATCACACTGCTTACCTGCACTTTTACAGCCCTGGGAGCTGCATCTTGCAGAACAAGGGTACAGACTTATGACCTCTCACTGCTCAGCTTGTGTTGGGGCTTGGGAAAGGCTGTGTGCATGGCAGAATTAAACACTGCGTGGGTGACACAGAGTGGTGACAGAGGATAGGGTTTTGGGAGGAGAAGGGGGTCTTCTCTGAGCTAAGGTCCAGCCCCCTGCAGAACCTCACCTGGTGAGGGACACAGGTGTGCAGCTTGCAGCTGGGTGTCAGAGGCCTCCAGAAGCCATGGGCATAGAAGCAGGTGTGGTGTGGGTAGGGAAGGGAGGGGCAGGTCTCTCCCAGAAACACTCAGCAGTGAAGGGAGAAGGGAGCTCTCAAAGGAGAGAGTGCAGGGGAGCCACCAGGGATCTGAAGGGCAAGGCAGGATCGACTCTTCCACATCCACATTCTCTGACTCTGTGTCTCCTCCTCACAGAGCATCATCTTGGTACCCTTTGCCACTTTCTCCATCACAGATGATGTGAGTGCAGCCCTAGGTTCATAGGCATGGTGAACTCTGTCTTCCCTCTCAGTGACTCTCTGCCACTCTGGCTGACAGTGGATCTCTCTCCCCACCTCCATGGTCCTTGAAGTTTCTATTATATAATAGAAATATAACAAATTGGTCTCACACAGGCAGTGGAAGCAGATTTTACTGCAAGTCTGATCTCCAAAACTGTCTCTAGTTTGTCTAACTGGCTTCTTGGGCTGGTTTTGATAGCTTGTCATGGTTAATGGCACCAATTTATTCTCTTCTGAATTCCATTTTCCATACCACTAAAACAAAATGAGTGACACCTGTGGTCCATAGAAAGCCTCTGACACCAGCCTGTCCATGCCCAGTGAGGACCCATACTGGACCAGGCAGGAAGAGTGCACTGTAGCGGGGACAGGCTGGAGGGCTATGCCTGGTTCACACAGTCAGAAGATGATGTGGATCCAGCAGAGATGACTTCGGCTTGTGAGCTGTCCTTTCAATTTTTGTCACCTTGGTATCTAAAAAGATTAATGAATTAAAATTTTAAGTCCTTGGAACATTGGTCTATAGTAAGTACTATGGAGGGGCTGGATGGATGTAAATAATCTGCTACACAGACTTTAAAGGATTTGAAAACCTGCTCTCTTCTCCGATGGAAGGGATCAGATCATTCCAGATCTTCAGGCTGAACGACTAGGACAGGGGCTCAGGAAGGACCTGGCATGCGTCCAGCTCAACCTGCTCCTCGATGCAGAGGAGGGAGTGGAGCCCATACAGGGTTGGGCCTGATGCTAAGGCCAATACCACCGCCCTGAGTCTTGCAGAGAGAAAGGGCTTTGCTATAATCCCCCAACCAGGAGACAGGAGGTGTCTGGGATCTATATCTGCAGAGGCTGGAGAGAAGGACTGATGTGGCTAGGACTCTTCACTGTGTCTTGGTGGAAGGGTCTCCACCCTTCTCAGAGGCCAGGTGGACCTGAGATGTCTTGGTCCCTTCTGCAGCTGTGGCTCACAAGCTCCAATCTCTCAGATCCAGGCCCTAGAGGCACTGTCTCCTTCCTTGGGTTCCCGTCACTGCAGAATTCTGGTTCAGACGTACTCTCAAGGTCCTTTCTGGTCAGTGCTAGGACTCTGCACCTGCATCCTGGGGAGGCAACCTGGATGGTGTGAGGAGCAGGAATCTGCCATTTTGTTTGTTCTTTTGGTACCAGGGATTGAACTCAGGACCTTGCACTTGCAAGGCAGGTGGTGGCACCACTGAGCTAAATCCCTGGCCCTGGAATCTGTGATTTTGTGACCAGCTTTACTACTTATCACTCCATGTGGGTCCCTTGAGGCCAGCTAGGGTTCCTGGTGACAGGGTGAACGCCCATGGAAAGCACAGCCTCCTGCATTCCTTTGGTGAAATCAGTGCACAGACAGGGCCACATTCCTAGTTCTGGTAGCAGCAGGGCCATGAGTGAGGGCAGCAACAGTGACCACAACTGTCTCAGGAAGGGCACCTGGCCTGCTCGTATCACTGTGGAGCTGGGGCAGAGCCCAGCCAGAGTGCATGGAAGGCATGTTTCCCAGGAAGGCCTGGGTCTAGGAGGACACCCAGGAGGCTGGGCTGGCCCTGTACCCTGCGGGGGTCATGGGAGGTGCTGGAGGGTAGGGGAAGAAGCTACAGCTGCCTCTTCCACCTTTGCTGTTTGGGAAAGTGGGCTTCTACCCCAAGTGTGGGCAGAGGGGAGGATGTGAGTGCTTACTGGCCTTGAAAGGTGTTATGGTTTGTGCTTATATGTCCTCCCAAAGCCTCATGAGGATGAACTATTATTCAGAGGTAGCTAAATCTGGAATGTGTGATGCTGGGATCAAGGGCATGTGATGTGGTTTTCCTATAAAATGGAATACTACTCAGCCATAAAGAATGAGAAATTAGATTCATTCATAGGAATATGGATACATATTGAGGATATACTCCTAAGTGAAATAAATAAGTCACACATGTGTAAATACCAAATAGTTTCTCTGGTGTGAATAAACTGTAATAGTACATAAGATCCTATGAGATAATTGACATTGTGAAATGGGAAGAAAAGGGCTAAAGGTGTAGGGAAGGTGGGAAGGGTAGGGGAAAGGTAATAAGGGAAAAGAAAAAAATGTGAGAAAATGAAAAGATGGAAATAAAATGTTTGTAAATGGGGAGGGGAGGAGGGGATGAAGGGAGGGCAGGGACAAGGGGAAAAATGAGAGCCAAGACCTGTCATGTAAAGGTACAAGATCCCAATAATGAATGTAATTGTACTGTATACCTAAAATGCACCAATAAACTCAATTAAAAAACAAACAAACAAACAAAAGTGGCTTAGCACCACCCTAATCCCAGTAGTCTGGATGGGATAAAAGAGGCAGAAAAATTCAGTGAAGGTCTCTTGATACCTTTACTACCTTGTGTGTGCCTTGTTGTTTCTGCTCTGCCTGGCCTGTTTGTCATCCCTGCCTTGGAGTCAGCTGATTATGGACTGAAACCTCTATGAACTATAAACCAAATAAACCCCTTCCCTCTAACTTTGGGTGTTTAGTGTTTTTTCTCAGTAACGAGAAAAGTAACTAACACAGAAGGCAATAGGGCTTTATCTGTGAGTTTTCATATTTGTTCTTAAGGATGCTTCCTGACCCCTTCCATAGCTCTCTGTTCTTTAAAGATCCAAAACTAAATATAAATAAAGAGCAAAATAAAAGGTAGATAGTCAGGAACAGAGATAGATCTTTTGCAAATCGAAAGGGGACTGAGAGATGCAGGGAGGGGAGAGGAGAAGAAAGGATATAAAAAGAATGAAGATGTGTCATGCTTATGATAAAGTGACTAGTTTTATTTATTTTATTTTCTTTTTTTGTGTACTGGGGATCAAACTCAGGACCTCGTGCTTGCAAGGCAGGCACAGTGCCACTGAGCTAAATATCTGGTCCATGCTGCTTTTATTTCTTATAGAGAACTAGAATGTTCTCTATGTTTTTATCTTTCCATCTGACTTTTAACAAAGCCAATACCCTCCTGAGAGAAACTGACCTTTTGTGTGTCTCCTAAACCCACTGTTTATCCAATGTGTTCTCCTTAAATTCAGAGCAGAAAGAACCAGTATTAAGATAAGCATATGCTGGGTAACTTAAAAAAATCAAATCATTTTCCTAAAACCCTAAAAGCAGACACAAAGAGAGAATTTTCTTGCCAGTGTAGGTTGCATGTTTAATTTGACAGGTTGTTGAATTATTGATGCTGTATTTCTTTTTCTTAATTTTGTAATATCTCCTGTCAACTCAGCCTCATTGTGGGTTTTCATCCTGATTTCACTTTTGTTTTCACCCATAATCACAATTAACAATTTAAAGTTTGCATTGCATGTTATCGATCTCCTGGAGATTTTTTCAAGGCATTATTGATGGAGATGAGACTGTCCATGCTCTGGGATATTTACCATGGGAATCACAGGGACACTATTTTTCTGAATATTGGGGCACAATCTCTCTGTCAGTGTGATTTTTTAACAAGCCTGTGCTGAGGCAAGACTTGGCATAGGTTGTTTTTGACCCAATGGATTCAGTCATGTTTATTATGATACAGTTGGCACAGGGACTTGTGAGAGACCTGGTTCTGTGAGACTTTTCACTGTGGCTTGTCTGGTGCCTGGGAAAACCCTTTGTAATCTAACCAAACTTGGTCTGGGGGAGAACTAGGTGTCAGGTGGGGAGGGATGACAGCAGAGACTAAACATTTGTGCTTTTCCTAGGAACTGGTGTAGGTGACAGGGCCTGGGAATTGGGAGCTTTGTTTTGTTTTGTTTTTTCCTTCATTTTAGTAGGCTTCAGGAAAAATACTTTTCCTTAATATTGAAGTTCCTAAGTTTGATATAGTCCAACCTGATAGTTCTTTATAAGGAAAGAGTCTAAATTATGAAATTTTCCTTAGTTGAATTTACAGACTCCAAGGAATTGCCAGCAATCTCACTCTTTGCTTTAGCACTTGCTCCAGTGGCTGTGTGTGCTTTGGGTCTGTGGCTGTCTTCCAGGGCAGGGGGTGGCCCATGTGAAAGAGCTAGGATCACAGGAGCAGGAGGGTGCTCTGAAGGGGAATGCCTGCCAGTGAGTCCCTGGGGAATTCATCCACATCAGAACCGACCACATGAAAATGATTGTGCACACTTTTCCACCCTGAAGTGGCATCAAACACATGGCTCAAAACAAGGAAGAAAATACTCTTTCAGCTATTTTTCTCATTAACTGGCAACGATGAACATTGCATTTGCATGTATTTCAGCTGGGAAAGCCCCCCATGCTATGAAATAACACATTTTGTTGAGGTCACCACTGTGACCCTAGACCCTGTGTGGTGCTCAATCTGATGACGATTCCATTGGTTGGATACATACACAAGTTGAGAACACATCAGACTCCATGGGATGACTTATCTTAAGCTCATGAGTCCTTTACATGAGTCCTTTCTCCTCTAATCCAATTTTCTGTTCCTCTACCTAAACCCCAAACATCACACTTCTTTCTTTCTCCAGGTTTGTGCCCATGTGTGTCTGGGGTTCCCTCTACCTCCTCTACCTTCTCTTTCTCTGATGATGGCTCTTTCCTTCCTCTCTAGAATGAAGCACCCCAGCTGGAGACTTCATGCCCTGCCCAATTCTGCCTTCTCTGAGTCTCATTGGTTTTAGAGTCCTTGGACCTTGAGATATTAGAACCAGAAAATGACTTTGAGATGCTGCCCTTGAGTCTTTTCAGGGTTCAGAATGGAAATCAAGGACTAAAGCCATCACAGTGGCACAGGCCTTGCTGACATGAAAAGAATCTGCTTCTGAGGCACTGCTGAGAGTCTGAGGAGACTGGGACCTGCAAGTACTTTCTCAGCACTGACATCTGAGGGGGAAATGAGGAGACAGGGATGGGGTGGATCTGCAGCAGGAAGAAGGTCTAAGAGCACAGATACACATCCACACATCTGGTGTTTCCCAGGGCACAGGTTGTAAAGCTGTGATAAGGATGGTTGGAAGCACCAGGTAACAGTCATCTCCATTGCTGCTGAAAGCTGCCAGGGAACTCACGGTCTCTGCTTCCTATATTGAACACATGTTTTAATCCCTTCTCTATTAGTTGTCTTTCCAGAACTGTGACAAAATGCTTGAGAGAATCAGTGTATAAGGAGGGAAGATTTACTTTGGCTTGTGACTCCTGGTAGATGTTCCAGGCCGTTGCTGGTGTTGTGTTGCTCTGGGGCTCTCATGAGGCTTCCCATCATGGTAGGAGCAGGTAGTGGGGAAGCTACTCACCTCAAGCAAGTAACTAGAGAGAGAGGAAGAAGGGAGCATGAGGGTCCGGGTATCCCTTCGAAGGGTAGCCATGATGACCTTCCAATATCCTTTCAAGGTCACACCCAGAGACCTCACTTTTGCCACCAGCACCCATGTAAGTGGTTTGACCACCGTGCAGCAGTGGCATGGCCAGGGACCAAGCCTTTAATGTGTGGCCTACTGGTGATGTTCACTTCCTGTTTTTCAATCTATGAATGTTTGGCATGGAGATTGTGCCTTCCACTAGTTGGGATCTAGTATTTTGAAAAATATAAAAAAAAATTTCTGAAATCCAACGATCTGCCCTCTGTCCCTTTTATATTTGGAATCAATTGAATGTTTGAACTGTGCAATTTGCTCCAGAGATTTTCTAAGCTTGAAAATATAGTGACAAAAATGAAGCATCTAAGAATTAACTTGAGAGTTAAGCCTCAGTCCTGCAGCCAAGAGTCCTGCTGGTTAATGATGCCATCTGCTCAAAACTTCAAACCCTGAAAATTTTTCTTAGTCCAAGAGCATTTTTTTGGGGAAGCATGGTGGTATATCCCAGCTAATCTCTATGCTGAGGCAGGAAAACTGCAAATTTGTGGTCAGTCTGGGCAACTCAGACAGATTATCTTAAAATAAAAAAGGCCAGGCATTTAGCTCAGTGGTTCCCTGCCTTGCAAGCAAGCACAAGGACCCAAGTTTGATCCCCAGTATAAAGAAAGAAAGAAAGAAAGAAAAAAAAAAGGTGAGGATATAGCTCAGTGGTACAATTTCCATGGATTCAATCTCCAATATTAGGAAAAAACACATTTATAAACACATTTATAATTTTTCATGTTTTATTTTTTTTCTAAACTAGGTATTCAGCATGCTTTTAAATCTGACCTTAAGATCTTCTAGGTTTTAGTTTTGGTTTTATGAGAAGAAATCATTAAAATAATATGAAAACATTTAGATACACTATCTAATAAACCATGCTTTTGAAAAACTGGTCTCAGTACATAGGTTACCACTACTTGTAGGCCCACACATTGCATGTTCTCACTGTCCTGGAGCAGAGGCTGCTGTGCAGGGAGAAACTTTGTATGTATGTATCCCACATATGCTCTGCAGGCCTCCAGGAACCTCTGCTGGATTAAAGAAACTGGCTTTGTGAGCTCAGAAACAATTTCTACTGGTCCTGAAGAGTTGACGTTCTTACCACCAGGAAGATGTTAGGACCCCATCTATGTTGGCACAATAACTCCCAGGTTTGGGTACTGGGTGTGTTTAGGGTATGTCTCACCTCTTTTCCTACCCCCAGTGGCTTTAACCCTAAGAAGTGTAGAGCATCAGTTAGTGCCGTGCCCCACTCAATGACTGTGGCATCCACAGTCAAGAAGCTGAATGTGGTCTGCAGAGAGAGGCTATCTGGATGAGGATTGGACATGCACTTGCTGGAGTCATGGAGCTCGTGCAAGTGTCTCCTCTGCTATGACCAGCAGGACCTCCCTGGATGGGTCATACATCTCTTTAGTTTGAACTTGTTCAGTGCTCCCCTGGGTCCTACCATGAATTGAAAATGGGCTGATTCGTCTGGTTTATGAATTTAAAGAGTTCTGGAAAAAACTGAGTTAGATAATCTGAATACCATCACCCTCTTCCATAGTGAAAACCTTAGATCTAGCATCCTGGGAGTTGTTTTAGGGCACTACAAAATTTGTGCTGAGTTGTTTTGAAACAACAGAAGTCTAATACAGTGCTCTTGAGTGTAACACCCAAAGCATTGGGTTAAAATACAATTGATAGAAAGACAAACTGGTTAAATGAGACATTTGACATTTTAGATTGATATAGATAATACAATTTTGATTTTGAGCCAATGGCTCAAGTACAGTTTATTTAAAAATTAGGACTAAGGGCTAAGCACTGGAAGAAAACTTTATGATCCATTATAGAAGTTTATAAAAAGCACACCAATAATGCCATATTTCTGAAAACAATTTCAAATGATAAATGAAGATTTTTTCATACTTTTTTTTTTGAGATAAGGTCTTGCTATGTAGCTCAGGCTGGCCTTGAACTCACCAGAATTTTCCTACCTTAGCCTCCTGAGTGCTGGGCTTATAGGCATTCACCACCATGCCTAGTGTAAGCTTTTTTTTTTTAGTACTTCTTGAAAGGAAGAAAAGAGTGAAGTCATTTCTGGTTCTCAGTCTAGGTGAAGGCCACCAGAATTTGAGAACAGTTGGACATAAAGCATACATGTGTCCCATTATGGAAAGGGAACCCTTGAGTGTACACAGTGAATTTCCCCAGTCCCAGCCATGTTAAAATAGAGATTGAGGTTTGGCGAATAAAGCAGATTGTGGGGGAAGGGTGAGCATATAGTCATTTTGAGTTTTGTTTTGTTACCAGACACTGTCATTTTATTTCATGCTACTTATATTTCTTTATGAAACTATTACTACTCAAGCGTTACCTGGAGGGTAATTACCTCTCATCCATGAAAATGTCATTATGCTGATGATTTGGATGCTAACGTTGAGTTTTTGGTTCAAGGTTTAAATGTGAACCTTGCAATACAAACATGATGAATAATTTATACTTCAAAAACAAAAGACAATGTTTAGTTATTATGATTTGTGAATATTTAAGCCTAGTAGAAATTTCACTTCCTAAGTATTTGTCAAATCTATGTATACACAAGCATAGATTAAATTTTAATTTAAATGTTGATATACTCTGTAATACCAAAGTTGCAGAATTATAATTGGATTATTAAAAATTCAATTTATATGTGGCTAAAATTGTGGATTCCAGAACTCTAGCCAGGATTACTGCAGTTACAATTACTCTTGGAAACCCCAGGGGTCATCAAATACAGCACAGAGAATTCTGAAGTGCTTCTGGGGAAAGACCTAGAAACTTTAAATCCTCATTACTCAAGTGAAATAAACATTGCAGCCCCTGACCTCAGCTCACATTTATAAACCCCATGACTTTTCCTATTCCCTTTCATCATCATGTGTATCAGTTTCAGACCAGCTTTTTGGGCAGTCCAGAGCCAATCTCTGCTGTCTTCTGCAACTGGCCACCCATTCCCTCCAGCCCTGGATTGAGCTGATCAGGAGGCTACACCAAAAGACACCGGTGGAACCAAAGGTGGTGACTCACCAAGTGAGCCATCATTCTGAATCCTGTGGAGGTGGTGTTGCCTTGACTGAAGCATGGAGGAAAGGGCCTCAAGGTGAAAGGACCAGATGGATTCCCCCAGACTCTGAGAATCATCACAAGATGCCTCTAGCTGAAGCTTCTTTGACATGGTGTGATTTCCATGTAAGGATCCACAGCCAGTGCTGACTGGCCCAGTCCTGAGATGGGAGAATGGATTGCTTCCATCAGTGCTGGGCCAGGGGTGGACCTCCCATGAAGATGCTCAAGTTGGCTTTTTCAGTGACTTAATCATTGATTGTTAAAGAAGTAGTCTTGCATTGTGTGAAGAATTATAATCTGTATCAATCTCTCTGAATCTGTCTTGATCCCTCTCTCTGTACACACAGAGGTAAATTTATTTCTGAAATATGTAAAGGTGATTCACATACCTATAGCTTTGTTCCCTCAGTACTTCAAGGTGTATTTCCTAAGATAGAGCTATTATCTTATTTAAAAATAATAAAGCTATCAAATTATTATTTTGTTTGTTTGTTTTGTTTTGACTGGGGATTGAACTCAGGTCCTTGTGCTTGCCAGACAGGCAGTGGAATCACTGAGCTAAATCCTCAGACCTCAAATTGTTAAATTTCATATTGATATCTTTTATCTAACCTACCACTTCTCTTCCCATTTCTTCAGCTTATCCAGCAGTGTATGTTATAAGCATTTCTCCCTTCCATCTGGCCCAGAATGGAATGGGCATTGCATTGAGTTTTTTCTCCTTGGCCTTGTTGACCCAGATAACTTCCCCAGCCTTTGTTTGCCTTTGAAAACATTGATATTCTAGAACAACCCAACCTTTCATCTTTTAAAAAAATAGTATTAGATATAGCCAGCATTATCCAGCAGAAGTATCATATGAACCACATATATAATTTAGAATTCTTTGGTAGTCACATTAAAAACAAATAAGTGGCCATCGCTCAAGCTTCGGGAAGGAGAACCATGCCTGCTCCCAACCCAGCCGCCATCGCTCAAGCACCGGGAAGGTAGCTGCGTGGGCGCCCCTGAACCCCCATAATCCCCCCTCCCCCGCACTCTCAGACCTCCTGACTGTGCAAGTCTTTGGACCCACTCTGCAAAGACAGAGGTGGTCATTGAGGGTATTTTTCTGAGTTTCCAACTTTGAACATATTTAAAGAAAGGGCATGGGAAAACTGTAATAGAACGTTGCAGAATTCAACCATTCAGAAGGATGGGGAACTCAATCTGGGCCTTGCAGCCCGAGGTCAGTCAGCGTCATGGGGTTCAGCAATGAGCTAACTGAGATCAGGAGTCTTGCATCCTCACTCTGTCTGAGCCATTAAATGGTAAATATACTATACTGAAAAGTTTGTTCACTGCAGACATGTTCTGGACTGCTTCTTGATTTCAATTTAATTCAAATGATTTAAGGGTGATAGACTAGTGACTACCACAGGTGGTCAGTGTCCAAGTTGTGCTTGATCTTAATGTGTTGCTGATTGTATCAGTTGGGGTAAAGCATTGCCATTGATTTGATAAGCTGTTTTCTCTGATGTTATGAAGATGAGAATGTCTGTGGGTCGTTAGAGACACAGAAGCTAG
>NW_022900921.1:49495778-49624402 GCF_012274545.1 Fukomys damarensis | reverse complement strand
CCATATTGGTCTAGAAATGTTAATTTATTTTTATTTTTTTTTTTTCCATGTGTACAGGGGTAAAACATCGTACTAAATATGTAAGGTCATATCTACGTCGGTTTGATTACAGAAACTAATAAAATATTCTCTAAATAATGAAAAAAGAATAAGATAAGACTAGAAGAGTGAGAAGCAATTTAAATATGTTCAGGGACCATTTTCATCTCCAGAATTAAGGATTATTTTGATGTTACATGATTGTCTTTTCTCTTTTACTTTCCTTTTTAGTTTTATTTTAGGATTCCCTATTTTCAATGTTCATGCAGAGATTTCTTTAACTGAAATACCAAATAATTTCTTTGGTGTGAAAAACTATAATAGTACACAGGATCCTAATGAGACAATTAATAATGTGAAATAGGAAGTAAAGGGCTAAAGGTATAAGGAAAGTGGGAAGGGTGGGGGAAAGGTAATAAGGGAGAGGAAAAAAATATGAGAAACTGAAAAAATGGAAATAAAGTGTTTGTAAATGGGGAGGGGAGGAGGGAGTGAAGGGAGGGCAGGGACAAGGATAAAAATGAGAATCAAGACCTATTATGTAAAGGTACAGAATCCCAATGATGAATGTAATTGTATTGTATACCTAGATTGTACCAATAACCTCAATAAAAAGAAAAAAAATAGTATTATTCTCATTATCGGTTGTCTAATGATTCCTTGGGATTAGACACAAGTTCTATATTCTTGTAATGAATACTGTTCACCTCTGTGTCCTTCCAAGAGCATCACACTGGAGTCAGGTGACATCTGTGTACTGTGTGCTGATGTTGGGACTTCAGTGCGGCAGTCGGTTTCATGCCCCAGTGTGCCTCAGCTGCTGTCCCTATTCCATCAAATGTGAATCTGAGTTCTTTTTTTCCCCTGTGGATGTGGTTAAAATCTGTAATCATCCCAAATAAATTTAGCAGGTTAATTCAGTCAGCCAAGAGACCTAAGGGCAGAGGAGCAGAGGCTTCCCTGAAGGACAAGTTTCTCCTGAGGTTGCTGCTGTGCTCCTCCTCCAAGACCCCGTTCTGCCCTCCCAACTGCACACAGGGCTTGCTGCTCAGCACAATTGTGTTGGATGGGTCCTTGTGATAAACCTCTTTGTATATTTCCTATGGGGGTTCCCCCCGCCCTCTGGCTAACTCCTAAATGCTACAGATTAAAATCTATTAGTTTCCCCCTGCTGCTATAATAAGTTAACATGAATTTAGTGGTCTCAAGCAATACAAGATTAACATTTGGTGCTCAGGACTGGATTCCTCTAAAGGCCCTGGGAGGCTCCTTTCTGTGTTTCTTTGGCTTGTGGAGTTGGCCTGAATTCAGTGGCCCACAGCCCCACAATTCTGACCTCTGCCTCCCTCTTCAACCTCCTCCTCTGACTGAGAGCTCCTGACATCTCTTTCCCTTATAAAGACACTTGTGGCTGCTCTGGGCCTCCCTAGACCATCAGGAAAATCCCTCCACTTCAAGGTCCTTAGTTTACCACATTAGCAAAGTCACTTCTTAGTTGATAAACTTATGGGACCTGAGCATTGGGATGTGGTCATTTTTGAGGAGGAGGAGTCATGATCTTGTCCACCATAATCTGACCCTGGCTCCCAAAGAGTCAGATCTGTGCTGCTCGTAAATGCAAAATATAATCACCTATCCCAAGATTCTCCAGAAGTCCTGACTCATTATAGCACTGAATCAGTCTAGTTAATGTCCCATTAGCTCAGAATTGCTGAGTCTCATTCTCTAAAGTATCTGCCTTCATTATGGGTGAGGAATAGTTCATCTTGGGGCAAAATTCTTCTTTGTCTTCCTGAATTTGAAACTAGAAAACAAGTTATCTGCATCCACAATACAAGGGAAGGGCAGCCTTAGTATAAAAATCATAGGTATTTTGTTACTTAGTTTTCTCTTGTTGCTGAGACAAAATACCTGACACCCAAAGTTTAAAGGCAGAGGTTTGTTTGACTTACACTTTGTAGAGGTTTCAGTGCAGAGTCAGCTGGCTCCAAGACCGTGATGGCAAACAGATATCGCAGAGGAGTAACAAAATGGTGTGCACAAGGTAGCAAATGGAACAAGAGTCCTTAACAAAGTCTTTCTGCCCCTTTTCTTCAGACTATCAGGATTAGGGCAGTGCCAACTAATCACTCATATGTAGTGGTTTAGTAATCAAACACCCTTAACTCCATCATCACATTCCAGATTCAATGACCTCTGAATAAGAGGTAGTTGTGTGAGGCTTTAGGGGGGACATCTACACACAAATCATAGCAGTATTTAAATTAAAAAAAGACAGAATAGGAAAGAAATCAGGACTCCTCAGCCATAGCAGTACTATCATTGTATTTTCTCCATCCCTGTCCATCCCTGTGGCAGTGTGTCTGTTGGTACCATGGGCTCAGGACACAGTGGGCCTCTGGTGCATATGTGAGGGGTTCTCTCCATTAGGAAGATTCCCTTACAGACCTTCCTGAGCAGCCCTGACTCTACCTTCAGTCTCTGCGCAGACATCAGAGTCAACCTGTAGAGAGTAGCCCAGTGTTTTCTGAGCTGTGTGCATAACTGAACCCACTCACCTCTTCATCTTCCCAGGTACAGATCGTTCAGAATTTTCTTCCAGGGCATCTTTCCTAAGAGTGAATTTCCTCACTTAACATCTTTTTGCAAATCACCAAGCCCTTGTTCCTTTTTGTGCAGCAATTCTTCACTTGCCAATCTCTTTCTTATCACATTTACTATGATGCTGGCCCTTCAGCATAGAGTTTTGAAATATTTTTGCCATCCAAGTTCATGATTTCCAGCTTGTGCTTTCCATATCACTTCAGGACATTGCTCTGCTACACTTCCTGCCCCAGCATAGGTGCCCTTCTCTCGGATTCCCAGGGCTGTGCATCTCCCCTAGTTCTGAGATTTTATCTGCAGCATCTTTAGCCTCCATCTTTGGCTTACAGTCACTTAGGACAGCGCGAGTGTCTCCAGGACCATGTGGGCTTCTCAGCTACTCACCTCATGTCTTTTGGAATCATGATCAGCAGAGCTGTTGAGATCTAGGATTCACTAATATCTGCCTAAGATGATTTAGAGTTTTTCTATCAAGCTGTTCAAAATTTTCCCAGTCTCTGCTCATTGCTCAGTTGCAAAGCCATTTCCACCTTTGTGGGTTGGTATTGATATAGTGGCTGCCCACATCCACTTGCTGAAATCTGTTATTTTCCTATTGCTGTTTTTAACTTTTCCACAAATTTGATGGCTTAAAATAACACAATTTGTTAACCTAATGGTTCAGAAGTCTGAAAGCTTTGATAGCTTCATGTTCCTTCTGTCAGCCTAATTGTGTTAACTTGAGTGACTTTTGGGGCCACCTAGGGGATTAGTAAAGCCACTTTTGGGTATGTCTGGGTGGGTCATTGGGGTGTGATCATGTGGGCCATACCTGGTGCCTGGCCTCTTGCTCTCTGGTGCTATCCCTGGCTCTGTTTCCTGGACATCATGAGCTAAGCATCTTTGCTTTTCCATGCCCTTCTGCCATTATATTCTTGTCTTGGAGCCAGCTGGCCATGAACTGAAATCATGATCCATGTTAAACCTCCCACAGGATGGCTGACTAACACAGATGTAACTCTGTGATTGGTCTCTGGATTATTATGCATGATGATGATGCAAAAATGTTCAAGATGATAGATCCATAACTTGTTAATTAAAAGTGAATTTTTCCTATGTCACCATTTAAGTGAGAACATTTGTCTGAATATTTAACCCAGTTGAACTCCCTCTTGGTTGCTTCTCCTTTTGTCTAACTTTTAATAAAGCCATTTCAAAGTTTATAGGAGCATCAAGTCTATTGAGAAGTTATACATGAACCTTTAGGAAGCTTTAATTTAATTGACAAATTTGAGCTAATGCAGCTCATCTGGGTTCTCCCATGTCTGCCATGACCAAGGGGAAGTGGCTCAGTCAAGGGAAAAAGGTTACAACGAGATTGCTGCCAGACACACAGGGTGGGAAGGGCTCTTCTCTAACTTTCAGGAAGTGTGCATTTTTCCAAGACCCAATCCACCTGGCTTGAGGCCTGGGGTGGCACCATCCAGGTTCTGTGGGGCCCACATATGTGTGGGACAGGCACCTACTGCAGAAGTGATGCTACCTCAACAAAGAGAAACTCAATTTCCCCCAACTCTAAATTATTCCTTAACTTAAACCCATGGCTCACCTGACCCATACCTTCCCAAGTTCCGGGGCATCTGGCAGAAACAAATATCCACAGCACACAAGGCAGACAAAACTATGCAATTTCCTCACCTCCATTTTCGAGTACAACTTGTGGAAAAACAGGTCATCCCTAACATTGGCCCTTTCCCAAGGAGGACTGATTTTCCAGGAGGACTGGTGGATATTTCAGTCTAAACCTGACTCTGAGCCCACACAGCACTGAATAGGGATATGGGATGCCCTTTGCCCGACTATTCAGCTTTGTAGGGACCTGGGATGTGTCCAGCACTACTCAGGCTCCATTTTAACTTGAGCTCCATAGCTCTGAGCACAGCTTGTTCTCTACAGCTGAGTAGCATAGAGTAAGTCACAGGCAAGTGACAAGAACTTTAACTCTTTGTTTCAGAGCAAGATATCATTTACTTATCATATTGAAGTTGTAAACAAGAGGGCAAAATAAGTCTTTAAGATGAGGACTTTTTCTTTTTCTTTTTTCTTTATTAGTACATTTTAGGTATACAACACAGTTACATTCATCATTTGGATCTTGTACCTTTACATGGCAGATCTTGGTTCCTCATTTTTTTACCCATTCACCTGCCCTCCCTTCACCAGCTCCACCCTTCCCTATTTACAGGGACTGTTTCCATTTTTTCCTTTTCTCTTATTTTTTCTTTTCTCTTCTTAGCTTTTCCCTACCCCTTTAGGCTTTTTTCCTGTTACACAATATCAATTATACATTTTGATTCTTATTTACACTTTTAGTTTATCACACCAGAGATACTATTTGGTATTTACACATGTGTGTCCTATTAATTTCACTTAAGAGTATGTCCAAAATGTGCATCCACTTAGCTATGTCTCTAGCTTCTCATTATTTATGGCTGAGTAGCATTCAGTTTTATAAAAAAAACACATGTTCTTTACCCAGTGTCCAGTTGATGGATAATTAGGCTGTTTCCAAGTTTTAACTATTACAAACCGGGTTGCTATAAACATGGGTGTGCATATATCATTGTCGTATGGTTCTTTTAATTCTTTTGAGACGATATCCAGCAGGGGAACAGCAGGGGCAAATGGGACTTCTAATCTTAGTTCTTTGAGGTATCTCAATATTGATTTCCACAGTGGTTGCACAGTCACACTCTCACCAACAATGAATACTGCTCCTTTCTCCCCATAACCCTGCCAACATTTGTTATTGGTTGATTTCTTGATAGCAGCCATTCTTTCTGGGGTGAGGTGGGATCTCAGTGTTGTTTTCATTTGCATCTCTCAAATGACTAGTGATGCTGAACATTTTTTCATGTTTATTTGCTGCTTTTACTTCTTTGTCTGAGAAATGTCTGTTCATTTCACATTCCCATTTTTGAATTGGATTTATAAATTTGGGGGGTCTGATGTTTTTGAGTTCTTTAATGTATTCTGGATAGTAGACCTTTGTTTGAGGAACAGATGGTAAAAATTTTTATCCATATCTCAGGTTGTCTCTTAGCTCTGTTGGTGATTTCTCCTGCAGTGCAGAAGCTTTCTAAAAAGATGAGATCCCACTTGTTGATTCTTTGTGCTAGTCCCTGTGCTACTAAAGATGTGTTCATAAAGTCTTTTACTACACCAATGTCTTCAAGAGTTCTACCTAACATCTTCCAGCAAGTTTAGTGTTTCTGTTTTAATATTTAGATCTTTAATCTACTTGGATTTTAGTTTAGTGCATGGCGAAAGATGCAAGTCTAATTTTAATCTTTGGCAAGTCAAAATCCAAATTTTCCAGCATCATTTATTTTCTCCACTGAGGATGGTTGGCCCCTTTGTCAAAGATGAGGCAGCTGAGTATGTCTGGAGTTGTTTTTGCAACTTCCAAACTATTCCATTGATCCTTGGGTCTTTTTCTTAGCCAGTACTATGCTGTTTTTGTCACAGTGGCTTTGTAGTATAGTTTCGAGTTGGGGATTGGATACACCATGTCATGTCTCTGTTGCCTAGAATGTTTTTTGCTATTCTAGGTATCTTCTAGTTTCAAATGAATTTTTGGATTGTTTTCTCTACTTCAGTGAAATATACTGTTGGGATTTCAATTGGGATAGAAGTTTTGGAAATATGGCCATTTTCAATATATTGGTTCTTCCTACCCAGGAACAAGGGATGTCTTTCCATTTTCTTATATCCTCTTCCATCTCTTTTTTCAGAGTGTTGTAGTTCTCAATGTAGAGGTCTTTTGCTTCCTTTGTTAAATTGATTCCTAGATATTTCATTTTTTTGGATGCTATTGTGAAAGGGATTGTTTCCCCAATTTCTCTCTCAGTGAATCTGTTATTTGTATAGAAGTAGGCTATTGATTTTTGAGTGTTGAACTTGTATCCAGCTACTTGGCTGAAAGTGTCAATTAAGCCTAGAAGTCTTTGGGCGGGTTTTTGGGTCTTCTATGTAGAGGATGATATCATCAAAGAATAATGACAATTTCACTTTTTCCTCTCCTATTTTTATTGCTTTAATTTCTTTCTCATGTCTAATTGCTGTGGCTGTTTCCAAATCTATGTTGAACAGTTGTGATTATAGTGGACATCTTTGTTTTGCTCCTTATTTTAGTATGAAGGTTTTCAGTTTCCAGATATTTAATATGGTGTTGGCTGTTGGATTTTCTAGATAGCTTTTATCAAGTGGAGATGAAGACCATGTATTCCAATTTTCTGCAGGGTTTTTATCATGAATGGATGTTGGATTTTGTTGAATGCATTTTCTGCATCTATTGAGATGATCATATGGTTTTTGTCCTTGACTCTGTTAATATAGTGTATTATATTTATTGATTTACATATGTTGAACCATCCTTGCATCCCAGGGATAAATATGTCTTGGTCAGGGTGTATGATCTTCTTGATGACCCTCTGTATTCTGTTTGCTAGTACCTTATTTGCATCTATGTTCATTAAGGAGGTTGGCCTGTAGTTCTCTTTTTTTGGTTGGGTGTTTCCCTGCTTTTGGAATCAAAGTAAAACTTGCTTCCAGGAATGAATTTGGAAGTATTGCTTCCCTTTCAATTTCAATGGAAAGTTTAAAGAGTAGTGGCAATAGTTCTTCTCTGAATGTCTTGTACAATTCAGCAGTGAAGCCATCAGGGCCTGGGCTTTTCTTTGTTGGTAAATTTTTAATTATATTTTCAACTTCACTGATTGTAATTGGGGTATTTAGAATTTTTTTATCTTCTTTGTTCAGCTTTGTTAATTCATAAGTAGCAAGAAATATGTCCATTTCTTCTGTGTTTTCTGTTTTATTAGAATACAGGTTCTCAAAGTAGGTATTGATGATCCCCTGGATTTCTGCTGGATCTGTTGTGACTTCACCTTTTTCATTCCTAATTGCATGGATATGAGCCTTTTCTTTCGATAAGATTGCCTAAGAGTTCTTCATTTTGTTATTCTTTCAAAAAACCAACTCTTCAATTCATTGATTTTTTTCTATCATTCTCTTATTTCCATTGCTTTGATTTATGATCTGATCTTCATAATTTTCTCTCTTGTATGAGCTTTGGGTTTTTCTTGCTCTTCTTTTTCTAGGAGCCTAAGATTCCTCATTAGGTTGTGTTTGAGCTTGCTCTGTTTTCCTAATGTGGGCATTCACTGCTATGGATTTTCCATGAGCAACTGCTTTCATTATGTCACATAGATTCCTGTATGTTGTATTGGCATTATCATTTATTTGTAAAAACTGACTAATTTCTTCTTCAGTTTCCTCTGTGACCCATTGATTGTTCAGCAGATTGTTATTCAATTTCCTAGTGTTTTTGAAATTCTTATGCTGTTGATCTCCAGCTTAATTGCACTATGGTCTGATAATATACATAGGATAACTTCAGTTCCTTTACATTTACTTAAGCATGTTCTATGAGCTAGCATGTGGTCTATTTTGAAAAATGACCCATGTACAGCTAAAAAGAATGTATATTCTGATTTTGTGGGGTGGAACACTCTATAGACATCTACTAAGTCCATTTGCTCAAAAGCTTGGTTCAGTTCTAGTATTTTGTGGTTGTTTTTTGGTCTAGATGATCTGTCTATTTGTGATAATGGGGTATTTAGGTCCCCCACTACAATTGTATTAGTGCTTATTTGGTTTTTCATGTCCCTTAATATTTGTTTTATATAGTTGGGGGCATTAATATTTGGTGCATATATATTTCTGATTGTCATCTCTTCCTCTTGGATTATTCCCTTTACAAGAATGCAGTGGCTATTTTTGTCTCTCTTAATCAGTTTTGATTTGAAATTTACTTTGTCTGTGGATAAGATAGCTACCTCTGCTTTTTTCTTGGCTCCTGTAGTATAGAGAACTGTTTTCCATCCTTTTACTTTCAATCTATGAGTTTCTTTGTGAACTAGGTGTGTTTCTTGCATAGAACATATTGTTGAATTTTGTTACTTAATCTATTCTGCCAGTCTATTTCTTTTGATTGGTGAATTGAGGCCATTGTCATTGATGGTTATAACTGATATATATTGACTTATCATTGTCCTGTTATTGTCCTGTTGTTGGCTCTTTTTACTTTTGTCCTCTCCATTTAGTTTCTTGCTTTGCCTAATTGATTTTCTCTGTTGGGCTTCATGGCATTGTGACCTTCATTATCTTTTCTAGGATATTGTTCAGAATTGTTTGTAGTGCTGGTTTGGTATTCATGAAGTTTCTCAGGTGTTCTTTGTTATGGAAGTGTCTTATTTGCACAACCATTTTATTTATATATTTTTTCTATTATTGAGTTTATTGGTACATTTTAGGGATACAGTACAGATACATTCAATGTTGGGATCTTGTACCTCTACATGACAGGTCTTGGTTCTCATTTTTCCCCCTTGTCCCTGCCCTCCCTTCACCCCCTCCTTCTCTCCCCATCTACAAACACTTTATTTCCATCTTTTCATTATCTCACATTTTTTTTCTTTTCCCTTATTACCCTTCCCCTACCCATCCCACCTTCCCTACACCTTTAGCCCCTTTCTTCCCATCTCATAATGTCAGTAATCTTATTGGGATCTTATGTATTATTACAGTTAATTCACACCAGAGAAACTATTCAGTATTTATGCATGTGTGACATTTATTTCACTTAGAAGTGCATCTTCAATATGTATCCATTTTCATATGAATGAATCTATTTTCTCATTCTTTATGGTTGAGTAATATTCCATTTTATAGAAAAACCACATCTTCGTTATCTAATTTACAACTGAGGGGCAAATGGGCTGTTTCCAAGTTTTAGCTATTACAAACTGTGCTGCTATAAACATGGGTGTGCATACATCACTGTGATTTGATTTTTTTTTGTTCTTTTGGAACCATACCCAGCAGAGGGATGGCTGAGTCAAATGGAACCTTTAATCCTAGTTCTTTGAGGTATCACCATATTGACTTCCACAGTGGTTGCACCATTCTGTACTCCCACCAACAATGGAGAAGGGTTCCTTTCTCCCCACATACCTGCCAACATTTGTTATTGGTTAATTTCTTGATAGCAGCCATTCTTTGTGGGGTGAGGTGGAATCTCAGTGTTGCTTTCATCTGCATCTCTCGAATGACCAGTGATGTGGAACATTTTTTCATATATTTATTTGCTTTTATTTCTTTGTCTGAGAAATGTATGTTCACTTAAGATGTCCACTTTTGAATTGGGTCTTTATATTAGGGGGCTGGTATTTTTGAGTTCTTTATATATTCTTGATAATAGTCCTTTGTCTGAGGAGCAGCTGGTAAAATTTTTTTCCCACATTGTAGGTTGTCTCTTAGTTCTGTTGATGGTTTCTTTTGCAGTACAGAAGCTTTTTAATAAGATGAGTTTCCAGTTGTTGATTCTTTCTGCTAGTTCCCATGCTACTGAGTAAAGTCTTAAGTCTTTTCCTATGCCAGTGTCTTCCAGAGTTCTGCCTAACTTATCTTCCAGCAAGTTTAGTGTTTCTGTTTCAATATTTAGATCTTTAATCCATTTGGATTTTAATTTAGTGCATGGTGAGAGATAACAGTCTAGTTTTAATCTTTTGCAGGTTGAGATCCAATTTTTCCAAAACCATTTATTAAAGAGGCTATCTTTCCTCCAGTGGGCATGGTCAGCTCCTTTGTCAAAGATGAGGTAGCTGAATGCATCTGGAGTTGTTTTTGTGTCTTCCAATCTGTTCCACTGATCTTCAAGTCTGTTTCTTTGCCAGTACCATGCTGTTTTTATCACAGTGGCTTTGTAGTATAGTTTCAAATTGGGAATTATTATACCCGCTGCCATGTGCCTGTTGCCTAGGATGGCTTTTGTTATTCTAGGTCTCTTCTGGTTCCAAATGAATTTTTGGATTCTTCTTTCTAGTTCTGTGAAGTATAGTGTTGGAATTTCAATTAGCATTGCATTGAATCTGTATAGCAGTTTTGGTAGTATGGCCATTTTCACTGTGTTGATTCTTCCTACCCAGGAGCAGGGGATGTCTTTCCATTTTCTTATATCCTCTTCAATCTCTTTTTTCAGAGTGCTGTAGTTTTCAGTGTAGAGGTCTTTTGCTTCTTTTGTTAGGTTGATTCCTAGATACTTCTTTTTTTTTTGGATGCTATTGTGAAAGGAATTGTTTCCCTAATTTCTCTCTCAGTGAGTCTGTTGTTTGTGTATAATAAGGCTATTGATTTTTATGTGTTGACCTTGTATCCTGCTACCCTGCTAAAAGTGTCAATTAAGTCTAGAAGTCTTTTGGTGGAGCTTTTTGGGTCTTCAATGTGGAGTATCATATCATCAGCAAATAATGACAGTTTAACATCTTCCTTTCCTATCTTTATTGCTTTAATTTCTTTCTCTTGTCTAATTGCAATGGCCAATGTTTCCAGAACTATATGGAAGAGGAGTGGTGATAGCGGGCATCCTTGTCTTGTTCCTGATTTTAACGTGAAGATTTTCAGTTTTTGGCCATTTAATATGATGTTGGCTGTTGGTTTTTCATAGATAGCCTTTATTAAGTTGAGACATAGACCATCTATTCCAATTTTTTGCAGGGTTTTTATCATGAATGGGTGTTGAATTTTGTCAAATGGTTTTCTGCATCTATGGAGAGGATCATATGGTTTTTGTCCTTGACTTTGTTAATATAGTGAATTACATTTATTGCTTTACATATGTTGAATTATCCTTGCATCCTTGGAATATATCTAACTTGGTCTTCTTGATGATCCCCTGTATTCTGTTTGCTAATATCTTGTTAAGGATTTTTGCATCTATGTTCATTAAGGAGATTGGCCCATAGTTCTCTTTTTTAGTTGTGTCTTTCCCTGGTTTGGGAATCAAAGTGATACTTGCCTCCAGAAATGAATTTGGAAGTATTGCTTCCCTTTCAATTTCATTGAAAAGTTTAAACAGTAGTGGTAATAGTTCTTTTCTAAATGTCTTGTAAAATTCAGCAGTGAATCCATCTGGGCCTGGGCTTTTCTTTGTTGGTAAATTTGTAATTACATTTTCAATTTGACCATTGTAATTGGGGTTTTTAAAACGTTTTTATCTTCTTCGTTCAATTTTGGTAATTCATAAGTATCTAGAAATCTGTCCATTTCTTCTGTGTTTTCCATTTTATTAGAGTACAAGTTCTCAAAGTAGGCATTAATGATCCTCTGGATTTCTGTTGGATCTGTTGTGACTTCACCTTTTTCATTTCTGATTGCATGGATCTGAGCCTTTTCTTTCGTTTTTTTTAAAAATTGAATTTATTGGTACATTCTAGGTAGACAGTACAGTTACTTGTACCTATACGTGGGATCTTGTACCTATACAAGCCAGGTCTTGGTAAAATCTTCTTCTTCTTCTCCTTCTTCTCCTTCTTCTCCTTCTTCTCCTCCTTCTCCTCCTTCTCCTCCTTCTCCTCCTTCTCCTCCTTCTCCTTCTCCTTCTCCTTCTCCTTCTTCTTCTTCTTCTTCTCTTTTTTTTTTCTGGTACCGGGGATTGAAATTGGGTCCTTGTGCTTACAAGGCAGGCCACCAAACTCCTGAGCTAAAGCCCCAGCCCTGTTTCCTTTTTTTTGATATGGTTTGCTAAGGGTTTATCAATTTTATTTATTCTTTCAAAAAACCAATTCTTTGATTCATTTATTTTTTGTATTGTTTTTTTATTTCCATTGCACTGATTTCTGTTCTAATCTTTACAATTTCCTCTCTTGTTCGAGCTTTGGGTTTTTCTTGCTCTTGGTTTTCTAGGAGTCTAAGATTCATTGTTAGGTTGTTTACTTGAACTCGTTCTATTTTCCTAGTGTGGGCTTTCACTGGTATGAATTTTTCCCATAGAACTGCTTTCATTGTGTCCTATAGATTCCTGTATGTTGTATTGGCATTTTCATTTATGTGTAAAAAACTGTCTGATTTCTTCTGTGATCCATTGATTGTTCAGGAGAGTGTTGTTCAATTTTCATGTATTTGTGAAGTTCCTACAGTTTCTTACACTATTGATCTCTAGCTTTATTGCACTATGATCTGATAATATACAGGGAATAACTTTGATTCTTTTGCATTTATTCAAACCTGTTCTGTGAGCTAGTATGTGATCATGTGATCTATCTTGGAGAATGACCCATGTGCAGCTGAAAAGAATGTGTATTCTGATTTTGTGGGGTGAAACACTCTATAGATGTCTATTAAGTCCATGCGTTCAAAAGCTTGGTTTAGTTCTAGTATTTCATTCTTGATTTTTTTGCCTAGTTGATCTGTCTATTTGTGATAGTGGGGTATTTAGATCCCCTGCTACAATTGTATTAGTGTTTATTTGGTTTTTCATGTGACTTAATATTTGTTTTTTAGAGTTGGGGGCATTTATATTTGGTGCATATGTGTTTATGACTGTCATCTCTTCCTCTTGAATTGTTTCTTATACAAGAATGTAGTGACCTTCTTTGTCTCTCTTGATCAGTTTTGGTTTGAAATTTACTTTGTCTGCAACTAAGATTGCTACCCCTGCTTTTTTCTGGGCTCCAGTTACGAGGAGTATTGTTTTCCACCCTTTCACTTTCAGTCTATGAGCTTCTTTTGCATTAGGTGTGTTTCTTGTATACAACATATTGTTGGGTTTTGCTTCTTAATCCAGTCTGCCAGTCTATTTCTCTTGATTGGTGAATTGAGGCCATTAACATTGATGGTTATAACTGATATGTACTGACTTCTTATTGTCATTTTATTGTCTTTTTGTTGACTCTTTTTAAGTTTTTTGCCCTTTCCTTTTAGTTTTTTGCCTTGGGTATTTGGTTTACTCTGCTGGGCCTCATGGTGTTGTGATCTTCATTGTCTTTTTCTAGGATATTGTTTAGAATTCATTGTAGTGCTGGTTTGGTATTCATGAAGTTTCTCTGTTGTTCTTTGTCGTGGAAGTATCTTATTTCCCCATCCATTTTGAGAGAGAGTTTTGCAGGATACATCAGTCTCAGTCGGAGACTGTTTTCTTTTAGGACTTGAAGTACCTCACTCCAGGGTCTCCTTGACCTGAGGGTTTGTGTTGAAAAGTCTGCTGAGATTCTGATGGGCTTTCCTTTGCATGTGATTTGTTTCTTTTGTCTTACTGCTTGTAGTATTTTGTTCTTCTGTTGGGTGTCTGGGATCTTGATTATTATATGTCTAGGTGTAGATTTTTTTTGATCATGGCTAGTTGGAGTTCTATATGCCTCACTTATCTGTATGTCAAATTCTTCCCCTCTGTTTGAGATGTTTTCTGTCAGTAATTCTGTGAAGAGCTTTTTTTAAGTCATTTGCATTTTCCCCTGCTACTTCATGGATTCCTATCAGTCTTATGTTATTCTTCTTTGCATCATCTAGGAGTTGTTGGATTGAATTCTCATGATCCCTTATTGTTTTTTTTCATTTTCTTCAGCTTTAATTGAGTTTATTGGTACATTTTAGGGATACAGTACAGTTGCATTAATTGTAGGGTTCTTGTACCTCTACATGACAAGTCTTGGTTCTCATTTGATCCCTTATTGTTTTTAAGAGACCTCTATTTTCATGGTCACTATCTGCTATCCTATCTTCTATATCTGAGATTCTTTCTTTGCAATCTTTTGTTCTGTTGTGTACCCTTCCAATAGAGTTTTTAATCTCCTGAATATCTGTTTGAATCTGTTTTATTGATTCCATTTCTTTGCTATGTTGGGCATTCATTGTTTCCATCTCTTTCTTATGCTGCGCCTTCATGGCTTCTATTATGGTCCTGAGGTCATCTGTTTTTATGTCAGTTTCTGTTCTAGATTCTTGAATCATGACTTTCATTTTTCTCCGCATCTCTATGGTTATCTGGGAAATTATTTCTGTTTTGAATTTTTCTAGAGCCTGATTGTTCTGTTTTGTTACTTCCTGTGCTGTGAGTTCTGAGTGTCCTGGTGGTTCACTATCAGACTTTTCATCCTCCTTTGACCTACTGTTTGCCATTGGTGAACTGGAAGACTGTCTTTGTTTTTTGTTTAAGTGTTTTCTCATTTTTGTTTTTGCTGTTGGGTTGTCCTTCATTCAATCTCTGGATTATTAAATCCTCCTTATATCATTCCACTTCAGCCCCCAACTCTCTCATGACTCATAGACATTCTCACTTTCACAATATCAGAGAAAACAATTTATTCAATAAATCCCTAACCCTTGTCCCAATCGATACAATTGGCAACACAACAGGATCAATCACCTCTTGCAAATTGACCTCTTGTGGTAGTCATCAATCCATCACCCCCCAATCATGCAAGTTAAATTAAAATCAAGAAGCAGCCCAAAATATGTTTGCAGTGGACAAACTCCTCAACGTGGTATATTTACTATTTGGGATGGGGCCTAGGCTTAATTAGCATGAGAAGAGTAAACAAGTAAAAGAACTGAAGAAGGTTTCAAGTGAAGCCAGAGGACTCAGAATGACCACACAATCTTTAGGAAACTGTAAAACTCAAAAGGGATAGACAGAGTGCAAGTATAAGGACAAGAATATATCCCCTTAACAACTATAGGGGCTCACTTTCCCTTGAAACTACTGACCTTTGAGTGAGGCTCAACGATGGAAAAAAAGGAACATTAATGAAGAAGAAAAATGACAAAGAAGAAATCAGAATTAGGGCAGGAGAAGGAACAGGAAAGGAGGTGAGGACCAATATGGTGGAGCAATAGACTGAGTTGGTGAAACAGGACAGAAAAAAGAATTTACAGAGTGGAATGAGGAAAAGAAAGAAGGCGACAGAAAAATGACTTTGAAGGGCCTCTTTCAGACTATATTTCTGCTGTTGCAATACACATAGTGTACTGCCATGTGCAGAACCAAATCCCCCTATCTCATCTAATTGAAGGCAGAACCCCATGACTCAGACTGACCTCAGGCCACATAGACCAGTTTGAGCTCCCCGACCTCCTACAGGGCTGAACTCTGGACAGTTTTATCACAGGTCTCCCCTACCACTTCTTTACAGATGTTTGGACTTGGGAGCTCAGAAAATCACCCTTTATAACCAGCTATGTCTCTGCGGAGTAGGTCCATGGACTGGCACATTCAGGAGATCTGAGAGTGGGGGGTGAGGGGGGTTGGTTCAGCAGTGCCTGCATGGCTACCCTCCTAGGGCTGGGTCCAGGTGGGTGGAGGGAGCTGTAATGTCCCTGCCGAGCAGCTTTCTCTGTGTCTCACCTTGTTGGCTGGTGCTGGAGAGGTGATGGTGGTGCCCGTGACAAAGGCTGTGGCTACCCAGACTTGTGAGTTGGGTCCAGGTGGGCAGAGGGAGCTGTAATGTCCCCACTGAGCAGCTTTCTCCATGTCTCACCTTGTTGGTTGTCACTAGGGAGGTGATGGCAGCACCCATGACAAAGCTCTGGGAGCTTGACTATTATATCTGTGTTTATTTTTATTTTTTTTGATCATGACTAATTGGAGTCCTATATGCCTTACTTATCTGTATGTCAAATTCTTCCCCTCTGTTTGAGAAGTTTTCTGTCATTAATTCTGTGAACAGTTTTTTTAAAAAAGTCTTTTGTAGTTTCTCTTGCTACTTAATGGATTATTATCAGTCTTATGTTATTCTTCTTTGCATCATTTAGGGCTTTTTTTTATTGATTTCTCATGATCCCTTCCTATTTTTTTAGAGATCTTGCTTTTCATGGTCACTGACTGCAATCCGATCATCTACATCTGAAATTCTATCTTCATGTTTGTTCATTCTACTGCAAATGCTTTAAATAGATTTTAATCTCCAGGATATCTGAATCTGTTTCATGGACTCCATTTCTTTCCTATGTTGAACATTAATGGTTTCCATTTCTTTTTTATGCTGGGCATTCATGGCTTCTATCAAGGTCTCGAGCTCATCTATTTTTTTGTCTGTTTCTGTTCTAGAGTTTCTAATCATGTTTTTCATTGTGCTCACCATTTCTGTATTTATCTTGGAAATTATTTCTGTTTTGAATTTTTCTAGAGCCTGATTGATCTGTTTTGTTACTTTCAGTGCTATGAGTTCAGGTCGTCCTGGTGATTGATTGTCAAATATTTCCTCCTTGTTTCCCATAGATTTTGCCATTGGTGAACTGGGAGTCTGTATCTGCACCTTGCTTAAGTATTTTCTCATTTTTATTTTTGTTGTTGGTCTGTTCTTGGTTGAGTTCCTGGGTTAGTACTTTGATATAGCTTCTCTTTAGGCCTTGATTCTCTAATGACTCAGAGACACTCTCATTTTGATAATATCAGAAAGAACTACTCATTAAATCAATCACAACTCTTTAGCCCAATAGATACAATAAAAAACACAATAGCATCAAGCACAGCTTAGAAACTGACCATTTGTGGTAGTTATTAATCTATCACCTTTAACGATGTGGATTAAATAAAAATGAAGGATCATCCAAAAGTATGTTTATAGTGAATAAACTCTTCAGTGTAGTAACTTTCCCCTTCAGGATAGGGACTTAGAAAGAATTGGGGGGAGGGCCAGGGATTTAGCTCAGCAGTTTGGTGGCCTGCCTTGCAAGTGCAAGGACCTGAGTTCAATCCCCAGTGCCGAAAAAAAAAAAAAAAAGAATTGGGAGGAGAGGTATAGCTAGGTAGAATAGGAAAAGGTTTCATGTGAAGCTAGAGAACACATGATGATTATGCAGACTCTGTTGAAGACAAGAGGGAGAAACAGAATGCAAGAAAAAATATATAAGAATAGAACAATTTAACAGTAATAGTGAAGCTAAAAATTGTACTAATTTTCCTTTGAAAGAAATGACCAGTGAGCAAAGGAAAAAGAGAGAAGAAAAGAAAAAGAAAGAAGAAATCCAAATAAGGGCAGGAATAGGAACAAAAAGGGAGATAAAGAATAACGTGGGGGAAAAAGAGACTGAGTGGAAAAAAGAAAAAAGGAAGAATTTGCAAATGGGAAAATAAAATTTTAAATATAAAAATTAACAATATGAGGAAAAGAAAGAAAAAAATTTGAAGAACATTTTTCAGGGTATATCTCTGCTGTCACAATAGACAATGTGGGCAGCAATGCACAGAACTACATCAATTAGTCTCAGCTAGCCAAGAGAACTTTCAGGCTAAATTCTGGTTTCAAGGCCATAGGGTTGAACTCTCAAAGGTTTTACTGCAGGTTCCAGCTGCCCTTCCCCTGAAGAGTCCAAGTTCCGATGGAAGGCGGTGATACCTCCAACTACAGAGGTCTTATGTGTCTTTATTGCTGTTATATCTTCTGGAGCTGAGTAAATGGCCTTCATGACCACCTGTTTCTCTGAATTGTGGATCCAGGTACTAGCACAACAAGGACACCTGAGATCATGGGGTAGGGGGATGCTGCAGAGGTGCCTGTGTGCCTGGGTGGTTCTCCCTGGCCTGGGGCACTGGAGGAGGTGGAAGAGCAGTGAGCTCCCCACATGGCTGGAAGGTTCTCACCAGCCTGCCTGCAGCTTCTTCTTTTATAGATTTTATGGCCATGATCTCATAAAATACATTTTATTTCTTCAGTTCACATTACTCACGTACAAATTATAGTAACAAGGCAGTTAACTTTAACCCGGACATAACAATTCCTTGTAGTTAGGGAGTTTACCTCAAGATTCATCTTGCTACCTATTCTAGTGCACAGGAAGTGAATGTTCAAGGTCAGGGACAAGGTCAGAAGTCCCATTTCACAGTCAATGCCTCCAGCGTCTGTTAATTTTGAACTAAACAAAGCAGATTGCTGTTAGAGACAGCAGAAGTTATTTTACATTTTACTAACTTTCTGTAGATTTTTGGGTTATTTACAAAAGTTCTCTCTATCATTCCTCCCTTTGTCTTTGGGGTAGCTCCTTACCTTTAATTGAATTCATACCAATTATATCTAATAGGTAGCTATTACCTATTAGCAGTAAGGGATACCTAGTGAGGTTTATTGGCTCTAAAGGAAGGTCACTCATGATACCAATGGCATGATAAGTCATCATGGTGAGTTGTACACAAATATAGAAATCAGAGTCTAATTCCTGTTCTGCCTGTAGCAGCAGTGAATGGAGTTCTATCAATTAAATGGATCATATCTATTCCTGTATAATTCTTTGGATGCCCCTTTAAGATATATTGTATTTCCTGCATCTATTTCTGGAGGGGATCTCTTCCAGACATTTTAAATCTGTGTAATCCATCTTTGTAACCTCTGAGGCCAATGCCTAGCAGTTGACTGATACCCAATATAAACATGAAAAAACTATTTCCTGTAGCCAGCTTACTTTCCAAGGCCAAGCTATAGATAATTTTAAAGGGTTACATTGTCCCTGTTTACAGTTATCACAATTGCCAGTATTTCAAATCACAGCAGAACTATTTAACTATATTTGAGTTTTATCTGAGCAGTTCATCTTTTTTGTGTACATCCTCCACAGTCAAATATGGTACCAGGGTTTCTGTAATGTTCTTTTGGAAAGGCATGAAAAGGAAGCAGTAGGGGATGTCCCACCAGTTCCCATTTAACAGTTTTAAAGATCACATATTTTTTATCAAACTTATCATCTTTAGGCTTATAAACTCTTAATTCAAAAACAAAGTAACTCATAACCATTTGACACAATAAAATAGTTCATAATATCTTGATTGCTGCCCTTATTCTTCAGCTGTGCATGGACTCACCAGCTTCTGGTGTGGTGAGAACAGGGCTTTGAGTGAGCTGTCTCCTGGAGTTGCAGTCCCTGGAGTTCTAGAGTGGTGAATCCATGGTTGGACTTCAGTGCCTCATATGGTCCTTTCCATATAGGTTGCCATGGGGTCTTTTTTCCAATTTTTAACATAAACTCAGTCCCTGCCTTTATGAAATGGGCAGGGGTTAGCAGAGGGAGGACATCTTTATTGGAGTGTTTTATAGCAGCTAAGCCCCTTTGTATCTCCATCTGAAGTTTCTGTTTAGCTCCCTTTTTGGCTTCTATATCTGCCTTTGCATTGGCTTTTGCTATTGCATCTTTTCCGTTTTGCTGTCCAGAGAAATGCATTCCTACTACTTTATTAGGTTCCCATGTTGTTTCCAGTAACTGTATTATTTCCTGTTTATTTTTAATGTGTTTGCTCTCCAATGTGAGAAGACCATGCCCTTTACAAATTATGTCATGAATACATAGGGTAGCAAAGACATAGCAGGAGTCTGTATAAACATTTACTGTCTTTCCCTTTGCCCGTTAGAGAGTTTGTGAGTTTCCAAAGCTCCACTTGCTGAGCTGACCATCTGGTGGGGAGGAGTCCTGTGTGGACAATTTCATCTCGAGTCATTACTGAGTAACCAGCATAGATACCCCATTTTCCATGAAAATTTTCCCATCTGTGAACAGGGATGAAATCAGCATCAGGCAGTGGGGTTGTTTTCCAGATCAAGATGACTTGAGAACAGCTTGTTGGTGACACTGAGACAGTCGTGGTCAGGAGGACCAGGTTCTGAGGGAAAAAAGGTAGTGTGATTCAAGGTTTTAACTGGAACAAAACATAAATGGGGGTTCTCACAGAGAGCTACTGATGTCCTCTGTTATTCAACAGTTCTAGGAAGACATGGGGAACCTGAATAGTTAATTCCTGTCCTAAGGTTAGCTTGTCAGCTTCCTTAATTAGCATAACTGCTGCTGTCAGAGCTCATAAATAAGGGGTCATCCCTTTTAATAACTCTGTTTTTCCACAGAAAATATTATATTTTGAAAATGACCATTATAAACATATCACAATAACATACTTAGAATTCAACCCTTTGATGATAACCAATGCAAACATTTTATAACAACATATTTATAGATGTTTATTGGGTTACATCATATCAGAAGGCTGTGAAAATTATTGGGGATCCCATTAGTGAACAAAGACCAAAATGAATTTTTTCTGGGCAGCTGCCTGTTTTATTCACCAAGAGGTGTCTATCCAAATCTAAAAGTTTATATTTAATTATCTTGATAATTTTTTCAACTTATAAAACCAGGTTGTAGAAATTAACACTTTATTTCTATCTTTGATGTCATTTTGATAAAAATATAACTGGACAAAGACCTTCAAAAAGTTGGACAGATACAGACAAACATATAAGACAATTTATGAAACTAGAGTGCACTCAAATATATTTGGCCAGTTGAATTATAACATCTCTTTTAATTAAGACTAGTCAAAACTTTTGCAGGTCAATTGACAGAGATCTCTTGTAGAATTAGAATCAGCAGGAATAAAAGCTCTTTATGACTAAATGTAAACCTTTTATAACAAACTTTAAACCAACAAGCAAATGTACATATTTCCTTGATAAATCACTTCTGTACACTTTCTCAACATACCTACTCCTTCTGGTCTTGTATATCTCTCTTTCTAACAAGATGAACATACAAAATCCTTTCATATTAAAAGTATATCTCTTCTACTAATAGCTTTCTTAATATTTTCCTCTGCCATCTCACTTACTATAAACCTTCTATATATAACAATCGTCTTCAGCTGTTAAAATTTTAAAGTGTCCTTTTCTTTTTCTGTTCTCAGATTGTTACATTTTAAAATTTGGCTGCCAATAGAACAGTATTAACCTTGAGTTCTTCATCAACAAAGTACAGAAAAGAGTAAGTTAATCCTATAATCACAATTCAAGAATTTGCAGTGCACAAGAAAAAACAATTTAAGCACACCACACTCAATTCAAATTGAAACAAAGATACATTTATCAAATAGTTGAAATTTGTAACTTGATTTCTGTTATAAAACCTCTTGATGTCTGGTAAAATACAGTTGCAGTTTCTCTGGCTTTGTTTTGGATTCCACATCTTTACAGGCAGCATCAGGCTGATAACACAGTGCTGGCCTTGGGGCTCTTAAAGCCTGGAGTGTTTTTTCTCTCAATTTAACTGTATGATTTTCAGAGCTTTCCTAGCTGTTTTCAATCCATCAAAGATTTATTTTCTCATTTTATTTCTTTCTAATCTGAATGCAAGCTTTGTTCCATTCTCTCAGAGTCCAACCATGGTTTCCCATCTGCACCCTACAGTGCAGAAAGGCCATGCAGTTCTCCTCATATTTTTGCCCATCACCTCCACACCTGTGATCTTAGCAACTCAAGTGGAGGGGGAGGCAGCTCGACTTCCTCCAAAAGGGAATCCCTGGGATTTGCCTATAACAATGTCATATTTTCTGAGTGAAGTCCACAATGTGAAAAACAGCAGATATGGCAAGCAGTTGTTCTAAGACCAAAACTAAGCAGTTCTCACCAGCAGCTGATTGCCCTGGAGCAAAAAGCTTGAGTGGCTCCCAGACTGGGTTGTTCAGGCCCCAAAACAGAGTGCACAAGGCTCCAAGTTGTCAAACTCTCAGTTAAAGACAAAGGGAGATAACTTTTCTTTTATGTAGAGTTCCCTCTGGGGGCCAAGTCTGGCTTAGCTGAGGCCATGACAACTCACAAAGCTTCCTGAGCTTCTTTTGCTTTCAGTTTTATCCCATAGTTCCCCACAAAGCCTTTATCAAAATTCTAAATCATGTACTCAAGAACAGTTGGTTTAGTATCTGCATTTCCCATGATCACTAGATATTTCCTTGTCCAGTGACACAGGACAAACAAAGGGTGGGTATCACTCACACACTCACCAGTCTGGCCTTGGGTCTCTTGACCACTATCAGCCACGTCAGAACTAAGGGACACTGTTGGGCTAGTGTTTCATATTGTTAATATTAGATGTTGGCCATGGAATCATGGAAACAGGCCACCCACAGTCTCCATGACTTGGGGAGGGATTTTTAAGCATAAATGCCCCCTCCCTTTGTCTTGGTGCACAGACGAAGCTATAGATTGCTTTTGTAGCTTGTTCCACTCACTCTCCTAACCAAGTCTCTTTGAACATACAGTCACACAAGAAGTTAACATATTCCCTCCCTGGTGCCCCTTATAAAACACAATAATAAATTGAGGGCAATCAAAACCCTCACAAATGGCAAAGAATGTAGGATGATTAGGCCTGCACTCTATATTTTGCCCAAACTGAGGATATATAGCCTCACAAATTGCAGAGAAGGGAGGGTAATTAGGCCGCCAATCTGTAATTTGCCCAAATGTTCAATTAAGAACCAAAACAAAAGCAAAACAAACTACAGGTTGTCCAGCGAATCTCACCATTCACACAGATGATTTCACTCACTCACCTTCCTTCTGCTGTCTTTGTACTGGATTTGAGTGATCCACTGCCAGAGAGCTGGCCTCTGAGTCCTAGAAAGGGAACACAGGAACATCCTGGGGTCACACCTCTTCCCCTCTGAGGAGGCAGATGGCCACTCCCTCTGGTGGTACTTGGGTCAAAGCCCATCATGGGCTGTGTCAGTTAACCCTTTCCTTCCTGGCCAGTGCACCAAATGTTGTGGAAGGAATTAGTAAATGACACACAGAGAGAAGTAGAATGTAAAATAATAAAAAGTTTGTTTTGCCAGCAAAGGTCAATCACATTAAAAAAGGCAGTGCCAGTGATCGACCATGTCTGGGTTGCAGCTTCTTCTTTTATAGGTTTTACAGCCATGATCTCATTCAGGTGGTTACATTTCATTTCTTCAGTTCACATTACCCATGTACAAATTACAGTAACAAGGCAGTTAACTTTAACCCAGACATAACAGTTAGGGGTTTACCTTAAGATTTATCTTGCTATCTATTCTAGTGCACAGGAAGTGGATGTTCAAGGTCATGGATGAGGCCAGATGTCCCCTTTAGTCTCCCAGATGTCTGTTTGAATGTGTTTCATGGATTCCATTTCTTTCCTATGTTTGGCATTCATGGCTTCCATCATGGTCTTGAGCTCATCTATTTTTTAAAAATCTGTTTTTATTCTAAAATCTCTAATCATGTGTTTCATTCTTCTCACCATCTCTGTAGTTATCTCAGAAATTATTTCTGTTATAAATTTTTCTAGCGCCTGACTGATCTGTTTTGTTACTTCCTGGGCTATCAGTTCAGGATGTCCAGGTGGTTGTTTGTCAGGTTTTTCCACCTCATTTCTTTCAGAATTTGCCTTTTATGAACAGGCAGCCTTTGTTTGTGCTTGTGCCTTTCTTGAATGTCTTCTCATTTCTATTTTTGCTGTTGGTACTTGGCTTAATACCTGGGTTAATACTTTGATCTTTTTGTTATAGCTTGTCTTTAGGTTTTGAGTCTCTAAAGACCCTGTGGCAATCTCATTTTCAGTATACCAGTAAGGACAAGTGATTAAATCCATCACAACATCTTAGTCCAAGTAGTATAATCAGCAACACAATAGCATCAAACACAGCTTAGAAAAATGACAATTTGTGGTAATTATTAATTTATCATCTTTAACTTTGTGAATTAAATCAAAATCGAGACTGGAGCTCAAAACAATGGACTTTATGACCCCCTGTGCCTCTGTGGTATGGATCCAGGTACCAGCCCAGCCAGGAGGCCATTGGTGAGTGTGTGTGGGTGGGGAGGTACTGCAGACACCCACAAGGCTATCCCTGTCACCATTCCTCTGCCAAGGCCCAGGCAAGCTCTATGTGGCTGTGTCTCTCTGAGGACTTTTTCTTTCAGGGACGGGTTGCTTTGATGAATGGACAGAATCTGCAGCTGCCACTGGCCTAGGAGGTTGCATTCAGTTTCACCTCCACAGGGAGGGAAGAAGCTGTGGGACACCAAACAGTGCAGATGTGTCCTTGTCCATTGTCTCCCTGTCCTCCTTGGCTCTTCCTTGCTGTACCACTCCTGAACACCTCAAGATACTGGTCTGAGACAGTAAGTAGTCCTTCTGCTCCTGTAGAGATAGCTTTGAAGAAGCCCTTTTCCTTTTTTCACTAAAGATCATCTTCTGTGTTCTTGAGGAAGCTGAATACTTGGTAATGGAACTACCAAAACAGCAACTAGAAACAACAGAGACAAACCCTCCACATGACTGTGCACAGCACATACACTTGTGAGGCCTGGGACAGGGGGAGTGGGGCTGGCTGCTGCACCCTGACCGCCCAGTGTGACCTTTGCTGACCTTCATTAGTGTGATGAGCCAGGGAAGCTGCATCTCTGTACTCCCAGGGGAGTTTCTTCCTCCACTGTCTTGCACTTGCATCTCACTAAGAGCTACTTTGGCACAAATTCCGGGTAGGTGGAGGAAGCATTTTGCATCAACCGGATGATTTTAGGTCTCCAGCCTTGCTGGGAAGGACAGTAGCCTGACTGAGAGTTAGGAACTGGGCTTCTGCCACACTGAGCTGTCCTGAAGTCAGAGCTTTCTGTACCCACTCTGCAAGCACAGCTCTGACTGGGACATGGTGGCTATGCGTCAAGTGCCACCATCTTCTGATGACTGAATTCAGGGCTGGAGAAGGAAACAAAAAAAAAAAAAGGTGTACATGATACACAGTGGTTCCCTGTGGATTTCACCACAGCACATAAAGAAATATGTATGTTGCCACTGAATACTGCCAAATCTGAGAAGCCAGAGGGCTTGTACTCTTTGCTGCACAACCTCATCTCCAAGGAGCTTGTCCTTCCCAGTGCTGACACAGGATTTATGCAGATACACTGGGTATGGCAGGGTCTGGGGTCAGCCTGGCTCTAGCTAGCTTGGAGTGTGGAGCACAGTGATCAGTGACACAGCCCCAGAGCTTTTCCTTTGCCTAGACACAATGCAGCATAAAGACTAAGAGGATGAGGATGGAGATCTGGCTCCACATGTCAGACACTTGAGCTGTGAGCTGTGACACTCAAGCACCTCAGTAGTCAATGGTCTGGGGTTCAGTACCACCAAACATCAGATGGGAAAATTACACCAATCACTGAGGTTTAAAGCTGACAGTACATACTGTGTGAGACAGCACCCAGAGGGACTGATGGCCCTGATTGCCCCATAAATGGCAGCAGATCCTCTCTGTCAGTCCTGAACACTTTCTCCTGCAGGGCAGCTCCAGGTTCATAATGCATTCTTTTCTCTCTTACTGACAAGTCCTCTATGAGAGCCAAGACCTTCTGGAAAAGGCTGTTGCTGATGAAGTACATAGCACCCCCTGGCTCTGCTGTGTCCCTCCCTGGTCCTGGCTGAGTCATTGTCTCCTGTGACTCAGAAGCAGTCAGGAGTGTGGAAGTAGAATTCAGACCTTGAGGTTGCAATATAAAACTAATGAATTCTGAGTTTCTTTAATCAACTCCTTTCTCCCAGGCAATGGGAAATGGGATATTAGGAAATGAGTGTTGAAGCAGTGGAGGAGTGACACACACAGTATCTTCCTGTTCATCATAAACTAGATTGACAGAAGCTGAGGCTGCTGCTGGGTCTGTGTGTAGTGGGTCACAGTAACACCTTGGGGCTGCTCCATGTTGGACTGCTGGACAGAGTCTAGCTCTAAGCATGCAAATTCCCCATCTTTCCTCCACTCAAGTCTGGATAGCTCATTCTTTAAATTTTTAAAATCCTTATTGGTACATGTTTGTTTACATAATAATTGCTTTCTTTGTATGGAGTTGGCACATGTACATAACAAATCTTAATTAGTTCTACATCCTTTTCTTTTCCCTCCTTCCCCTACACTCCATCTCATAAACCCTTCCCATTTGCAAAGATCTATCTCCCTGTTTCCTTTCATCTTTCTTGAATTTTGCTCCTTAATTTGTTTGTACTTTGAGTTTCTTATAGAAGAGAAATCTTGTGATATTTAAGCTTGTGTATCTGATTTATTTCATTTAACATTATGGTAACAAGGTGCATCTATTTTCCCACAAATGGCTCAAGTTTATTCTTCTTTACAGCAGAGAAACACTCCAGTATATGTAAATACCACATTTTTTTAATCCACTCATCTGTTTATGGTCATATAGGCCACTTTCAAGTTTAGCTATAATGAGATGTGCTGCTGTAAGCATGGATATGCATGCATCACTGTAATACGATGTCTTTAACTCTTTTGGGAAGACATCTAGAAGGTGAAAAGCTGGGTCAAATAGGATTATTCTAACTTTAGTTTTTTTGAGGAATTTCTATATTGATTTTCCATCAACAACATAGAATGATTCCTTTTCGCCACATCCTCTCCAGTATTTGCTATTATTTGATTTCTGATGATTGCCATTTTTTCTGGAGTATGATGGAATCTTGGGAATGTTTTAATCTGCATTTTTAATGGTCAGAGATGTTGAACATATTCTCAAGTATTTATTGGCCATTTGGATTTCTTCTGAGAAGTGTCTATTCATTGCAGGTGACCATTTTTTAGATTGGGATTTTTATTTTAACTATCTAATATTTTTGAGTTCTTTATCTATTCTAGATTTTAGTCCTCTGTTTGAAGAGTAACTGGCAAATTTTTCCCATTCTGTAGGTTTTCTCTTCTCTTGTATCAGAAAATATGAGGCATATATATTGCAATCTCCCAGGCCAGTTGGTGTTCAAGGAGGATACTGGGCTCCTGGGCTCACTCTCCAGCACTGTCCTGTCATGACCAGGCTCCCGACTCTTGCTGTCCTGCTCCTGTGTCTCCTTGCTGCTTCTCCTGCTTGGTGATGGTAGGTGCTCTCCAAAAGGACTGTCTGCTCCTGAAGGTTTAGGTTTTGCTCCTGTTAGCTACAGGAGCTACAGCTTGCTCTGCTTTGTCCTGGTCTGTTAAAACCAGCCTGAGCTGCCTCTATCTCTAGAGGAAGATGCACACAGTGACTACTGGTAGAGGGACTACAGGGATGTCCCTACACATCTGCATGCATTGGTCAGAAGGGTGTCCCTTTTTTATTTGTCTTTTTGCACATGAAAAGAAGTGTCCTTTGCATGTGGTGTCCTGCTTTGAAATCTTTATTTGACTTATTGTGCCACCTATAAGTAAGATGAAAACTTTGAATTAAATGGCCTTTAGCTGGGTGTGGTGGTGCACTCCTGTAATCCCAGCACTTGGGAGGCTGAGGCAGGAGGGTCACTGTGAGTTCGAGATCAGCCTGGGCTACCTAGTGAGTTTCAGGTCATTTTCAACTACATAGTGAGACTCTGTTTCAAAAAACTCCCCCCCAAAAATGGCCTTTAAGGTGACTGTAGATTTGCAGTAATGTGATAATAAAGCATCTCATTACATTCCAAATATTAATTTCCAGTGGTAAAATAAAGGACATCCCACACAAGATCTCTAAATCATGGAGTAAAGCATTTTGCTTGATAATATTCTTCTCCATAAGTTTAATATTAAAAGTGAATGTACTGTTGGGAGGACCAGTACTTGTTCAAGTTAATGAACTCATGGGTTTCAGCTCATCAATAAGCCATATTTAATGTGCTTGTGTCATTTTTGACAATGTCCAGGATCAGCCAGGCTTGTGGGCAGTGACTAAATTGCTGGGGTTCCACACCACTGGAGCAAGACTCTTTTAACAAGATGATCTGCCATCTCCCGGGCTTTTTTATTTTTTGACAGTTGCAGACAGTGACGGCATCACATTAACATTGGAATGCTCTATTTTGATCCCAAAATGAATTCTCATATTTGTTATCCATGGAAAATGAGAAGTATGAATAGGCAGTGCCACAATCAAAAGTTTCAGCATGTTCAGCCCTACTGTTCCCTGCTCAGGAGGGAGCTCTGTTAGAGTCTGTGAGGGTTCACTCTGGATTTATGGGGAGCCCCAGTGTGGAATGGGATTTTTAAAAAAGGGGATGTGACAGAATATCGAACACCCCAGACTTTGTTCCTTTTATAATAATTTTAAGTTATATTCTCTATTATGGAAACTATGTCATTTGGTTTTGATTTGAGAAAACTTTATCATTATGACTAAATTGGCCCAGCCTGCCATACATAGGAAGAGGCAAATGTTTTTAAATATCTAAATGGGTTTGCTGGCAATGATGCCTTTTAGTTTAACTCAGTGTATCCATTCATTTAACTAAGGTCAATTTATCACAAAAGTATTCCGGTTGGGACCCAGATCAAGACAGTTGGAAAAATTAAAATAAGGTGGTGACTCCAAAATTGATGGGTCATGAACTTCCAGAGGAGCCAAGAACATTCCCAGAATTCCCAATTGGGATTGAGAGCCTTCTGCAAATGCCCTGCCTGGCCAGTCTCTGTATACATGAGGGTATCAGCATTGGTGTCAACTGCCACCCATGTTCTTTTGCATTGCACAGGACTGTGGAACTTTCCAGGGCTCTCCCTGGGTCTCAAGTCAGGAGGAGGCAAAGCAGTAGTTAGCAGTTGTCACCAGGCCTATTTATCCTAGATTTGAGAAGTCTGTCAATTTTGTGGGTGGGGGTGAGCTCTTGGCTTTCTCTAATGCAGATCAAATCCTGAGAGTGTCACTTGTGGGGTGACAGAATCAATTTCATAACTTGTATTTTAATTGATTTCAAACTTTATTATGATTCTACACCAAGAATAAAAGTCATGCCTCACTACTGCATTTGCTGAAAACAAATGATGCTCTGAACTTCCACTGAAGAAACCCCTTTACACTTTTTGCGTTTCTTGAGAAATTTGTGTTTTCTACATTCCATAAGAAGCATTGTGTAATTGACCACTTCTCAGGCTAAGAGCTCAGGCTAATAGGAGGCACTGGACAGCTGAAAATTGTTGATTTACTTACATTATTTTCTAGCAATTTTTATATTTTAATGTATTTTTACATTACAGTATTATTTCATAGAAGTATTTTGGCAAACAGACTACTTATGTAGTTTCTGATGATCTTCATTTTGACTAGACTGCATATATGGGAATATGTCTTCATTATGAATTACCTCTGAGACTTTTGGAAACAGGTGAGATGAAAATATAAATACACAAATGAAAATAAAATCTAAAGTAGGAAATGACTAGTGCCAAGCAGGCTCACTGCATCTGAGAAAGATATGAAACAAGGGAAAGCAGAGGCCCATACCCTGTAGCCTCAGAATTTGTAAGTTATAAATCAAGCCAATAAACACATATGTGATGTATGTCTACACACGCACACATACACACACAATGTACTTTTACAAGTTTGCTCTCGTAACAACAAATCTATTACTGGAAGTTCACAAGACATCATAGGAAACTGAATTTAATGATTGTTTGGGAAGTCACTGCAATCAGCAAGAAAAATGAAGGCACACTTGCACTCCATCCTCTGGGATTGTATGTTTTTATAAGCTGTTTAGTAGCTTAAATAATATGAAATAAAACAACCCAATTTCCCCAAGATCTGGGGAGTGGCTTTAGGTTTGAGGCTTAGAGAGCCTGAATCCTAGACAGAATTGCCTCCACTGCCCTAGTCCTGCTCCTCCTGGGTCTTTCTGCCTTTCCCTTTCTGGGCATCTCAGAGGCAGGGATGTCAGCTCTGTGCATCTGTTTTCCCTGCTGTCAGCAGCACTGTTCTCTGCACAGTCCTCTTGGGTCTGTGGCCGCTCATGGGAGCCAAGGTGGGGGCTCCTTTCCTTGTGGCAGAGAGCTCAGTGGTTCTCAGCCACCTGGTCTGGTTCCACAGCTTTGAAATGAGAACAAAGCAGCTTTTGGACTCACAAGGCTGCAGGCAAATGGATTGGTACTGAACCACATTGTCTCCTGTCTCTGGGTCTCCTAGAACTCAGAGAGGCTGGGGAGTTGTTCTCATTGTTTAATGACATCGTGCTTAATGTGTTCTACGTAGACTTTAAACAGCTAAAGCCCTTTCAACACACATGGCCACTTGGGCCCAGATGTGCTCTGGATAAGTGGGAAATAAAGCTCAATATGTGTGAAACATGTACAGAATCTAGGGACAGGGGTCTTGGATTGATAGAGTAATCTGATTCCTCTCTTTCAGTGAAGATACCTATTCCACCAAGGCAGATATGCAAAATGGGAGGTGGGGAGATTTCCTGTGGATAAAACTCAGTAAACAGAACCTTGCTTTATTACTTTAAGAACATGGACATCAAGTGGTCCTTGATGAATGCACATGGTGCCTACTTGTTTAAGGCATAGCCACATCTTCCATCCAACAAACATTGTCTAGAGAAAGATGTCCACCAGATTTATTCCAGCACTCTGGGAAATGGCCATTTCCTGTCAACACATCTTTCAGGCAGAGATCCATACCCAGCCCAGTGTGGGAGCACTGAGTAGCTGCCGCCCAGCACAGTTGTTTACTGTTGCAGCCTAGGCCAGATGAGGCCAAGCCACACACTTTCTAATTACTCTGATCCTGTTAGCTAGCATTTTATTCATTAAAGGTGTATTTGCAGAGCAAACATGAGCAACCCTAGTGCAGTGATACTGAGACACCCTTCCCTGTGAGGACAAATCAAATGCTCTGCAGACAGGAAACCAAGAGGCATAATGCAGATCCATCTCCATCAAATCCCCCTCCACTCAGACCCATAATGTAATTAACATTGCAGGTCTCATGGCTCTTTTTAAGGGAATTAGAAGCCATGAGTCATTTGGGCATCATTGGAACAAGTTCTCCTAATGCAGAATGACTCAATCTCAGAGATTGCTATCTGGCAGCATTCCGAGATATCGAGACCTGAAAGCCAGCACTTAATCTGATTTAGGGCCTCTTATTCTTCAAACTTGGCAAACAATGTTCTGGTAAAAAAGATTGAGAATTATTTCAGAAGTCAACTGTGGTCTGAGCTGTCTCAGCTTTGTTATTGATTCCTTTTAATAATTGCATTTAATTTGGAAAACTATGGACAAAGATGCTGATGAGTAAAGATGACTATGTCAAGTAAAATAAGACTGAGTGTATGGACGAAGACAATATAAAAATAGAAATATTTATTGAAGAGATGTGCTGCTGTTCCACTTCAGGGTTCTTAATGTCAGGATTCAGCCTATTAATCTATTTTTTTAAAGGATCATAACAAGCCTTTAATATGGGGAGGATCTGCCAGGCTGTCTCTTAACAAAGGAGAGAAAGAGGGCAACATGGCAGAGCAGGGAGCTTATTTTATAGGAGTGGGGCCTATTAATCTATTTAAGGACGTTTTCATGGCAGTTTCAATAACACTGGAAGTAGAATTTTAAGCATCGCCATGTTGTCCTAGGGAGTATTGAAGCAGACATCAGGATGGTAAGCTTTTGTTTCATTTTTGGTACCATTGATCAACCTTAGGTCCTTGTGCTTGTGAGACAGGTGTCAGAACCACTGAGCTAAATCCCTGGCCCAGTAAGCTTTTCATATGTGATGTATTTCAAGTTGAGCATGAGCCATAACACTCCTTTTATTTCTTCCCAAGTTGAAGAAATGTAGTGTGGCAGCAAGATGGCACAAGGCTGACTTCAACTTCAGTGGAAGAGGGCATGGGGTGAAGTTTATAGAATACTCAGATGGGAATGGCAATGAAAAAGTAGCTGACTCCCCAGTCATCCCCATTCACTACACATCAGTTCTTAGTGCAACTTGTAAACTGATTTCTTTGCATTGCAAGTTATGTTTCTACGTACATTAGGGTTTATAATTCCACATCCATGGGTTGAAAACCTACTATATGCAGGCTTCCCTCCCCCACATAGGCTCCTCTCCCATAGGCCCTGGAGTCAGGCTTGAGTCCTTTTATCCTTCACCAGGAAGACTTCTGTCTTCTTTTTTTTTTCCATTAAGTTTATTGGTACATCTAAAGCAAACAATACAGTTACATTTATCAACAGGATCTTGTACCTTTACATGATATATCTCTTGGTTCTTGTTTTTTCCCCATACCCTTGCCCTTCCTTCACACCCTTCACCCTTCCCTATTTATAAAGCCTTTGTTTCCATTTTTCCTTTTTTCACATTTTTCATTTCCCTTATTTCCTTTCCACTCCACTTTCCACTTATCCTTTAGCCATTGTCTTCCTATTTCACACTCTCAATTATACCATTTGAATGTTCTTTTAGTTTTTCACACCAGAGAAACTATTTGGTACTTACATGTGTCCTATTTATTTCACTTAAGAGTATAGCCTCAATGTACATCCATTTAGCTATAAATGTTTCTAGTTTCTCATCCTTTATGGCTAAATAGTATTCCATTTTATAGAAAAACCACATCTTCTTGATCCAGTCTCCAGTTGATAGCATTTGGGCTGTTTCCAAGTTTTAGCTATTACAAACTGTTCCACTATAAACATGGGTGCACATATATCACTGTAGTATGATTCTCATAATTCTTTTGGAAAGATACTCAGGAGAGGGATAGCTGAGTCAAATGGAACCTCTACTCTTAGTTGTTTGAAGTATCTCTATATTGATTTCCACAGTGGTTGCACCAGTCTGTACTCCTGCCAACAATGGAGAAGGGTTCCTCTTTCCCCACAACCCTGCCAACATTTGTTATTGGTTGATTTCTTGATAGCAGCCATTCTTTGTGGGGTGAGGTGGAATCTCAGTGTTGTTTTCATCTGCATCTCTCTGATGACCTGAGATGTTGAACATTTTTGCATATATTTATTTTCTGCTTTTATTTCTTTGTCTGAGAAATGTCTGTTTATTTCAGATACCCATTTTTGAATTGGGTCTTTGTATTTTCAGGGTTTGATTTTTTTTTGAGTTCTTTATACATTCTAGATAGTCCTTTGTCTGAGGAACAGCTGGTAAAGATTTCTTCCCACATTGTAGGTTGTCTCTTAGCTCTGTTGGTGATTTTTCTTGCAGTGCAGAAGCTTTTTAATACAATGAGATCCCAGTTGTTGATTCTTTGTTCAAGTTCTTGTGCTGCTGAGGATTTGTTCATAAAGTCTTTTCCTATACCAATGTCTTTGAGAGTTCTCCCTAATTTACTTTCCAGTAAGTTTAGTGTTTCTCTTTTGATATTTAGATGTTTAATCCACTTGGTCTTTAGTTTGATGGATGGTGAAAGATAGGGACCTAGTTTTAATCTTTGGCAAGTTGAGAGCCAGTTTTTCCAACACCATTTATTAGAGAGGCTATCCTTCCTCCAATGAGGGTATTTGGCTCCTTTGTCAAAGATGAGGTAGCTGAGTATGTCTGGTGTTGTTTCTGCATCTTCTAATCTATTTCATTGATCCTTGGGTCTCTTTCTTTGCTAGTACCATGCTGTTTTTATTGCAGTGGCTTTGTAGTATAGTTTCAAGATGGGGTTTGTGATATGCCCTGTCATGTCTGTTGCCTAGGAATGGTTTTTGCTATTCTAGGCCTCTCCTGATTGCAAGTGAATTTTTGGATTGCTTTCTTAAGTTCTGTGAAATTTACTGTTGGGATTTCAGTTGGGATTGCATTGAATCGGTATAGCAATTTGGGAAATATGGCCATTTTCACTATGTTAATTCTTCCTACCCAGGAGCAAGGCATGTCTTTCCATTTTTTATATCCTCTTCTGTCTCTTTTTTCAGAGTGCTATAATTTTCAGTGTAGAGGTCTTTTGTCTACTTCATTAAATTGATTCCTAGATATTTCATATTTTGGATGTTATTTTGAAAGGAATTGTTTCCACAATTTCTCTCTCAGTGAGTCTGTTATTTGTGTACAAGAAGGCTATTGATTTTTGAGTGTTGACCTTGTATAAAACTACTCTACTGAATCTGTCAATTAAACCTAGCAGTCTTTTGGCAGAGTTGTTTGGGTCTTCTATGTAGAGTATCATATCATCAGTAAATAGTTACTGTTTAACTTCTTCCTTTCCCATCTTAATTCCTTTTTTCTTTCTCTTGTCTAATTGCTGTGGCTGACTTCTGTCTTCTGATGTAGAAGCCACTGAAAGAACTTGCATGCAAAAACAACTTCTGTTATGGCAAAGCTTTTTACTAAATATTGTTTAGGAAATGGTGAACTAACATCTATCCCACATATTCTACCTTTTAAAACATCTGGTATTTGAGCACACAAGAAGATGGTTAAATCTCCAAGCCAGAGACCTTTTTCTTCTGGCTTTGGATAAAGTTCTCAAGGACCCAAACTGTTACTACAGAAAGGTATTTGGAAGAAAATCAATACCTTTGTAAAAGGTTATTGATATTTTTGTTTTGGAAAGTCATCTGAATAAATATGTGTGATTTGTCAATAAAAAAACTTAATCTTTAGGTTGGACACAAAAATCATGTTTCCTTCCTTTCTCTTTGTAGACATTATTTACTGTAACTAAGTTTTCATTACATGAATGGAACTGTCTAGATTGAAATTTGTCATGATGATAATTCACATTGAATTTGGAACTTATACTAACTATAGAAAGCCAAGATAGCTAAATTCTAGTTAATGATAGAAGATTTAAAACCTCATGTGAGATTTTTAAAGATGATTTATTTGTCTTCTATAGCACATATGCACACTCACACAAACAATTTTCAGCAGGAAGGGAGCTCAGATATTTAATCTAAAACATCATGTTTTATGAGTCTGAGGCCAATTTAATGACTTTCCAAGGTCACACAATATTTAGTACCTGTTCCAAGATTAAACTTAAAACCCAAGAATTCTGCTTCATTCTATGTTTTTTGATAGATCCTCTCCTTGTTCTACCCCAACAGATAACAATATGTGAGCAATCATTATGTTTGGAATCACAATAAACTAGAAGCCATAGCAAGGCACTGTGTAGAGTGGGGATTTTGAGAAGCTCCTGTAGTGTCTCTAAAAGTGTTTGTGGCACTTAGGCTTCAGTGCCAAAGCTCTGGCCTGGGTGATCTAGGGTGAGATGTGAGGACCTGTTTTTAATCAGTTTGTATGCACCAGTGGAGTGGACAGACTATGCAGAGTTCCTTATGCTCTGTTAATTATGGAAATGGAAGATTCACACAGCTCCAGTTATATGACTAATGAGGTCACAGATGCAATTCAATTGTATTGAAAGAAATATGCTGCACTCATAAATTGTGGATTAAACAAGTGGACATGACTTAATAAATAAGTACCCAACTCTTTCACACTATTGACATGTTGCCTGAGTTTGACCGATATAAAATCAGCAGCTGGTCATGGTGGCACACACCTGTGATTCCAGCCCTTGGAAGTCTGAGGCAGGAGGAGTGCCACAAATTCTGGGCTAACTTGAGCTACATAGTTCAAGGCCAGCCTGAACTACATAGGGAGATTCTGATTAAAACAAAAGGAGATGAAATGAAATGAAAAGAAATGAAAAAAGAAGGAAAGAAAGAAAGAAAATAAAGATCTCCAGGATGAGGAAAAATGTTCATGATGCTCAAAGCCAGGTAGGCCCTGTCTGCAGTGCTGAACAGAGGCCAAATGGCATGGTCTGCGGTGTTGAACAAATCAACACACATGACACAGGAGCGCTGTCCATTGTTCTGAGCAGGGATCTTTTACAGTCAGGGTGCTAATTCACACTACTTTGCTACCCCTTCCCTATGAAGTAAAAGCTAGTCTTGCAGTAGAAGCAGAAAATGCTTACAATGAATTGAAGCTGGTTTAAATAATAAAAAATTTTGGACACTAGCTTTCAAGAGCTTGGTTGGTATCCAGTAGTAGTTGATAGTGATTCTACATAAAGAAGTAGGATTGTAAATTTGTTTTCATGTAGTGTTTATTTCCACTTCTATGGGGCAATTCTATGACAGTAATGAGTGGGAGAGGGGAATCTTGGACATCCCGAGGAACAGCCAGAATGTGATCAGGATAAGCACATTGACTTGCAGAATCTTTCAGGTTCTTGAGGGACATATGAGGGGAGCAAGGACATTCCTAAGGGACTCACAGTTATGAGGTCTGGGCGGTGGATCCATGGCACAGAATATTTCTCTCCCTCCTCACTGTTTGATTTTTTAACTTGATCTTAGCCAAAAGGCTGAGAAGCAACACTGCTTGCTTTCTTCTTTTCTCTTATCAATCTCTCCCCACCTTCTCACAACCACTATTGAAGCCTCTCAAGTATGATTTGAGGTTTCACAGTAGTGTCACCTCCCTTCCCACTCATGCTCTGGGCTTTCCACAGAGTCAGGTGTATTTCTAATTCATGGCCAGCATACGATGCTGTGGCCTGTCCCCTTAATCAGTGCCAGACAGATGTAGAATCCAAGGTGTGTGAGCAGGGTGGGGTGGTGTCATCAGTAATGCACAGCCTCACTGCAGCAATGGGCTCAGCTGATGTTTAAAGGGGCATGTTCTCCATCTGGGAATCACTGCAACCATCCAAATCTCAAAAAGTTTTCAAAATAAGAGGCGATTTTCCACCTGGAAGAGAATAATAAAATTTGATTGCCCACCTGTTACTCCTGGCTCTGCAGCTGTTAGGTGGCTGCCTCACCTCATGCTAACAGATGCTTTTCCAAGCAATTGGAAACAGAATAGTTACTGACTCTTCTTCCACGAAAATAATTATCAGTAGGGCTTCAGGATGTGCAATGGTAATGAGATTGTCCCCAAAGGAAAGATTGTGACTCCAGGATTGGCATGAAATACCAGTTGCAGAAGTCATGCCCTGAGGAGTTGTAAATTTCTTTCCCAGGAGATACCTTTAATCCAGAGGATTTTAAGAGAGGAAATGGAAGCTTAGTTGGTGGAACTGAGACCTGTTTGTAATAGGCCTCAAATGTTTATTCAGCAATTAGTCAATATTTAATATATCACTGTTTCTAATAGAAGCTGTTGGTCTCCGAGGGCACAGACATTGATGAAAGTATGAGAATGTTTTAATGAAGCAGTTTCAATTCTGGAAGACTGGACATAATTGGGACCAAAAGTCCTGTCTTCCCTAGACAGAGGGCAGGGTGGGTAATGAGGGAGCACTAAGTCCTTGCATGTGGTCAGGGCCACATTCTGTTTTGGAGTAGCAGTGGTAAGAGAGCACTGTGCTCAGAAAGCTGCTTAGGGTAATTCTGCATCACTACCTCTTCTCCCCAGCACACACTGGCTTTTTCCTGCACAGACACAGGCTTCTTTGGGGAAGAGAAAGAAAGACTCTTCTGTCTTCTTTCAGGATTATAAAAGCTTTATAGAAGTAACAGACATGGACTAACCAGTTACTCTGAAGCACCTGTCAGGCAAATCTGAGGGAGTAAATGGGTGAATGCAATATACAATTCAAATTCAAATAAGGGGATGGGTACTGCAGGGGTACAGTTAGTAAGAAATACTGGATGCAGGAATGACCACACTCGCTGTCAAGGTGTTATGTCCTGAAGTGATTAGTAACCATAGGAAATTGGGTTCTAGTTGAGATGGTATAAATGGGCATGCATGGCAACTATTCTTGTCATGAGAGGAGCTGAGTTGAGGACAATGATGTAAATGACTAAAGACTCAGACACCTGTGTTTCACTTTGCATGCAGACCTGACTCTTGTCCTTTAGATTATTCTCTTCTTTGTCCTGTCCTCATCCTCATGTTTTCCTTATTTGTCAATTAATAAATACAGAGTTGTAGTTAGTTAAACCAAATACATGGACCCTTCTCTACTTGAAGGGATGAAACAATCTCTGGATAACACAATAGTTTATTCTTTAATTTGATATTTATTACTGAAAACTAAGGCAACACTGCTGTAAGGTGTGCTCCTTTTTTTTTGGGAACAGAACATGTAGTCAAGAAACAGTAATTATTTGTTTTCAGTAAAACCTAATGATGTGTTTGAGGATGGCACACCAATGCATAAAATTCAATATGCGCAAACATTTCAGACCAAGGAAGTAAGCCACAGTGCTAATGTAAATTCTGTCTTACTCATGAGCAAAAATAAAGTGAGCAACAATATTTCATTTACCATATACTATCATAGTGTAGTTAATACCAACTTTTATTTATTGTCTTGATAGTGGATGGCTGTTAAAGTAAAGATGACAGCTGCTTGGAAGGAGCAAGCCTTCCTGTGGTCCAGCTACTGTGCCGTAGAGGACAGGAAGTGACTGCTAAGAGTCCTCTCAGTGGGGTGTAGTAGCACACACCTGTAATCTAAGCACTCTGGGAGACTGAGGCAGGAGGGTCTCAAGTTCAAGCCAAGCCAAAGAAATTTAGTGACTTAGCAAGGCCCTGTTTCTAAAAGAAGTTAGGATGTACCTCAGTGTGAAGGCAGTGGGTCCAGTTCCTATTGTGTGTTACACAACACACACACACACACACACACACACACACACAGTTCTCTGGGGTCAGAACAGACATGATTGTCCTGGAGAAATAGCCCTGCACTGATTGCCTTAGAGAGTGGCCATAATTTATGCTTCAGAATGTTGTTGAAAACAATAGAGCAGTCATATAGAGAGTTTTGGAGGCCCACATCTGGGTGAGGTTGGAGAAAGAGACATGAAAAATGGCTTACTGAGACCACTGTCATCCCTGGTGACTGTGTCTGTCCCTGGATGCCTCAGCCAGCAATGGGTCAAGCTTTACATGGAGGAGAGTCTTCACCAAAAGGTCCAGTCAGCCTCTGAACAAATAAGCAGCAGCAAGTGCAGCAGCTTTGGAAGGGGGGGAGTGGCCTCCAGACTGCTACAGTAGATTACCCAAATGTCTAGGTCTAAAAAAATGAGATTCATAAGGAAACACAAAACAGACCAAGCTACAGATAAAAAATTCAGATGTCAAAGTTACCAGTACGAAAGCTAAGACAGCAGGTTAATATGACATAAAACAGCTATTGTAAATATTTTTGAATAACTAAGTGCAATCATTTTTATAGAAGTATGATGATAAAATCTTATCAAACAGAGACCATCAGTTAAGGGAGAGAAATTATGAAAAATAATGATCTTTGCAAGTGCAAGAGCCTGAGTTCGATCCCTAGTACCAAACAAACAACAAACAAACAAAAACAAAAGCAAAACAAAACAAAACAAAACAAAAAAACCTCCCAGACACTCTGGAATTGAAAAGTAAAATAACTAAAATGAAAAATTCATTACTCAGTAATACATTTAAACTGTCATAAAAAGATCAAATTTGAAGATGTATCGATAGAGATTATGTGATCTGGAAGACATTGAAAAGGAAAGAAGAAAGTGAGCAAAGTTGCAAGGCAATGTGGGACAGCTTTACGCACACCGGCCAGCCCCTGCTCAAGGTGAGCACCAGTGAGAGGAGAGGGAGCCACAGGGAACAAGCAAAGAGAAAACTAATGGCTGAAAACTTCCCACATCTGCTGTGAGGCATAAACATCCACATCAAAAGGCTCCACAAACACAGTCATGATAAACACAGACGAGCTGCATGTGTGACATTAACAATGCCAAGGGCCAAAGCCACGTGGCAGTAGGAAAAGGTAACAGTGCCTCTCCAGCAGCTGAGCAGGATGAAGTGCTCGGCCTGCCAGGATCACAAGTGCACACCCCATGCCTGAGAAACTCCAGACAGCAGTTTAGCCCTGAAAATGGTTCTTCAAAAGTGAAGGTGCAGTGAAGACAATCCCAGGGGACAGAATCTAAAAGACCTGTGATTAATCTGAGTTGTGGGTTTTCTCCATCTGAAAGCCAAGTGCCTGAGAGCAGTAACTGAAATCCACGCAAGGAAGCATCTTCAGTTCCGCTGAGGTAAGCATAGGATGATAAAAGGAAGTTGAAATGCATTTCTTCTCCTTTGGTAATAAGGGAATTAAAAATATTTATTTTTTGAGGAAAGATCTCTCTATGTACTTCAGGCTGGCCTCAAACTCATGGCAATCTTCCTGCCTCAGCCTCCTGGGTGCTGGGATGAAATGCATGCATCACTATGCTTGGTACAAATGCATTTTAAACTCTTTTTCACTTAGAGTATTAGAAAACATTTTGGAAATATAACTTTTAATTTGTTTTTGTTGGTTCTGAGGATCGAAATCAAACTTGGGTCCTTGTGCTTGCAAGGTAGGCAATGGAACCACTGAGCTAAATCCCCAGCCCTGGAAATATAACTTTTAAAAGGGCTGCTGAAGAGCTTTTCTGACCAGTATTTATTTTTTGCTCTGAGGGCTTATTGTGGAAGATTTAAAACCATTTCAAGACAAATTTTAACGGAGAGGCTTCTGTCTTGGCTTCTTCTATTCTTCTGTTTCTAATACTTTATGGCTAAGAGAATGAGGCTCTTCATGATGTGTATCCCCAGAGTTACATATCTTTATCTCTTTAGTGTGCTTTCTCCTTTCCAAGAGTAAATCTTGGAGAGAAGCAGCAGGTGCTTTGGCTCCGGTTGTAAATCTGATCTGCCAGAGCAGTGCTGGTGGCCCGTGGGCTCCAGTTGCTGCTTTGGAAAGTGCCATCCCAGCTCCTCCTGTGGGGCTTCCTTCGTGGGGCAGCTCCAGTCACTGTGTGGCGCTTTCCAGATCCCCGATGAGTGCCTGGTCTTCACTATGCTGCTTCTGGCTGCTCTGTTCCTTGGTGTCCAGTGTTCCCCAGCAAACATGGGAGGCTGCTCACTTGGGTGAAGGGGAAAGGCTGTGGGATGGAGATGAAGGGACTCTCATTGGGCCCGGTCCCCGTTGCTCTGTGTGTCCAGGGGCTTCTGTACTTGGGGGAGAGGGGAGAATTCGTGCTCGTCCTTGTCACACTCAGCTGCTTCCCTTCCTGTGGAAACAAACTGGCCTGAACTCCTGAGCAGCATCAATGCATCCTGGCCACACCTAGGGGCTACACCCTCAGCCTGGGGTGTTGGCAACTTTTGGGTGGCCTTATTCTATTGGTGCATTTTAGATATGCATAATGATCACATTCATCATAGGGAATTTGTTCCTGTACATGACATATCTTGCTTCTTCTTTTTTTCCTATTTCCCTCTCCTCCCTTCAACCCCTTTTCCCTCTTTATTTTCAAAAACTTTGTTTTCAGTTTTCCTTCTGTTTTTTTCTTGTCCCTTCCCCCTTCCTTCCTTTCCCCTCCCCCTCCCTTGTCCCCCCCCCATTTGAAAAATTTCTTCCCATTTCTCAATATCTATTATAGATTTTGGTCTTTATTTGTACTTTTAGTTTTTCACATCAGAAAACCAATTCAGTATGTAAACATGTGTGTGATTTATTTCACTTAAGAGTATGGTCTCAATGCTGGGGATTTAGCTCAGTGGTTCTGCCACCTGCCTTGCAAGCACAAGGACCTGAATTTGGTCCCTGGTACCAAAAAAAAAAATAAGAGTATGGTCTCAATGCTGGGGATTTAGCTCAGTGGTTCTGCCACCTGCCTTGCAAGCACAAGGACCTGAATTTGGTCCCTGGTACCAAAAAAAAAATAAGAGTATGGTCTCAAGGTGCACTTATTTAACTAGAAATGTCTCAAGCTTATCCTTCTTTATGGCAGAGTAGTACTCCATTGTATAAAAATCCACATCTTTTTTATCCATTCATCAGTTGATGAGCATTTGGGATATTTCTAAGGTTTAGCTACTACAAACTGTGTTGCTATAAACACAGGTGCATGTATGATGCTGTGGTATGATGCTTTTAATTCTTTCAGAAAGATACTGAGAAGGAGGCTACCTAGGTCAAATGGAACCTCTAGTCCTAGGTTTTTGAGGAATCTCCACACTGATTTCCGCAGTGTTTGTAACAGCCTGAACTCCCACCAGGAGTAGAGAAGGGTTCTTTTAATTTCTTGATAGCAGCCATTCTTTCTAGGGTGAGATGGAATCTCAGCATTGTTTTAACTGTATCTCTTGAATGGCCAGTGATGCTGAACATTTTTTCATATATTTATTTGCCATTTCTACTTCTTCATCTGAGAAGTGTATATTCATCTCAGATGCTCATTTTTATTGGTTCTTTAAATTTGGGGGAGTCTGATTTTTTTGAGTTCTTTGTATATTCTCGACATTAATCCTTTGAGGAACAGCTGGCAATTCTTCCCACATTGTGCATATCTCTTCATTCTGTTGGTGGTTTTGGCTCAGCTTTTTAAAGATCTACTCTTTGGCTACATGGCCAATGTACAAACATGGGCTGTGCTGAGCTCAAGGAGCTGGAGTTACTCATTGCCAGCCCAGCAGCAGTGGTGCAAGCTGAGCAAAGGCTCACGGGGAGGGTGTACTGCACACCAGCAAAGCCCTGTCTGTGCAAGCATGCCACTTGAGACACAGGAGTCTTGTGAGTGGGAACAGTGTTGGCCCCATAGGCAACTTCATAAGAAAAGTGTAAATGTAGCAATAAGACATCTGTCAAGCTGAAGTAATCAGCTGCCCTCTGGCACACACAGATGCCAGCACACTCACACACCCCATAATGGCACCAGAGCTGGGCTGTTATTTTGAAATACACCTTTTAAATCCAAAACATGAAAATGATGTCTTTCCACTAAGTACATGTTTGTATTTTAGGCCAAGCCACGTTCCATTGTGTGCATGGGTACATTTACTCAACCGATATCCTGTTTTAAGTATTTTGCTTATTTTCTGAGATTACTGTAGGAAATGCAAATGCTAATCCATTTCTGAAGAGGTTAGAATAGAAAGTGCTTTTCTGGGAACTGGTCACCAGGGATCACTTGTGTTCCTCTTTGCTAAGGTCATTGGCAGTTTAGTGCTTTCCCCTCCATCCTGGGTGCGGCTCTTCTCAGAGTGTGGGAAACACACCTTTATAGCTTCCTTGTCTCAGTCTCCTTCCCATTCTTCATTTTCTGTGACTCGTTTTTCTACCTCATCCAAGAGTTGTAGCACCTGCATCCAGCTCTCTGCATCTGCTCTTGGAGGAAATCTTCAGGCCTCCTGATGAAAACAATTGCAAGATATTGCTGCATAGGGGCAGGGATGGCCATCAAAACTCTGTTGTCTCCATTGTTTCTAAAAATTCATATTGGAAAGTCCATTTCCCCATGGCCAACAAATGCTAGTGTATTTCCCCAAATGCAAGGAAAGGTTTGTTGACTGCTTTCTTATGACAGAAATGCTGAAATTAATTCCTGGGAAGGTGACATGAGTTTTTCTCCAAGGTCTTACCTGCAATAAAGTTTTATCAGTTCAGAAGTAAATAATTAAATTAGCCCACAAACAGGTAAATAAGGTTCAAAAAGAAAACTAGGAAGCTGTGTCTTGGCATCAGATGACATCATCAAATATCCTTAGTGAGCTTGGTGGTCATATGTTAGAATACTGAGAAGAAAGACGAAGATCGGCAGTTGTTTTTGCTGTTAGGACCTTATAATCATCAGCCTGTATAACCCTTTCATTGTCTAATAAGGAAATCAGACCCAGGAACTATGAAAAACCAAGTCAAGGGCACAGAAGTTAATCATAGCTAATTTTACATAAGTCAGATCCAGGGTCCTTATTTTTCTGACCCCAATTCCACACCCTCCCATGACACCCAATTGTAGGCAATGATGAGATTTGTACTGCGGGAAAGGGCAGTTGGATCTTCCAATTACAAGCAGGTCAAGGGATCTTCAGGAGCAAGGAAGGAATGAAGACCCCCCCAGAGCCCTGTGAGTACACTAGAGAGTGTGGACAGTGCAGTTTAAACCCAGTTCCACCCCAGGACACAGTGTGACTGTCACCTACCAGTCTTTCCATATCCGTTTTGCTGCTGGTGAGATGGAAAGAAAGCGTCAGTAATGGAAACGATCTTCTCTCGAGGACTGTGAGAAGTAAGGGACTTGGACTGTCAGGTGGGGCTACACACCCTGCCTGGCACCTGTCAGATGCATTGCTACTCCCAGTTCTTTGCTGAGAAGGCACTGAGCTCTTATGGTCACTAGTCAGTCATCCTCCTCACTCCCCCAACTACTATCCATGTCACCTAGGTTAATTTACAGATGTCTTGAAGTCTCAAGTTTCTTCCTCTAAATGATGTCTTTAACCTAGGAGGATTAAATGACACAGTTGTGTAAAGTTTTTACTAAAACCTTTGACAAATGGTGTAATTATAGTTATTACTATTGTTATCATTACTAGTTAATGAACCTTTTGCTAGCCAGGACTCTGAGCTCCTAGGAGTATTTCAGCCTTAAATGATACAATAGAGCTGTTCATGAATGACAGTTGAAGGCTGCGTGTAGTTGGCATAGAAAACAAGCAGAAACAGGCCATATGGTAGGTAATTAGGTTGGATTTCTCTGCTGATCACCATGCCAGGAGCTCTGCAGGCCCCAGGAATGTCAACTCCTCCTTCTGAGGATGACGGCCTGTGCTGTGTTGTGTTCATGCTTTGAGAAAAGCATTGACACGTTCAGAGAAAACATTACAATGAATGCGTGTGAACAAGGTTGTTCTAATTTCAATAAATACAGGTATTTTCTTGGATAAATTCTGAAGCTAGAAAACAGCTCCAATGTATTTATTGTTCACTAAGTGGGACCACAGCCATCCATCTCTCTAAGCATGGCTGAGTTCTGATGCTCATAACTTTTGGAACATAAAGATTGTTTCTCTCAGAATTTGAAGGACAAAAGCTAGAAATTCACACGTTTTTGCTTCTGATTATTGGGCCACCCACTAGGACTTATTTTGGAAAGGATGGCTTTTTGACTCCCTCCTGACTAATTTGGAACACTTGATCATCAAAGGGCAAACACGATGCTTTCACCATTTCTGGTCACAAAGAATTTGACTGTTTGCAGCCCACTGTGGAGACAGTTTTCACACCAGAATAATTGATGTTTTTGCTGGGATACTCATTCCGTGTTGCTTCTGGCTGTGAATTTTGATTAGATGCTAAGAGAAGGGGATTTCATTAGCACTCACTTAAACACGATGCTTTCACCATTTCTGGTCACAAAGAATTTGACTGTTTGCAGCCCACTGTGGAGATAGTTTTCACACCAGAATAATGATGTTTTTGCTGGGATACTCATTCCATGTTGCTTCTGGCTGTGAATTTTGATTAGATGCTAAGAGAAGGGGATTTCATTAGCACTCACCAGAGAGGTTGTTATTCAATTGCTACAAAAGCAAACAAGGTCCACGTGGCTGAATGTGACTGCCCTAGGTTTTTTTTTCCCCCCACTCCTTTGTTCCAGCTGCCTGGCTGCTCCTGTAATAAAAATGATAACCACTGAGGTCCTTTAGTAGCTGATGTGATTAGGCTATGAAGGCTATAAGCTTACATCATCAGAGCCCCTTGTGCCTGACCCTGGAGTTACTAATCACATTACCGGAAAGGACTCTTTCCCTGATTTATTATTGCATAATAGCAGAATTACTCAGCTCCAAAAGAAATCTCCAGCATAGCTTGTTCCTGTTTGAGTCAAAAGAGGATCCCCAGCAAACTTGGACAAGACTGAATTCTTGATTATTCTTGAGTTTTAGTTTATTTCTCTATAGTTTATGTATTAAAGTATTGTTCAAATCATGACCTCAACTGCTCATGCAGAAAATCCTTAAGAACATAGGTATTGCAAAGTTCACTTCACAGAGAGACAGGAATTAGCTTGGCTAACTCGGATTTGTGGGCTGTAGGGACAGATTTTTGAGCATTTTACTTACATAACACTTTTTGCTGTCTGGTTCTATTTACACAGATAACATTATTTTTAGGTTACATTATGATGATGTAAAGCACTTTAAAATATTTCTGTTGCTTTAGTAGTGTGATGCTTCTGACTGCTGAGGACCACACTTTGAGTTTTATTTTTCTTTGAAGGAGCTTAGTGTCCAGGAGTGAGACTGGGAGGGTGATGGCTCCTATCAGTTCTGACAGCCACCTCCTCCTGCAAAGAAAGCCAATGACTTGGGGGCTCAGCCACAGTGACTGGCCTCAATCCTGCTGAGCTTCACACAGTGCAGAGGAGGTTAGGAGACCTGTGTGCTCCAACTTGGCAAGAGCTTCTGCTAGTCCAGCAGAGCAGAACCTTCTGTTAGTTCTAAGCAGGAAAGCTAACACTGGAAGAAACAGATGGAATTTGGCAGCAGAGAAAGGCACAGTTAACTAGTAACAGGTAAGATTTGCTGCTGCCCTGTGTGCCAGATTCAGTTCTGAGCCTTTATCTGCATTTTATTATCTAACCTATCAGTGACCCTTGGGGAGGTTTAATGTAATTTTGCTCACTGTCTTAGTCACTTTTATCATCAGTGAGACACAATACCCGACAGCCACAATTTAAAGGAGCACTTTTAGTCCATAGTCAGCTGACTCCCAGGCACGATGGCATGGCAGAGGAACATGGTGGAGGAGAGCTGCTCATGGCCTGTGAACAGGAAGCAGAGACCATGAAGGGAGGATCTGAGGAGGGAGATAAACCCCACTGACTAGTCTCCTCTGACAAAATCCTACCTCCCAACAGGAAGCTGGCTATGGCACCCCCATAACCCAATCACACTCCAAACACATGAAACTTTGGAGACATTAGGGATCTAAATCATAACACTTCCATAGCACAACAGGCCATCCTGTGAGAATGAACACGGTATGGTAAAGGTATGTCCCTCCCCTCAGTCCTTACTACCTCCCAGCCATGTTCTCCACCCAGAACTGAGCAACATTCTGATAGAGAACATCTACCTCTTTTATGAGATTTATTCTTAATCATTATTTTATGTTTTTATTATAGTGAAACAAACTGTTATTCTGATCTCAATAACTAAAGTTTGCTTTTATTATATAATGGTCACATCTGATTTTTACATATTAGTCTTGTATTTAGTAACCTTGATAAATTCACTAGTAATTTTTGTGTAAATTCCTGAGGCTTTTAAAATGTAAACAACTGTCTTGTCTGATGAGCAAGGATGGTTCTGCTTCTTACTTTCACATGGAATATGTTTTATTTTCTTGTACTATTGCAGTGCTCAACACCTGAGATGCTATTGCTCCCTAGAAACCTGGGTATTGTCTCATTTTGGGTTATCACTAGTCAGCAGTTGCTGTTTGTATGTGGTGAGTGGAGACCAGGTATGTTGCTTAGCATCATACAGTGTATAGAACATCCTTCCATGACATAAAATCATCTAGCCAAAAAATGCAACCAGTGCCACTGCTGGGCATCTCATTTTATTGCTGTGGCTTGGGAAGTTATTGCTCTGTTGGATACAGTGCCGAATAGATGCCATGGAACACACCTTCTTACCTGATTTCCATTTTTGTGGGAAAAAGTGACCAAATGTTTAGTACAGTGGTGCTTCGGTTCATGAATGTAATTCTTTCCATGATTCTGGGTGCAAACCAAATTGGATGAAATTAGAATCAAAATTGAACCCAACCACTGAATTTGAGTCTGTTCTCATTCAAATCAGTTTGTGAGCAGAATTGTGGAAAGAATTAAGTGCATAAGCTGAAGTACCAGTGTCTTTTTACCATTAAGTAAACCATGCAGAAGGGATCTTATAGTTGCCCTTTTTTACATTTAGAAAGTGTATCATGCTAGTTTGGAGAGTTGTAAACATGAATATATATTGATTTCATGAAATACTTTTCTGTTTTGATTGAGTTGATATTATAATTTCTCTCCTATAATCTTGCAATTGTGATTTATAATAATTAATTTCCAAGTTAGAATATCCTTCTATGTGTGATTCTTGGTCATTTTAGAAACACTTCTGGATTTGACTTTCTTTATTTTGTTCTTCAGAAAGGTAATTTCTGTGTCTTTAGTGATAATCTTTATCCGGTAAGACAATATTCTCCCACTTTTACTTAATCCTTTAGATATTATTTTCTTTTGCTCTTTGACCATATTTTTAATAGTTGATTTAAAAATTTTTCTCTCATGAGTCTCATGTTTGGGCTTTTTTGTTTGTTTTGTTTTTTGGCACTGGGGATTGAACTTGGGTCCTTGCGCTTATGTTTGGGCTTTTTTGATGACAGTTTCATCAACTGAATCTCTCCCAACTCCCTATATGGGCAACATGTCCTCTGTTTTTGTCTCATAATTTTCTGTTGAAAAGTAAGTATTTTGAGTAATATAAGGTGGAAGCTCTGAAGGTGATATCTGCTCAAAGGGCTTTAATTGTAGCTCTTTGGTGGCATTTTGTTGTTTGTTGTTGCTGTTCATTTAATGACCTTCTTTGGCTAATTTTATAGATTCTGCACTGAGTTCTCTACCCATTTAGCTTCTGTTGCACTTCTGGGACTCTTAGCTAGTGGGTTTGTGCTCTGTCAGAGCAGCCCTGTAGGAGGATAATCTTGCTGTGTTCCCTTTCTTCCATACACCATGCTGAGCTCTTTGGCTTGATTTTTAATCTCCATTTTCCCAGGATTAAATTTTAAACATATGCAGTTGTTCTGCTGCCTTCTCCTTCTTTTGGACCCAGTTCAGCAGGGCTATAGGAGCCTTGGCCTTCACTAGGGATGCTCTGGGGAGTGTGGCACTGGGCTTCCCAGGACCTTGGGTCTGGACAGGATTTCCACCAGTCAGATGCTGCAGATAAAAGATGAGCAGCTCTTGAACTTTTAGTATCTACCATTGTTCTTCCATAAGGGCAGAATAAAGTTTTAACTAGCTGACATCATCATTTATATCCTGGTGTGTTTAGGAGCACTTTGCATATGGAAAGCATAGGGACGATGAGTTACTTTAAGTGGGAGAGACACAGTTGGTAACTTGTAGCTTTGATGTGAACAGCCATAGAGCTATTGACTCCACTAAATGAAATTCTCCATTTTAAAGGTTGAGGAAGGCATGGGTGGTGCAAAAAATATCTTGCCTTGCTAGTCTCTTTCCTTTTCCCATTTGGCTTTTTGACAACACAAGAAGCCTTGTCTAGTCTAATTATGTAGCCCAGATCAATAATTGAAATGAATGTGCTACCACTAATGTAATAAAGTTAATAACTAACTTAAATTATGCAGTATTGATTCCCAATTTCCTTGTGTTTGACCATTTCCATATAAATGCTTGTTTCAGGGAAGCTGGTATGGCTCAGAGCCAAGTCTGAAGTACTGCTTGGTCTACACATGTGTTTATGTGTGTATCACCTATCCATACATACTTGTTTCTATACACACATGTAGGCACACACACATGCCCATTCACATAGGCATGTATACATATTTGTGTGTATATAATCACACATCATGCACACATACATACATGTGTGTATTTCACTTTCTAATGACACCTAAAAGAAGGACCTGATTGTGGAATGGCGATAATTGTACAATGAGGTGGGACACACACTGAGGTGTCCCTGCAGGAGGAAGGGGCTGGGCTTACCACAGGAACTGGGCCGGTGCTGAGTGACTTGGAGGAAGGTGTTAGGATATGAGATATGGCTCCAGCCTTCATAAAGCAGGAAGCTGATGAAGGTTGAGGATCAGGGTTTTTACTTCAATTTTTAAAAAATCTCATTGAGATATATAATTCATGTCATTTACCCATTTAAAGTGTACCACTCATTGGCACTGAGGACATTCACAAGGATAGACTAAGTATACACATGGACAATATCCAGGCCACCTGCACCAGATTTCTGACCTGCATCAAGGCAGGGAAATAACCCTTTGTCTAACTGTTCCAAGGTGCCAGTGTGCTCTCTGTTAGACTCGAAGAAGCCGATGATGTGCTTTGGGTCTAAAATGGTTCCCAAAGCCTCTTGAGTTTGGATGGTGATTGGATTACAGAGGCAACATAGCTGGTTTGCTGTTGGAAGGTAGAGTCTAGTCCAGAGAGGCAGTCCCTGGGATGAGGCCAGGAAGGCTTGATCCCTCCCTATCGTTTTGCTGAGCCAATAAAGCGCCTTTGATCAGAAACCAGACTTGGGCCGTGTACTCTAACTTCTTAAAGATTTCCTTCACAGACATTCAAGATCGGATCGGCCTCTGATGACCCACGAATAAGAGGCGGCTCTCACCTCCTATTCCCCGCGGGACGGGGTCCCCCCGGAGAGCCGCAGCAGCCAATCCAGGAAACCAAATCAAACTCTGTACAAGTCAGCCCCAATGGTCAGGGTAGGATTAATAGCTGACACCTTCCCTAATTATAGCCTCTACTTCCAGTAGGACCAACCAGAGTAAGCCACGTGTGAAATCTGAAACAGTCACACACCTGCACCCCAGCCACATGTGCACTTGGAGCACATTTAGATAGTGATCCCAGGAGGGAAGACACTAGCAGATGTTTTCAGAAGCAGACGTACCATGTGCTATCCTGTGCCTGGGTTCGATGGGACCCTGGACTCACTTCTAACCTGTGGAATTCAGCCACAGGGATGGCTGTCTCTCCAGAAGGCCCTCCTGGTTGCTTGTTTCAGTGTGAGTGAGGCCCTTTCAGGAGGCAAAAAGGAGTCCAGCTCAGCAGCCCTGGAAAGTGGAATTCTGCCCCAGCCACATGGGCTCCTGAATGGATCCTTTCTCTTCACACTTCCTGAGGGGACACAGCTCTGGCAGCACCTGGACTGTGCTCTCTAGAGTCCAGAGTTAAGAGGCAGGCATGTCTGTCTCTAGGCCCTGTGGAATTATTTTCTTTTTTTTCTTACCAGTCCGCATATCTGCTGATAGCTTACCCGGGATGTTTCTGAGGACCTCAGACTCTTCCTGGACCTCCTTTAGCTGTGAGCCCATTGCTAGCCCCATGTGGTATTGACAGCAGGAGATAGGAAGACATCATTGACTTAGACTCCCTCTCAGCACGTCAGACTGGAGTTGGGGAGGAGAGGCCAAGTCAGGCTTGTCAGGCAGTTCTTTCCTTTAAAACAATTGTCAGGGTCTCTTCAGTCTCAGGTCCCTTGGTCTGTCCCCTTAGGAAAGGTTTTGACAAACACATTGTCTCGGATGGCTTTTAAAGGCTTCAATTCAGAGATGGCAAAATACATATTTATATAGCTAGGACAGTTGGTTGATGTGGAGTGCAGCCTCTGCCCTCTCTGTTTACTGGTGTTTGTTGCTCTTTTTCCTGCCTCTGCATTTTATTGAAGTAATTCAGAAAACTGTAAGTGGTCTGCTTCAGCCAGAGTGGATTTTGTCTTCACTGCTGTCACAGTTTTCTTTGTCTTCTTCCAGCCTGGAATACAAGGGAATGCTTACACTGAGCAGGTTGGGATGGGGCCAAGATTATGACAATGACTTTTGTCAAGGAGAGAGAAAATCTGAAAATAGAAGCTTCGAAAATATTTTTCTGGCTTGTGAATTCTTGCTGCTTAAAATAAACACCAACATGTCTATAGTTCAGTTCTAATCAGGTACTGTTATGTAGGTGTGGAATTATATTATTATTATTACTATTATTATTATTATTAATTATTATTTTCAGGGTCCTATCCTGACCATTGGGGCTGACTTGTACAGAGTTTGATTTGGTTTCCTGGATTGGCTGCTAGGATAATATCCTGGTGTCTTAGCCCCTTTCCCAGTCCCTGAGACACAACACCTGACACCCACAACTTCAAGGAAAAGAGGTTCACTTTGGCTCACAGTTTAGTCTATGGTCAGTCAGCTCCAAAGAAGAAGCAGCGACAGCAGCTTACTTCATGGCAGACAGAAAGCACAATAAGAAAGGAGGAGCTGGGGAGGGATCTCAAGCCTTCCTGGCCTCATCCCAAGGACTGCCTCTCTGGACTAGACAGGGTCTCACTATGTAGTTGAGACTGATCTGGAACTAACTACATAGCCTGGGCTGGTCTTGAGCTCACAGCGATCCTCCTGCCTGAGCCTCCCAAATGCTGGGATTATAGGCATGCGCCACCACACCCGGCTTAGGTGTTGAATTATGATAAGTGTAAAATATTTTGAAAAGGAAACCGAATAGTAGATTTAAATATCTCCATCTCACAAATGCAGTGCTGTCTACCGCCATCAGGTTGCTTCTCAGGACTGCAGAATTCTTAGGAAATTATTAGTCTGACCTACTCTGAGTGGTCTGTGCACTTGTTCTCTCTCAAGAACAATGGAACTGAGATTGACAGGTCTGGGGCAGATTCACATAGGAGCCCTTCTTTCTTCTCTGGCAGGAACACTGCTGAATTAGCTATTGCCCCATGTTCCACAAAGCCCCCAAGGGTTCAATACCCAAGGACTGGAGGGTGAAGTCAGCTGTGAGCACCTGCACTTCAAGAGGAGAAAAATGCAGAGAATCCAAGTGTGCCATTCCTTCCAGCTTTAAGACTCATTCTTTCTGTTCTTTAAATTGAAACAGGACGATAAATCCTGAATATTAGTGAGCAAAGTGAAGTTTTTCCCTCCAAGCATTAAAGTAGGTAGTAAAGGCAACATTTTTTAGATTGTGATTGATTCTCTTCCCGAAACCTCCATGGCAGCCCCCTCAGGTATGTGAGTATTGTGTGGCGAGACTGTAATTTAGTCTGCAATGTGAGCACTGTGATAATCAGTCACTTTTCCTGGCAGCTTCCATCGAAGTCCAATTTCCTTGGATCCATGTAGCCTTGCCATGGGGGAGATTGCACACGGCAGGGCATCAGCAACCCTGACTCAGGAGCCAGGTGTGCTGGTGTGGAGGGACAGCCTTTCTTCTAAGAGATAGTCACCTGGCCAGGTGATCCCCACTCCACTTCAGCGGTGGTAGAATTTATTTGTTTGGTTAATATTTATGGAGTTAAATGAGTTCCTTTGTTAGAGTTAAATTTGGCTTTGAGTATCTGGTTAAACTTCATTTGTCTTCTGTTGTTGGGCCCCAGGGCCCTGCTAGCCCTGCTCTGTCCACCTCATCACATGTTAATGCTGATGAAGAAGCCCCTCGACCTATCAATTCTGTTCTTCCAGCTTCCTCTGCATCTTGCTACAGTGAAGATGGGCACCTCCACATCATTAGAGGCTGCTGCTTTGAAGCTGCCTCATCTGTCTCATGCACTTCAGAGACACCACAAGCATTCTCACCCCAGAGAGATCATTTTTATGGTTTTGCCACTGCGCACACCTAGGTGAGCATTTCTGAGCTGGTGAGGCAGAACTGGGGCCATCGAGGGGCAATGAGGGCAGGATGGGTGGCAAAGCCTGGCACCTCCTGAGGAAAGTGCGGGAGGAGGGGATGGATAACCTGCCTGCAGTTCCTCAAGCCTATGAGCACCTCAGGCAGATTGATATTATTACAAATACTACCAGGCTGGTAAAAAGGAGGCTGGGTTGATGGAGAGTCCATTACTCCCAGCTTTAATCACCTCAAGGTAATTAAAGCAATTTCATGTTTTCTGCTTTAGTGTTCCCCTGAGACCACAGCAACTGGACCATGTAGTCACCGGCTCAGCTCAGTGAGATGTGCAGAAGCTGTGATTTTGGGGGCTTGCGTGACTTTCTCACTACAGCTTCTCAATTACTGGACCACAGGGTCCTGCTTCATGCTCTGTCAATGTCAGATGGCACAAGAGCACCCGGGAGGCTCATACTCCTCAATGTGGAAAAAGGACTCTGAAGATGGCCCCCATGTGGAGGCCGGGTGAAGGCTATTTAGTCTCCAGGTCCTACAACGTTCTCTATGACCACTTCCTAGTGGTGCCATGGAAACCGAGGCTCAGTTTGGAATGCAAATCTCTTGAGAGGCTCAATGCCTGGTACTCCCAAGTAAGACCCCATCACCAGGCTGTCCTTTCTGGCCTGGGTTCCCTTGGCCATCTCAAAGTTAGGAATGTGCAGCAGCAGTGCCTCCCATCCTGCACACTCTTTCAGGGTTCACATCCTAACAGGTCCATGAAGGGTTAGTTGGGACAGTATCTTCCAGCCTTACTGTGCTGACATCCAGCCCTCAGCTCAGCCTATGCTCCTGGAAGAACTCCTAGAGTCATCAAGAGAGGATTGAGGACCGAATGCTTAGTTCATAGGCAGATGTTTCCATGTGAGAAAGAAGCAGGTGGCCACCCAAGATACCCAACCAGAATGTGTGTGTCAGCTTTCCTTACTATACCTGAGGCACTAACTTTATAAAGAAAAGAGGCTCATTTAGCTCACAGTGTTGGAGATTCAGGGCCTCGCTCTGGCATCACTCAGCTCAGGCAAGAACTCCATGTTGGATGGCAGGAGCATGTATAACAGGAGATGTCATGTAGTGGACAGGAAGCCTGAAAGCAGTCCAGAGGCCAGGCTTGCCCTTGTAGCATCTCACTCTGATAAGAGTCATATTAAGCCACCCCAATGACCAAGTGAGAGATCCCACCTCCTAAAAGTGCCACCTCAGTACCTCTGGATGGGGATTAAACTTCAACACATGAACCCTCGAGGACATATTAGACCTCATCAAACCACAGGAGGTAGAGCTGAATGTCCTGGGTAGGACATATCTTCCCAATGAGCAGAAGTTGCAGCAGTGAGCTTGATGTGGTTAGAAGGAAAAATTTACAAAGTTTCCCAGGAAATGGTGGATGCTGGGTTTGTTATTCAGCAATACCAGAAGGAGGAAGATGAGAAAATTGGAAGAAGAGTCAAACCAATGAAGCTTTTGGAGTGGGGCAAAGCTTAGAAACATACATGTCTCCTGCCCTGCCATAGGGCATCCACTGTAGGGGCAGTAGCCACCAAGAGAAGGCCAATTGCAGAGGACAGAAGCCAGGTGTGTGTCTAGGCACCTAGCAGGGCACAAGGAGCTGTGCATGTGGCACTGTGGCTCCCTCAGCTGGGTCTAGCTATTGCTATCACTGAATGATGAATGTTAGCAGACACAAGACCCTAGGCCTTCATATGACATATCGGGCATCTTTTGAAGGCTCACCAAGCTACTTGGTGACATTTCCATTATGGAAAATGTAGTTTATCTATACTGGATTGCTCTGTGTACCAGACCTGGGCCTATACCCCTGCCCACAGTGCCCAGGTTCATGACTCAAGGTTTCATAGAGTCTCTGTCCATTGTGCTGCCCTGCAGAGCTGTGATTGCCCACAGAATCCTTGCTGCACCAATGTCTGTTTCCCAGAAGCTGCTGACCTGATGGAACAGTGATATGCCCCTCTGTGCAGCAGAGCTGTTGCTTTAGAGGTGGCACAGTGTGAATTTGGATTTGGCTTTTCAGACATGGTTCTGAACTAGTGACTCTGATACAGAACTGGGTCCCCAAGAGCAGAGTGCCTGGGGTTCAGTAGGGTTGGCTGTTTCACCACCACTTGGACTTGCCTCTAGGGAATTTGTCTTTTCTGTGCCTGAATATTTAGTCTATGTGGCACTAGAGACTCTGGATTTGGGTTTGAGTGGAGGTATCTACTGGGGGTTATAACAAGAGGTCCATTGAACCTAAAGCTGTTGCTGGTAACTGTGGACTTTTTAATGATACAGACCAGTGTGGGGGCCCAGTCATAGACCACTGGAGTTTGACATTTGGAAAATAACTTCTTCCTGTACAATTAAGGCATCAACACAATCTATGCAACATTTGTTACTTTTCAAGGACACTGTTTGTTAAGCTTGTTTTGTTCTTTGACCCTGCCATAACAGGAACTTGTTAGCTGAAAATCTGATATCTGTCAAAGTCAGGAAATCCTGTCTTTGCATAAAGATAAAAACGATTGCTTGGTGTTTTCTGTTGTTGTGTGCCCTTAAAAGCTTCTTGTTGATGTGAGCCTTTAAAAGAAGCTGTTTTTGTGAAATAAATCAGACTTCTCTTGGTCTCCACTCAGGTTTGAGTGTTCTTTCCTTTCTCAATCCTTACTCCCCAACTCAGGCATGTTAGTGTTGTGACAGCTGGACCGCCACAGACCAGCAGTCAATGAAGGAAGTTATGCTGCCAGGGGTACTGGCCTTCTGGTAATCTTGGATAGATAAGGTTCCTGCTATACCAAGTGTTGGGGCAGAAGTCTAAGGAGCTTCTCACTAGGACCTCTCTACATGCCACAATTGGGCAATTGCATCAATCATAGATTGATTGTGGTGAGATAGGGGATAAAAGAGAGAAATGAGTATTAAATTATACTTTGGGCATCCACTGTCACATAGGTACCACACCTCAGAGCAGTAAAAATCTATTATACATTGTGCAGAAGTTTTATTATCTGGCTGTAATAACCACCATGTTAAGGAATCACAGGCAGGAAGACATGGCCTTAGGATGCCACCTTAGGGTTTGAGCAGAGGAAGGAGTGCACTGTCATGCATAGAAGGGGTGCCCATTCCTGTTCCTCAGAATCCAGTCCTACCAAAAGGGTCATGTTGCAAATTTATGATAGACCTTCCCTAAAGGAAATCATCAGTCAATCAATCAATTAATCATATATCAGTCAATTCACTGAACTCAGATCATTCAGCCAGTACAAACAGAAGGAAGTGTATAAATGCCCTGTGTGTTTTGCTCTTCAAAAGGGCCATCTTCTGCATACTGAGCACTGAATCTCTGAAGTTGTCTAGGAACTGAGCTGATGCTCAAAGTGTTTTGTAGTGGTTGCTGGCTCAACGTCATGTCCAAGATTCCCTGCTTCATTTGGTTTCTGTCACTGTTAGTGCATTTTGGCATTCTCTCTCAAATAAGTAACCTGCACCCAAGTAATTATCTCATGGTGTTTTCTAAGGAAACTCCACCAGGGACAGCAATCCTCTGCCCCTGCCCTGACCCAAGCCTGTCTGTTTCTACAGAGGAGTGTCCCTATAGGTACAGAGTGTTGGATCCAGCCCCATCTCCTGAGTGCTGTCTTATTCTCTGGGTTGCTGAGCTCACTTGTCTTCAGTTGAGTTTTCCACACTCTTCCCCTGGCACCATGCTTTGTCTCAGGATGTAAAACTGAGTTCCTATCTTAGTCCTTTTGCTTCAGTTTTGACAGCTGTTGTGGTGAGCAGCCCCACCTTGCCATGGACTTGGTCTCTTCTCTGAAGTACTGTCCACTGGAGAGTCCCAGTGTCCTGTCTCCCTTCTGCCAACTCTTTGTGCTAGCTCTGAACCTAGTCTAAGCCCCTGCTATCTGTGGCTATGCTTTCAGAGATGGTACTTGCAATCTCTTTCCTGCTTTTCTCACCCTGTGGTACCTAGTGGCACTTCTTGCTACCTTGTCTGTTTTGCAAGGGTAAGTGACAACTCACCTACCACTTCAAAGACCAATGTGAGAGCAATATCAGAGCTTCTTCCCATGAAGCCCTATGCTGTGTTTGTATCTGGAAGTAACTTTCCTCTCTTCAATCTCTTCTCACTCCTTCTACTGTTTTTGTACAGTTTCTAGATATGTATTGTTCTTGTGTGAATCTTATTTCTTTATACATTTTTTACACTTAGATCTTTAATTCAGTGAGTCAATTTTCATGTTTCTGTGAGTTCAGAGTTAATGTTCTTTCTCCCACCTCTACCAAAGATATCCAGGAGTTCACAATATTTTGCTGAAAAGACTCAACATTGAATTTCTTTGGCACCTTTGTAAAAATTCAGTTATCTCCAATAAGTTGCCAGTCACTTGAAGATCACAGCTGTGTAAATGCTGTTTGTGTTCTTTCCAGAACTTCTTCCAGGTTCTTAAATGTAGAGTGAGTATCAGGGAACTATGTGTGGAGCCCAGTTGTTGGCGCTGTGCTCCCTTGGCCTGGTGAGAAGAGCACTGCTTGGGGTCATAATATATAATAGTAAAGAGTAAACAGCAGCAGATCACACACACACACACACACACACACACACATACACACACACATGCACACACAAGCAACAGGCAGAGGCGCATCCTGATACCACTGATAAGTGTGTAGAGACGCTAGTCAGAAGCCTACAGAGAAAACAGGAACTGGGGTACATAGCCCCCAGCTAAAAGCTATCACATACAACAGCTACATTGGGGCCCAGCTCAGGGATATAGAAGGCCACCAGTCTAAACCCAGGTATTGGTGTACTGGGGAGAAGCAGAATAAAGGCTGCTAAGAATTGAAGACCATGGGGTGAGCAAAAAGTTGCCTTAACAAAGGCAGAGCAGGCTGTACCTGTTGAAATGAGAAGACATGGAAATAAGTCTCAAAACTAGACTTCCAGATCACCTAAGGCAACCCCAAAGGGAAACGTGATGGAATAATCTGATACTCAACCATCTGGACTCTCTGAACTGGCAATGAAAGAGGACCTGGAAAAAAAATAAAATCAGAAATAATTTCTCAGATAACAGCAGAGATTGTGCCCATAGTACAAGACATGATTAATAAATCTAGAGTGAACAAAGATTTAAAAAAATTGAGGAGCTGAGAAACATGGTGGAATCCCAACATAGGAAACAAATTGAACCCATAAACAGTTGCAAACAGATTTCCAGGAGATTAAAAACTCCATTGAAAGTTTGTGCAGCAGAAAAAGCCAATGAAAGGACAGAATTTCAGATACAGAATATAGGATTGCAATCAGTGACCAGGAAAAGAAAAATCTTTTAAAGATAGTAAGGAACCATGATAAATCAATCCAGCAGCTGCTAGATAATTCAAAGAACAATAACACAAGACTGATCAGAGTCAATGAAGAAACACGAGAGAGTGCAGGGGACATTAAAAAAAACAACAACCAACAATAAAAAACTCCCCAAAACAACTGTTCACAGAAGTAATGGCAGAAAATTACCCCAATAGGGGGAAAGAACTTGACATCCAGATAAAGGAGGCTTATAGGACTCCAACTAGCCATGAAAAAAAATTACACCTAGGCATATAATAGTTAAGATACCAGAAACCAAACAGAAGAAAAAAATTCTACAGTTATGCAGTTAGAGAAAAGAAACAGGCATGTACAAAGGAAAGCCCATCAGAATCACAGCAGACTTCTCAACACAAATGCACAAGACAAGAAGAGCATAGAGTGACATATTTCAAGCCCTAAAGGAAAACAACTTCCAACCAGGTTGATATACCCTGCAAAACTATCTTTCAAAATGGATGGAGAAATAAGATACTTTAATGACAAAGAGCACCTGAGGAACTTCATGAATACTAAACCATCACTCCAAAAAATTTTAAACAGTATCCTAGGAAAAGACAGTGAGGAACCCAACACCAGGAAGCCCAGCAAAATGAATCCATCAAGCATAACAAGAAATTAAATGCAAAGGGGGAGAATCTAACAAAAACAAAAAGTCATGACAAGGATAAATCAATACATAGCAGTTATAATCATCAATGTTAATTGTCTCAATTCAGTAATCAAAAGAAATGGACCGGCAGAATAAGTCAAGAAGCAAGATCCAACAATATGCTGCACACAAAAAACACACCTGATTAAAAAAGAAAGTCATAGACTGAAAGTTAAAGGGTGGAAAACAACACTCCATGTTACAGGAACTAAAAACAAAAAGCAGGAGTAGCTATCCTCTTTGCAGATCAAGTGGATTTCAAACCAAAACTGATTAAGAGAGACAAAGAAGGACACTACATCCTTGTAAAGGGAGGAATCCAATCCAAGAGGAACAGATGACAATCATAAATAGATATGCACCAAATACTAGTGTGTAACTATAATACTAGAGTCCCAACTGTATAAAACAATACTAATGGACATGAAAATTCAAATAACCACTAATATAATAGTAGTGGGAGACCTCAATACTCCACTATCACACATAAATAGATATACAAAACAGAAAATAAAAAATGAAATACTACAACTCAAATTCTTGAACAAACTTAACAGATGTTTACAGTGTTCCACCCCACAAAATTAGAATACACATTCTTTTCAGCTGCACATGGATCGTTCTTCAAAATAGACCACATACTAGCAAATAGAACATGTTTAAGTAAGCACAAAGGAATTGAAGTTATCTTCTGTGTATTATCAGACCATAGCATGATGAAATTGGAGCTCAAAAGCAAAAGCAACTAAGAATTTCATAAACACATGGAAATTGAACAACACACTTCTGAATAACCAGTGGGTCACAGAGGAAATTAAAGAAATCAAACAGTTTCTACAATTAAATGTCAATGACAATACAACATATCAGAATCTATAGGACACAATGAAAGCAGTCTTACAAAGGAAATTCATAGCAGTAAATAGTTACATTAGGAAAACAGAGCAAGCTCAATTACAGAACATGATGCTGAACCCCAAGCTTTTAGAAAAAGAAGAGCAGAACAAGCCCAAAGCTCATACAAGGGAGGAAATTATAAAAATCAGTGTAGAAATTAATGCAGTGGAGACTAGGTGAACAATATATAAAAGTCAATGAAACCAAGAGTTGGTTCTTTGAAAGAATAAACAAAATGGACAACTTTATCAAACAAAAGGAAAGAAAAGGCCTAAATCCATGCAATTAGAAATGAAAAGTGTGGTCACTTCTCACCCTATTGGCTAAGATCAAGTGTAGAAAGGAAAAGTGTGAAATTACAATGGACCTAGCAGAAATCCAGAGGATCATCAATACCCACTTCAAGAACCTATATGCAAATAAGATAGAAAATGCAGAATAAATGGATGGATTCCTAGATACATATGAATTACCAAAGTTGAGCAAGGATGACATAAAAATTCTAAATGACCCAATATCAATAAATGAAATTGAAAACCTAATTAAAAATAAGAAAAAGTCCAGTTCTTGATGGCTTCACTGCTGAACTCTACAAGACATTTAGAGAGGAACTACTGCTGCTACTGTTTAAACACTTCAATGGAACTGAAAGGGAAGCAGTTCTCCCAGATTCATTCCTGGAAGCAAGCATCACCTTGATCCCCAAAGCAGAGAAAGACTCAACCAAAAAAGAGGACTATAGGCCAATTAATGAATATAGATGCAAAATCCTTAATAAGATATTGGGTGAAATAGGAAGAAAAATGGCTAAAGAGGAAGTGGCAAGCAGAGGGGAAAGGAAATAAGGGAAAAGAAGAAATATGAAAAAATGGAAACAAAGTCTTTTAATCTTTTAAATAGGGAAGGGTGAAGGGGCAGAAGGGAGGGCAGCAGTATGGGGAAAAATGAGAACCAAGATACATCATGTAAAGGTACAAGACCCCAATGATAAATGTAACTGTATTGTTTGCTTTAAATGTTCCAATAAACTTAATGAAAAAAAAAAGATACTGGCAAATATAATACAGAAGATCGTCAAGAAGATCTTACACTCTGACCAAGTGGGATTTATCCCAGGGATGCAGGGATGGTTCAATATATGCAAATCAATAAATGTAATATACTATATTAATAGAGCCAAAGACAAAACCATATGATCATCTCAGTAGATGCAGAGAAAGCATTTGACAAAATCCAATACACATTTGTGATAAAAACCTTCCAAAAAATTGGAATAGATGTTCTCTACCTCAACCTGATAAAAACCATCTATGAAAAACCAACAGCCAATATCATATTAAATATTCAAAAACTGAAATTCTTCACACTTCACACTAAAATCAGGAACAAGACAAAGATGTCCATTATTACCACTCCTGTTCAATATAGCTTTGGAAACATTAGCCACAGTAATTAGATAAGAGAAAGAAATAAAAGGAATAAAGATAAGAAATGAAGAAGTCAAATTATCATTATTTGCAGATAACATGATACTCTATTTAGAAGTCCCCAAGAACTCCACCAAAAATCTTCCATACTTAATAACCAAATTCAGCAAAGTAGCTGGATACAAGGTCAACACACAAAAATCAATAGCTGTCCTATACATGAACAACAGACTCACTAAGACAGAAATGGGCCAACAATTCCTTTCATAATAGAATCCAAAAAATTGAAATACCTAGGAATCTGCCTAACAAAAGAAATCAAAGACCTCTATTCTGAAAACTATACTACTGTAAAAACAGAGATTGAAGAGAATATCAGAAAGGAGAAAGAGAACCCTTGCTCCTGGGTAGGAATAATCAACATAGTGGAAATTGCCATATTTCCAAAACTGCTATATAGATTCAATGCAATCCCAATTGAAATTCCAGCAGCATACTTCACAGACCTCTAGAAAACAATCCAAAAATTCATTTGGAACAACAAGAGACCTAGATTAGCAAAAGCAACCATAGGCAATAAAGACAAGGTAGGGTACATCACAATCCCCAATTTGAAACTGTTCTACAAAGCTCCTATGATAAAAACAACATAGTACTGGCAAAAAAACCAGGTCTGAGGACCAGTGAAACAGATTAGAAGTTACAGAAGCAAGCCCAGACACACTCAGCCACCTCATCTTCAACAACAAAGTTACCAAATACCCTCACTGGAGGAAAGATAGCCTTTTTAAATAAATGGTGCTGGAAAAATTGTGCTTAAACTTGCCAAAGATTAAAACTAGACCTATACCTCTTACCATGCACTAAACTAAAATTGAAATGGATTAAAGAACTAAATATTAAACAGAATCACTAAACTGGCTAGAAGAGAGGTTAGGTAGAACTCTTTAAGACACTGGTGTAGGAAAAGATTTTATGAACAAAACTTGAGTTGCCAATGAAGTAGCACAGTCAACAAGTGGGGTGTCTTCTTATTAATAAGCTTCTGCACAGCAAGAGAAATAATTAATGGTGTGAAGAGGACAACCCACAGTGTAGGAAAAACTTTTCACCAGCTTTTCTTCAGACAAAGGTCTACTATCTAAAATATATATAAAAAAACTTAAAAAAAATCAGACCTTCCAAATTTAAAGACCCAATTCAAAAATGGGGATCTGAAATGAACATTTTTCAAAGAGAAGAAATAGCAAATAAACATATGAAAAAAATCACTGGTTATTTGAGAGAGGCAAGTGAAAATAACATTGAGATTCCACCTCACTCCAGAAACAATGGCTGCTATCATGAAATCGACCAATGACAAGTGCTAGCAGGGCTGTGGGGAAAGAGGAACCCTGTTCCACTGCTGGTAGGAGTGTAGTGTGGTGCAACTACTGTGGAAATCATTATGGAGATACCTCAAAGAACTAGGATTGGAAGTCCCATTTGACATAGCTATTCCTCTGCTGAATATCTTCTTCAAAGAATTAAAAGAATCATACCACAGTGCTATATGTGCACCCATGTTCATAGCAGCACAATTCATGATAGCTAAAACTTGGAAGCAGACCAACTGCCCATCAATGAGAGACTGGATAAAGAAAATGTGGTTTTTAAAAATAAAATAGAGTACTACTCAGTCATGAAGAATGAGAAACTAAAGACATTTAAAGCTAAATGGATGTGCATTAAGATGATACTCAAGTGAATAAATAGGACACATATGTGTAAATACTGAATAGTTTCTCTAGTGTGAGAAACTGAAAGTGCAAATAAGTACTAAAAGGTATGATAGATAATGTGAAATGGAAAGAAAAGATGCAAAGGGGAAGGGGAGGTGGGAGGGGTAAGGGGAAAGAAAGAAGGGAATGGAATTAATATGAGAAAAAGGTGGAAACAAAGTCTTCATAGATTAGGGAGGGCTGAAGGGTTGAAGGGAGGGCAGGGGAATGGAGAAAATATAAGAACCAAGATGAATTATGTGAAGGTACAGATTTCCAATGATGACTGTCATTATATTGTACACTTTAAATGTATAAATAAATAAATTAATTAAAAAATAATGAGTGCCTCTACAGTGAAGTCTACCTTTTATCACATCAAGTAATGGTACAATAGCTGCTTTAAATTCTTTAAAATAATCTCAAAATCTGCTAGATTTGGGGATTTGTATTAAATATTTTTCTTGTAAGAGCAGAAGTCATTAATTTCATACTATTCATGACTCATTGTACTAATGTAGAACTTCCAGATTGCGTTCTTGACATTGTCATGTTACAGTACGGGAACCCCTGACATTCTCATGGCCCTGAGGAAGGCTGATGTCTTTCTGCGGAAGGGAATTGGCTCAAGGTCAGTCATCCTTTCCTGTCTATAGTGGGCCACAGCTCATTCTCACTGCAGCTCTTTGTGCCTCTGCTATACATTCCTTCCTGCTTTCTCTGTTCATGCATGGTCTAGGGAACCTGGAAGAGTGGGCAGAATTTCAAATGCATTTGGGCTTCATTTCCCACTGCTGGTGTCACCCAAGGTTGTTACACAGCTCTCTGGGGACCTGGCTGGCTCCATGCCTTACTTGGTTGCTCCCCCCAAAGGTGAGTCAGGAGTTTAGCCAACCCGGTGCTGCTCCCAACCCCAAGACTATGTTTGTTCTAAAGGCAAAGCTACAAAGCTTGGGGATCACAGGGCAGTTTGCTCTTCATTTAGACTTCTTTTGAAAATTTTCCTTAAGAGTCCAGATTCTTCAGGTGGTTTAGTTGTTGTTGTTTTTACCTATTTTTAAAAGTTGTTTTTCCTCAGAGGTTTTAACTGTTATTTGCAGGTAGATCACACACTCTTCCTATCTGGAAGTGGACCCTAAGTTCTAGCAAAAGTATTTGCACTATGGTGTATACACAGAAAAGTACATAAAGTACTGGGTTAATGCTGGGAAGGTTTTTCAAAATGAATGTTGTATACTGACTTTTCACTGCCATGACAAATTCCTGAATGAGGAAAGAGGAAAGGCTTGCTCTGGCTATGGATGGAGAGAGTTCAGGCCATGGTTGGTTGGCTGTGGTTGCTGTGGGTCCTGAAGTGAGATGGAACATGTCAGGAGTGGGAAGCTAAAGAAAGGAAAGAAAGGCTGGGTCTCAATAGCTCCTCCTACGGCGCACCCAACAGTCTAACCTCCTCCCACAGGTCCTGCCTACTGAAGTGTCTGCCACCTTCCCAAAGTGTCCTAGCTGGGAACCAGGGCTGCAGTACTCAAGCCTACCATGTCACCAGTGTATAGAAGTGCACATGCATGGTTACACATAGCACATCATACCTGCTGATGGCAGTGAGTGATCCTGTGACTGGTAGGTGTATTTCCTGTCCCATACACTTCACCATCATGTCAGAGTGTGCTCCCACTCATGTAAAGAGCAGCTGGCTGAGAAGAGATTGCCCTGTGATGCTGGCAGCAGCTTCCTATGGCTCATGTTTCTGCATCTCTTGACTTCCCTTTCTTCGTGTGCTTTACTAATCCATTGGTTTTGTTCCTCACAGCCTGTGGAGCAACAGAATGTGTATATATACCTTAGACAAATAGCCTGGGTGTGTCCTGGGCCACACCAGCTGGGTCCATGTGAGAACATTTGATGACATTCACACTGTGACACAACTAGCTCACAACACATTTCTCAGAACACACTGCCTCCATGAAGTGGCTCCCACCACAGTTGCGTTTTCTACAAAGGATTCACTTAGGCTAAACTGCCACTGAGACATAGGAGATTTAATAACAGGTTTTAAGGAATTTAAAACCAGGAAGGGTCCATAATTAACTCATAACACACCCTAACCCCCACCCCCATCTTCCCCTACAGCCCCTCGGCCTGCTCTTCCTCTGCATTTAAGGCTTTTCTGCCCCTGGCTCCTCAATGATTCTCTCACTTTTCACTAATGAGCTGATTTCTTTTAAAGTTTAACATAAAAAGAGTGTACATATATCAACTCCCCATGATGAATATAATCATTATGTACTGCAAACAAATACTAATAAAAATAAAAATAAAATATAACAGAAAGAGGTGACTATAATGAACCCTGATTCATGAATCTATCTCTCCTAGCTTCCACAGTTAATTTATAACCCCATTCACTTCCCCACTCATACCAGTTTATTTTTATTTTTGGTACCAGGGATTGAACTCAGGTCCTTGTGCTTGTGAGGCAGGCAGTAGAACCACTGAGCTAAATCCCCAGCCCCCACTTCAGTTTATTTTGAGCACAAATATTAATTATCCACAAAACTCCAGTGTTCCTTTAAAGTATTCTTCTTTAAAAATAGCTACAATAATACTGTCACAGCATAAGAGACAAACTATAAGACCTTATCATCACTAAGAATCCAATACTCAATATTCAAAGTTTCTTGAATGTCCCACAAGTGTTTACATTTTACCCCAGTCAGATCTAAATAATGTCTATATATTGCAATCAAAATGGCTTTGTCTTAGTGACTTTCTCATTGCTGGGACAAAATCCCATATACCCACAAGTTAAAGCAGGAGAAGTTTATTTTAGTTCACAGTTTGTAGAGATTTCAGTCCATACTTGGCTGGCTCCAAGGCAGGGTGACATGGCAGAGAGGCATTGCAGAGGAGAAACAGTTCATGGCAGGGAAGGAGGCGGTGAGTCTTCTTTCTTCTTTCCATTTTTCATTCTACCTGGGCTACAAGCCTGTTTGTTGGTGCCACACACATCCAGGGTAATGGTTCCCTCTTCAGTAAATCCATCATCCATAATAACAAATACCATAATAATAAAACCAACAGCAGATTAATCCAGTTATCACATCCATGATCCAGTATTACACTGATTCAATTACATCCCCCAAACCTTACCTATGAGTGCACCAGGATTTGGGGGAACCTCTAGGTAGAAGTCACAACAGCATTGATACTTTTTATTTTCTGAGAAAGTTTGTATTTTTGTTCTAGTTTACCTTTATATTAATACTTAGTTGAAACTGTCCTTTTACTTTGTGGTGACAGCCTAAAATCAATATAAATATTTACCAGTGACCTCCCCAATGTCCTCTCTCTCCCTGCTTCTCCTCCCCCAAACTCTCCCAACATTTTTCTTGGCACATTCTGCCTTTCCTGGTATGTCCAGTCATTAGGACATTATTTGGGGTCTGGTTCCCAAATAAGTTCCTATTTAAACTCACAAATTCTACATCCCAGTCCTTCTTGATTGCTATTCTAATTTCAAAACATATACCCAATTAATCAAACAGAGGACAGAACACTAAAACCAGTGTTTCAAGTTATCACCTTCACTGTTACTTCTTAAACTGGAGTTTGACTGCTTAACATGGTTATTGGGAACATGATACATCTTCATGAAGAGTTAAGTCTACCTTGAGATTAGTACTTTTGAAAATATGGAGTGTATATATAATATTATGACTATGTTATAGAGTGTTATTGTCAAGCCATATTAAGTTTTAAAATAATCATGAAAGAAAAAAGAAATTTTATGCTGGCCATAGAGCTGGTTATATTCTTTTTTGCCATTGCTTGTTCTATTATTTAGAAGTTTCACTTAAACTCCAAAGGTGACTCTGAATATGAGAATTTCTTCCTTGTTGGTGTGGTGGTGTTAAAGAGCTTTTGGGACACAGAGGACCATGGTGACCTTTAAAACATTGGGACCCATGTGGTCTGTTTCTCCCATATGTGATTAAGCTCCAAGGACCTGTATCAAGACAGCCCAACACACTGACCAATATGTGCTCTTGTGGCTGTGTCTCCCAACTTCAGTTCCTAACAACATGTAACCAGAGACCACAAACTGCTATGTTATATGTCCTCTTGTGTCCACTTTGCATCTATCTATCTATCTATCTATCTATCTATCTATCTATCTATCCATCTATCTATCATCTATCATCATCTACCATTTTTCTTCATTACAAATTAATGAGATTCTAGCTGAGAGGGAGGCACATTATTCTTGGCTCCTTGATATTTAAGGTACTTAGTTTAAATTCAGGGAGTTTTTTTACTGCCTTTGAAGCTTCATCTTTCCCCAGCCATCCATGTTGCTTCCTAGTTGCATGGTTTCATTTTTATTTCCATTTACTTCTTCTGTTCCCTCTGTCTTGAACTCCTGCATATTCTCAAGCATATGAAAAAATTCAAGCCTGGAATCAAAGTTAGTTCTGCTTGTGAAATTTCTTAGTCTCCCCCAAATGATCACTATTTGCCTGCTCACAAAGTGTTTCCTTTACACTTTTCACAGAGCTGGCAGCTGCTGTCTGCTCAGGTGACCCAGATCTGCAGCAGGTCTCTTGTGACACTAAGCTAGTCACAGATCTTTCCTAAGTCTTTATTTCCCCATCTGTGAAATGAGGCTAATGATGATCTTGTGCAGCTTACATGAGGTAATGTGTGCAAACTCTTCTCAGGCACTTGGAGTTCATGCTGTTGCTGTTATGATTATATTGTAATATAGCTGGTGACATATTCCTGCAGCATTCTCCTGGGTCATGAGTTCTTTGGGTGCAAAGACCATTTCTTACTCAATTTATTGTAATCATTATCCAACACATAGTGTTGCACACAGTGGGTTAGTAGACCTCCAGGAGATGTTTGTTAAATAAATTATTTGATGACTTATTACCATTCATCATTGTTGTATGTAATTTAAGCCATCATAATTAAAACAATTTTCTTAGGAGATCCTACTTGTTAGAAACAGATAGATGGATAAAGCTGGAGGACATTATACTGTCAAATAAGCCAGACATAAAAGACTGTGTGATCTCAGTTATATATGAAATAAAAAACTTAAATATGTAGAAACAGAGCAGTGATTACAGGGGGATGGAGCTGTAGGTCAAAGGGGACAAAACTGTAGTTAGGTGGATGACAGTTAATGCAGCACTGTGCATTTGCTAAGAGTAAACTTTCAGTGTTCGCGCCACTAAAGAGAGAACTAAGTAATATGATGGATATGCTAATTTGCTTGACTGTATTAGCCATTTCACTCTGTATGTGAGGGATGATTGCAAACTACAGTGAATATTCAAATTAAAAATTTGTTACAGTTACCTTTTTTCCTTTTCTTGTATTTTTTCTTTTCCTTTTGTTTCCTTTTTCCTACTCTTTCTACTTCCTCTACACCTTTAGTCATTTTCCTCCCATTTAACATTGTCAGTTATACAATTTGGATCTTATTTTCACTTTTAGTATTTTTTGTAAATAGGGGAGGGTGGAGGGATGAAGGGAGGACAGGGGTATGGAGAAAAATGAGAACCAAGATCTGTCATGTAAAGGTACAAGATCCCAATGATAAATGTAGCTGTATGTATACTTAAAAGTACCAATAAACTCAATGAAAAAAATAAAATGGAAAAAAATTTGTTACAGTTAAAGACACATTGCTATTAACCCATATCAAAATCCTTCCCTCTTGCTTCAAGCACACTTATGCCATCCTTCTTGTCACTTTCTGAAGCAGTTCTGGAAGTCCTATTTTGTGAGTTCCTTTAATTTTGCTGTCCTGGCTGCTTCAACAGCCTAAATTAATTTACAACATTTACCTTTAATGGCCATTTTGACGCTGGGGAAGAGCCAGAAGTCACATAGTACCAGATCCAGAAAATAAGGCAAATGAGGACCTACTATTGTTTTTTTTTTTTGAGCCTGCCTTTATGGAGGATGACACTCAGCAGTAGCACTCACAGTATTTTTGATCACACTTACAAAAACACTCTGGAAAGAGACCTTCCAGAACTGCTTCAGGAAATGGCAAGAATGATGGGGTTAGTGTATATGAAGTGAGGGAGAGTGATTTTTTTTCTTTTTATTGAGGTTATTGATACAATCTAGGTCTACAATACATTACATTCATTAATAGGATCCTGTACCTTCAGACGACAGTTCCTGGTTCTCATTTTTTCCCCTTGTCCCTGCCCTCCCTTGAGGAAGAGTGATTTGAGATAGATTCCTGGGAATGTGTCTTTTACTGTAATACTTTCAAAGAATGTAAACATTCACTGTATATTTTGATCATAACTCATATACATATAATATGCATATTAAACTATCATGTTGTACTCCTTGAATGGATACAGTGAAAAATTCTTGGCATTGGTGATGTCCCAGGATATCATCTAGGTTTTAAAATCCAGATTATATATGTGTATGTAATTATTCATATGCATATATATATATATATATTTCTAGTAAAGAAGTCTTTTGTTCCCTTCTTTCCCTTCTTTATTGAGGACCTTCATTTATGAAGACAATCTAATATTTTAGTACTAAATGAATGTGGAAAGTTACATGGATTGGTTCTTTACTTAAAAAAGACTTAAATAAGAAAACATCTTCAGGGTATCTGTAATTTAAAGTAGGTGAGAACAAATTCACTCACCAGTTAGTAGAGAAAATTAGAGTTACATTCATTAAAATGGTTTGTGGAGAAAATAACTTTTTAAGGAATTCATGGGAAACACCCAAGATTTTGTAGTCCCGTGGTGGCCTCTAGGGAGACTGGGAGCCAGGGCATCCTCCCTCCAATTGTCTTTCCTTCCGAAAGTGGTGAGGCCTCCTCTTCTGCTTTCCAGACCCCATACATGTGGCTCCCCTTGGAGTTGCAAGAGCCAAGTAATTCTTATCCTGTCTCCTGAAGTGGGAAAATTGATTTGCACCAAGCAATCCAAATTCACCTCATGTTCTAGAGTAAAAAGTAGGTAGTAGAGGGCCAGGGATTTAGCTCAGTGGTCCTAGTGCCTGCTTTGCAAGCACAAGGACTCGAGTACAATCCCTGGTGTGTGTATATATATATATATATATATATATATAGTATGTAGTAGAAAGAGAGTAATGAATTACTCATGTGGAAGGTTATAGCTCAACATAGTTTTGATGGAAATTTTGGGTTCCAAACTGACAGAGATAATACTGTCTGGCAACTTTCCTCCAGTGGATATTATTTGCCTTTTTGTAAAAAATTAGATGGCTGAAGATGCTTGGGGCTGTTTCTGGGTGGTTTATTCTGTTTCATTGATTGATATGCTTTTGTGCCAGTACCATGCTATTTTACTACTGTGGCTTAGTAGTATAATTTGAAGTCAGAAGTTGTAATGCCTCCTGTCTTGCTCTTTTTGCCCAGGGTTACTTTGGCCATCCCAGTCTCTTCTGCTTCCATATAAATTTTAGAATTATTTTTTCTGATTCTGTGAAAAAGCTAATAGTGTTTTGATATGGATTAAATCTATATGTGTGATTTTTGGTAATATGTCAATTTTTATATTATTTCTGTTTATGCAAGAACTAGTGATATCTTTCCATTTTCTAATGTCTTTTTCAATCTCTTTTTCTCAGAGCAATGTAGAAATGGTTATACAGATCTTTTACTTTCTCAGGTTAATTCCAAGGCATTCAGATTTTTTGATGCTGCTCTGAATGGGATTGTTTTCCTGATTTTTTTCTTAGTGGGTTTATTATTGGTGTACAGGAACCCTATTGATTTTTGTGTGTTTATTTTGTATCCTGCCACTTTGATGAATTTGCTTATTAGCTTAAGAGTTTTCTGGTGGAGATTTTTCTAAAGAATCATGTGATCTGAAAAAAAGGATATTTGATGTCTCATTTTCCTATTAAAATTCATTTAATTTCTTTCTCTTGCTTAATTGCTCTGGTTAAAGTTCCTAGGACTACATTGGACAGGAGAGATGAGACAGGTCACTCTTGTCTTATTCCTGATTTTGGAGGGAATGCTGTCAGTTTTCCCCCATTTAGTATGATGTTGGCAATGATACAAAATCAAATAAAAATGGATCAGAGACTACCTCTAAAACCAGGAACACTGAATTTACTGGCAGAAAAAAAGAAAGACATACACAAACCCCAATTGCACAACACATAATGCCAAAAATCAACAAATAGAATTATATGAATTAAAAACCTTCTGCACAGCTAAGGAAACAACCCAATAAATAAATAGACAACCTATAGAATAGGAAAAGCATTTTACCAGCTACTTCTGACAGAAGACTAATACCTAGAATATGCTAGAATATGTAAAGTGTTAGGGAATTGATCATGTTAAAGTATGCTGTGACGCCGCCTCATAGGCTGCATTCTCCTGGTACATCTTGGCTCCTAAAATGACCTCATGCCCTTATCTCTGGTTTCCCTCCCCCCCAAGGCCACAGTGGTCCAGGAAAGTTGAAACCTGTGTCTGCAGGACTGGGCCCATAAAAGCAATCTGGCCTGTGATAGGTTAAAAGTAACTCACTCCTCCTAAATAAGCAATAGCCCACCCCAAAACTGATAAAAGGACCTTCCTTTCTTTGTTCTCTCTCTCTCTCTCTCTCCTTCTGCTTCTTCCTCCTTCTCTCTCTCTCTGCTTGCCTCCCTACAATAAAGATCTCCTGCCGGACCTCTTGGTGTGTGAGTGACCTAATTGGGAAGGGGCACCCGAAAGGGCACGCGAACCCCCTTTCATAAAGAAATAAAAATTTTAGACCACCAAAAATAAAAGACCCAATAAAAATGGGCAGTTCTACTCAGAAGAAGAAATACATATAGGAAATAAATACATAAAAAATGTTTGGCACCTTTGGCCATTAGAGAAATGCAAATCAAAACAACACTGAGTTTCCACTATATTCAAGTAAAAAGGACCATTATTAAGGGCTCAAAAACCAATAAATGCTGGTGAGGCTGTGGGGAAGAGGAAACCCTTCTACACTGTTGGTGAGAATGTAAATTAGTATCGTCACTCTGGAAATCAGTATGGCAATTTCTCAAAAAACTAAAAATTGAAATTCCTTCTGACCCACCCATACCTCTCTTGTTCAAGAAAGAGCCAATGCAGCAATACATGCATACGCATATTCACAGCAACACAATTCACAATAGCTAAGCCATGGAAACAGTTTATATACCCATCTACAGATGAATGGATAAAGAGAATGTGATGTCTATACACAATGGACTAATACTTAGTCATAAAGAAAGATACATTTGAGTCATTTGTAGGAAATCGATGGATCTTGAGATCTCAATATTAAATAAAATACATCAGTCACAAAAGGTTAAACATTACATGGTTTCTCTAATATGAGAAACCTAAAAGTAAATAATTTAAAGAGCAAAATGAAAGAGCCATATTAAGAAACAGGGAGGGAGACAGTAGAGAAAGGAAAGAGATCTGGGGAAGGAGAGGAAAGGATAGTGGGAGGGTAGGGGAGCAAACATGACTAAGATGGGCTATGTAAATGTATGAAATCCTCACTGGGTGAGGCAAATATATATTAATAAAAATTAAAAAACCCAAAATATGGTGAATGGAGCTGCCAAGTGCCATCCAGTAGAAGGGATGCTTGCAGAAACCTTTTAGTGTGACCTCCTTTGCCTTTTTCACTGGATCTGGCATCATGGCACTTTTGACTCTTTTGCAAAGTCAAAATGACCACAAAATATAGATGTTTTGAATGGATTTGAGACATTGAGGCAGCCACAACAGAAGACACTTCAGCCACTGAAGACACTCACAGAAGAGGCCTTCAGAAGTGCTTCAGAAATCACAAAATACTACAACTATTTAGGGCAAAGAAACAAATTATATGCAAAGGAAAGCCAATCAGAATCACAATAGACTTTTCAACACAAACTCTCAAGTCCAAGAAAGCCTGGAGTTAGGTATTTTAAGCTTTAAAAGAAAATGACGTCCAACCTAAGTATTGATGAAGCAATACTTCCAAATTCATTCCTGGAAGCAAGTGTTACTTTGATTCCAAAACCAGGGAAAGAGCCAACCAAAAAAAGAAAACTACAGGCCAATTTCCTTAATGAACATAGATTCAAAAATCCTCAATAAGACACTGGCAAACAGAATACAGTGGGTCACCAAGAAGATTATACACCCTGAACAAGTTGGATTTATCTCAGGGATGAGAGGATGATTTAACATATGTAATACACTATATTAACAGACTCAAGGACAAAAAAAACATATGATCATCTCAATAGATGCAGAAAAGGTATTCAACAAAATTCAACACCCATTTATGATAAAAACCCTACAGAAAATTGGAATAGATGGTCTTTATGTCAACTTGATGAAGGCTATCTATGAAAAGCCAACAGCCAACATCATACTCAATGGTCAAAAACTGAAAACCTTCATGCTAAAATCAGGAACAAGACAAGGGTGTGTCCACTATCACCACACCTGTTCAATACTGATTTGGAACATTAGCCACAGTAATTAGATGAGAGAAAGAAATAAAAGCAATAAAGATAGGAAAGGAACAAGTTAAATTGTCATTATTTGTTGATTATATGATAGATCCAAAAAAACTCTGCCAATTTTCCTATGGATGACTCTAGTTTATAATTTTTTATGGCTGAATAGTACTCCATTTTATAAGAAAACCATATCTTCTTTATCTAGTCTCCAACTGATGGGCGACTGACTGGGTTGTTTTAGCCATCACAAACTGTGCTGCTATAAACATGGATGTGCATATATCACTGTGGTATTATTCTTTTAATTCTTTTGGTAAGATACCCAGCAGAGGAATAGCTGGGTCAAATGGAGCCTCTAATTCTAGTTCTTTGAGGTATCTTAATATTGATTTCTACCAGTCTGCACTCCCACCGACAATGGAGAAGGGTTCCTTTCTACCCAGAACTCTGCCAACATTTGTTATTGCTTTATTTCTTGATAACAGCCATTATTTCTGGGGTGAGGTGGAATCTCAGTGTTGTTTTCATCTGCACTTCTTGATTGACCAGTGATGTTGAACATTTTTCATGTTTCATTTGCTGTTTTTACTTCTTTGTTTGAGAAATGTCTGTTCATTTCAGATGCCCATTTTTGAATAGGGTCTTTATATTTGGGGGGCCTGATTTTTTTGAGTTCTTTATATATTCTAGATAATTGTTCTTTGTCTGAGGAACAGCTGGTGAAAAAATTTTCCCAGTTTATATCTTGTCTGTTAGATCTGTTGGTGATTTCTTTTAGTGCAGAAGCTTTTAATAAGAGGAGATCCCAATTGTTGATTGTTTGTGCTAGTTCCCATGCTACTGAGGATTTGTTCATAAAGTTTTTTCCTATGCCATTGTCTTCAAGAGTTCTAACTAACTTATCTTCCAGCAAGTTTAGAGTTTCTGTTTTAGTATTTAAATCTTTAATTTGGATTTTAGTTTAGTTCATGGTGATAAGGGTCTAGTTTAAACCTTTGGCAGGTTGACATCCAGTTTTTCCAACACAATTTATTAAAGAGGATATCTTTCCTCCAATGAGGATGTTTGGCTCCTTTGTCAAAGATGAGGTAGCTGAGTACATCTGGAGTTATTTTTGTATTTTCCAATCTATTCCATTGATCCTGGAGTCTTTGTCTTTCCCAGTACCATGCTGTTTTAATCACAGAGGCTTTGTAGTACAGCTTCAAGTTAGGCATTTTGATACCTCTTGTCATGTCTCTGTTGTCTAGAAAGCTTTTGCTATTCTAGGTCTCTTCTGGTTCCAAATAAATTTCTGTATTATTTTTTCTAGTTCGGTGAAGTATACTGTTGGAATTTCAATCAGGATTGCATTGAATCTGTATAGCAGTTTTGGTAGTATGGTCATGTTCACTATTTTGATTCTTCCTACCCAGGAGCAGGTGATATCTTTACATTTTTAAAATATCCTGTTTGATCTCTTTTTTTTCAGAGTGCTGTAGTTTTCAGTGCAGAAGTCTTTTGCTTCCTTCATTAGATTGATTCCTAGATACTTCATTTTTTTGGACGCTATTATGAAAGGAATTGTTTCTTTTCTTTTTTTTAATTTTTTTTTTGCTTCCTTCATTAGATTGATTCCTAGATACTTCATTTTTTTGGACGCTATTATGAAAGGAATTCTTTTCTTTTTTTAATTTTTTTAATTTTTTTCTGCTTTAATTGAGTTTATTGGTACATTTTAGGGATACAGTACAGTTACATTCATTGTTGGGATTTTGTACTTCTACATGACAAGTCTTGATTCTCATTTTTTCCCCTTACCTCTGCCCTCCCTTCACCCCCTCCTCCCTTCCTCAACTACAAACACATTTTTTTCATCTTTTCATTCTCTCACATTTTTTTCTTTTCCCTTTTTACTCTTCCCCTACCCATCCCACCTTCCCTATACCGTTAGCTCCTTTCTTCCCATTTCTAAATGTCAGTAATCTTATTAGAATCTTATTTTCATTGAGTCTGTTATTTTTGTACAAGAAGGCCATTGATTTTTGAGTGTTGACCTTTTATCCAGCTACTCTGCTGATATGACACTATTAAGTCTAGAAGTCTTTTTGAAAATTTTTTTGGGTAGAGGATCATATCATCAGCAAATAATGACAGTTTCACTTCTTCCTTTCTATCTTTATTGCTTTAATTTCATTCTCATGTCTAATTTCTGTGGCTAGTGTTTCCAGAACTATACTGAACAGGAGTGGGTGATAGGGGACATCTTTGTTTTATTCCTTATTTTAGCATGAAGATTTTCAGTTTTTGGCTATTTAATACAGTGTTGGATGTTGGATTTTCTAGATAGCCTTTATCAAGTGGAGATAAAGACCATCTATTCCAATTTTCTATAGGGTTTTTATCATGAATGGATGTTGGATTTTGTTGAATGCATTTTCTGCATCTATTGAGATGATCTTATGGTTTTTGTCCTTGACTCTGTTAATATAGTGTATTACATTTATTGATTTACATATGTTGAGCCAGCCTTGCATCCTCAGGATAAATCTGGCTTGTTCAGGGTGTATGATCTTCTTGATGATCCACTGTATTCTGTTTGACAGTATCTTATTGAGGATCTTTGCATCTATGTTTTATCAAGGAGATTTTCCTGTAGTTCTCTTTTTTTGGTTGGGTCTTTCCCTGGTTTTGGAATCAAAGTAACACTTGCTTCCAGGAATGAATTTGGAAGTATTGCTTCCCTTTCAATTTCAATGGAAAGTTTAAAGAGTAGTGGCAGTAGCTCTTCCCTAAATGTCTTGTAGAATTCATCAGTGAAGCCTTCAGGACCTGGGCTTTTCTTAGTTGGTAAACTTTTAATTATGTTTTCAGTTTCACTGATTGTAATTGTTGTGTTTAGATTTTTTGATCTTTTTCATTCAACTTTGGTAATTCATAAGTACCAAGAATTCTGTCCATTTCTTCTGTGTTTTCCATTTTATTAGAATACAGGTTCTTGAAATATGCATTGATGATCCTCTGAATTTCTTTTGGATCTGTTGTGACTTCACCTTTTTCACTCCTAATTGCATGGATCTGAGACTTTTCTTTCCTTTTTTGACAAAAAACTTCTAGACTTAATTGACAGATTTAGTAAAGTAGCTGGATACAGGTTAAATACTAAAAAATCAATAGTCTTCTTGTACACATGTAATAGACTCACTGAGAGTGAAATTAGGGAAACAATCCATTTTAGAATAGCATCCAAAAAAATGAAATATGTAGGAATCAATCTAATGATGGAAACAAAAGACCTCTACATTGAGGACCACAACACTCTGAAAAAAGAGATTGAAGAAGATATAAGAAAATGGAAAGACATTCCTATTTCCTGGATAGGAAGAATCAATATAGTGAAAATGGCTATACTTCCAAAACTGCTATACAGATTCAATGCAATCCTGATTGTAATCCAAATAATATATTTCAAAGAACTAGAAAAAACAATCAAAAAATCCATTTGCAATCAGGAGAGACCTACAATAGCAAAAGCCACTCTAGACAACAGAAACAGGGCAGGAAGTATCACAATTCCCAAGTTGAAACTATACTACAAAGCCTCTGTGATAAATAAAGCACAGTACTGGCAAAGATACAGATTTGAGGATCAGTGGAATAGATTTAGAAGATGCAGAAACAACTCCTGACATACTCCGCTACCTCATCTTTGACAAAGGAGCCAAATGCCTTCACTGGAGTAATGATAGCCTCTTTAATAAATGGTGCTGGAAAAATTGGATTTCAACTTGTCAAAGATTAAAACTAGACTGTATCTTTCACCATGCACTAAACTAAAATCCAAGTGGATTAAAGATATAAATATTAAAATAGAACCACTAGACTTTCTGGAAGATAAGTTAGGTAGAACTCTTGAAGATATCAGCATAGGAAAAATTTTATGAATAAATTCTCAGTAGCATGGGAATTAGCAACAAGAATCAACAATTGGGATCTCATCTTTTTAAAAAAGTTTCTGCACTGCCAGAGAAATCACAAGCAGAGCTAAGAGACAACGAACAATGTGTGAAAAAATTTTTGCCAGCTGTTCCTCAAAGATCTACTATCTAGAATATATAAAGAACTCAAAAAAAGACACTCCTAAATATAAAGACCCAATTCAAAAATGGGCATCTGAAATGAAGACATTTCTCAGACAAAGAAGTAAAAGCAGAAAATAAACATATGAAAAAATGTTCAACACCACTGGTCATTCAAGAAATGCAGATGAAAACAACACTGAGATTGCATCTCACCCCAGTAGGAATGGTTGCTATCAAGAAATCAAGCAATAACAAATGCTGGCAGGGTTGCGGGGAGATAGGAACCCTTCTTCATTGCTGGGGGAGTGCAGACTGGTGCAACCACTGTGGGATTGTTATGGAGATACCTTGAAGAACTAGTAGTAGAGGTTCCATTTGACTCAGCTGTTCATCTGCTAGTTATCTTCCCAGAAGAATTAAAAAATCATACCACAGCCTTATATGCTCAACCATATTTATTTGGTTTGTAATAGCTAAAATTTGGAACCAGTGCAATTGCCCATCACCTGGAGATGAGATAAGGAAAATGTGGTTTTAAAAATAAAATGGAGCACTACTCAGCTATAAAAAGTGAGAAACTAGAGATATTTATAGTTAATAGTTATTTATAGTGCATCCACATTGACGCCACAGTGAAGTGAAATTAATAAGTCACATATGTGTAAATACTGAATAGTTTCTCCAGTGTGAAAAGCTAAAATTGTAAATAAGGATAAAAATGTATAATTGGTATCGTGTAATGGGAAGAAAAGGTCTAAAAGAGTAGAGGAAGTGGGAAGGATAGGGAAAAGGTGAAAAGGGAAAAGAAAAAATATGTGAAAAGGAAAATCATGGAAACAATGTCTTTGTAAACTGGGAAGGGTGGAGGGGCTGAAGGGAGGGCTGGGGAATGGGGAAAAATAAGAACCAAGATAAATCATGTAAAGGTACAAGATCCCAATGATGAATGTAACTGTATTGTATATCTAAAATGTACCAATATACTTAATAAAGATAAAACAGAAAGCAGCCAGAATAATGGGATAAATGGTTTGAAGTGAGGAGGAGGATTTTGAGAGGAATTGATGGCAATAAGACCTTTATGGTAATAAATTTTGTTAATATGTATACTTTCAGTTTTATTTGATCACAACTCCTATATTTTAGATATTTATCAATGTATATTCAAAATACTCACATATTTTCAAATTAGGTAATTGATAACATGCCTAATGGGAAGACCAGCCTACTTTTTTGAACTGAAGAAATTATTGTGAGCATTTGCTTAGGTCAATAAATCATAGAATCAGTATCACAGTGTTTGGTGGCTGTGTGTATCACACTGACACATCATACAGGCTTGTGCATTTTTTGTCACCTTAAACAATGCTGTGAGCAGTAAATGCAAATACATAGAGGGAGGAAGGAACATGCTTGGAGAGGCAGTGGTGATGTGTATGACATCAAGCCTTAGGAAAGGTAGGATTAAGAGAATGTTAGATTAAGAAAATATTATCAACTGCTACTAAATAGCGAGGATTCTATCTGCTGAAGAGCTGAACAGCAGGAAAAGGCTGAGTCTGTTTTATGTTATTCTGTGTGAAATTTGTCCCTGATAATGCAAGTGTGTAGTTTTTTTTTTGCAAAACTGCTTTTTGTTTTAAGTTGTTTGTTATAATTTTACTTATGTGATATTTTAATGAAATTTTATATTTGCACCAGCAATGTAGGAGAGTATAAAATAAAATCTATGATTTAAAAGTGTACAAGTCACTGCCAGGTAACACTTTGGCAATGTTGTATAAACACCATTTATATGAAGTGGTAAAATGTTTCCATCAAACCAAAGGAAGCTGAAGTGTATTAAGCAATTGGTGTTATTTGCCCCCTCTGTGCCCTGGCCATAGAAAATGTCCAATCTACTCTCTGTCTCTATGGCTTTATCCTTTCTGGATATTTCACATAAGTGGAAAAGTATCAGTATGACATTTTATGTCAGCTTCCTCTCGCATCACCTAATGTGTGCAGGGCTCATTTCCACTGCAATGTGGCTCAGGGCTCCCTTCCTTCCTGAGGCTGAATAATGTACCTCACATCTAGGTCCTTTACCCATCGGATGGCTTGTTTCTATCGTCTGACTACGGTGAATAGTGCTGCTATGATCATTCACATGGAAGCATTTCTTTGAGTCTCTGTTGCCTTCAGTTCTTCTGGATTGTATGACAATTCTGCTCACCTTTTCCAAGGAATCAGTGGGTTGTTGTGCCCAGTGGTGAAACACTGTATCTGTACCAATGATAAAGGAATGCTTCATTTCCTCCACATCCTCACTGATGCTGTTACTTCATTCTTTCCCTTTTAAAGACAATTGCATCCATTCTAAGGGGTGTTAAGTATACCTTATTGTTTTTAAAATTTACTTTTTTGAACTTCTTAACCCAAATTTATTTTTTATTTTGTATTTTATCAGTACACTTTTCCAGCACATAATGATCACATTTCCCCTGGAGAGTTGGTACACATGCACAGGACATCTTAATTCTTTCTTCATCCCCTTTCTTTCCCCTCTCTCCCGTTCCTTTCATCTCTTGGTCCCCTTCTCACTTGCAAAAGATCTACTTCCCTGTTTCCTGTTGTCTGTCTTCTTTTTTCATTGTTTATTGGTACTTTTTAGGTATACAATACAGTTACGTTCATCATTGGGGTCGTGTACCTTTACTTGATGTATCTTGGTTCTTATTTTTTCCCCATAGCCCTTCCCTCCTTTTACCCCCTCCACCCTTCCTTGTTTACAAAGACTTTGTTTCCATTTTTTCTTTTTCTCATATTTTTCTTTCCCCTCCCCTCCCCTTCCCACTTCCCCTACTCCTTCAGCCCTTTTCTTCCCATTTCACAATATTAATTATATAATTTTAACCTTATTTACACTTTTAGTTTTTCATACCAGAGAAACTATTCAGTGTCCTATTGTCTATCTTTTGTTTTGCTCTTTAATTTATTTATACTTTGGGTCTCTCATGTAAGAGAAACCATAGGATAGTTAAGCTTGTGTATCTGACTTATTTCACTTAGCATTATGTTCTCAAGGTGCATCCATTTTCCTACAAATGACTCAAGTTTATCCTTCTTATGATGCCTAACATCTTTTTGAATGCTTGGTAGCCATTTTAGAAAAACATCCATTCAAATATTTTGCCTATTTTTTCTTTGGGTTGTGTTTTTGCAGTTAAATTGCAATATTTATTTATATATTCTGGATATTAAGTTCTTAGTGAGTATATAATTTGCAAATATTTTCTTCCATTTTGTAAAATGTCTTTCATTTTCTTGATAATATTCTTTGTCCATAAAAGTTTTTAACTTTGATGAAGCCTACTTTATCTATTTTTTTTCTTTTGCTTGCCCTTACTTTTGGCATCATATGAAGAATCCATGGCCAAACCAGAGTCATGAAGACCAACCCTATGCTTCCTTCTATGGCTTTTGTCATTTTAGCTCTTGCATTCGGGCCATTGATCCATTTTAATTCATTTTATGTGCGCTGTCAGGTGAGGGCGGAAATCATTCTTTTTACCAAATCCAGTCATTTAAAAAAGCCTCCATTTTGGTGAAGATTTTGGTATAACTCTTCAGTTACCTCAGCAAAATATTAATACAAGTGTCATAAGTCTGAGTGTGTGTGTGTGTGTTATATGTGTGTGCATGTGCATGTGTACAAGTGTTGGCAAATCCAGGCCAAACCAGCCTACTTCCTGGCCCCCAAACTAAGAATGAATTTTACAGAGGTGCATTTATAATTAATGTATTGATAATTCTAGGGAATATTAACTTTGAATCCTAAAGAAATTAAATATTATCACCTTCTTAAAAATCATTATTTTCCTTTGTAAATTCATTTGCCAAAAACTGTACTCCTTCTATTCTCAGCTTGTATACATTTGTTTTCTATCTTGTCAGGCAATATCTGCATATAGTCTTGATTTTGTCACTTGGCTTTCAAAGTCTAAAATATTTACTTCTGTCTCTTTACTGAAACAGTTTGAAAAAGTATCTAGGGTAATAACATTTTTAAGACGAAGAATTTTTCTGTATTATTGACTCACATATCCTTTGTAGTGTTAATGGCATTATGTTTTGTACAATTAAAATATAGACAGTACAAACCATACTTCCTCATTTCTGAGTGTTACACCAACCAACAGTGGACCCACAGAGTGCTAACATGACCAGATTTTTCACTTAAAATTCCAGGCAGAAGGCAGTTTGGCACCATCAAATTTCCAGAGGAGTCCTGAATTCTGTATTGGGTTTATTAAAATGACATATATCTTTTTTGCTCCTTTATCTATGCAACCTGCTGTTTTTAAGGATCCAAATGGTTCAAACGTATGTGTAAGGAGTTTAGGAAGAATCAATATAGTGAAAATGGCTATACTTCCAAAACTGCTATACAGATTCAGTGCAATCCTGATTGTAATCCAAATAATATATTTCAAAGAACTAGAAAAAACAATCAAAAAATCCATTTGCAATCAGGAGAGACCTACAATAGCAAAAGCCACTCTAGACAACAGAAACAGGGCAGGAAGTATCACAATTCCCAAGTTGAAACTATACTACAAAGCCTCTGTGATAAATAAAGCACAGTACTGGCAAAGATACAGATTTGAGGATCAGTGGAATAGATTTAGAAGATGCAGAAACAACTCCTGACATACTCAGCTTCCTCATCTTTGACAAAGGAGCCAAATGCCTTCACTGGAGTAATGATAGCCTCTTTAATAAATGGTGCTGGAAAAATTGGATTTCAACTTGTCAAAGATTAAAACTAGACTGTATCTTTCACCATGCACTAAACTAAAATCCAAGTGGATTAAAGATATAAATATTAAAATAGAACCACTAGACTTTCTGGAAGATAAGTTAGGTAGAACTCTTGAAGATATCAGCATAGGAAAAATTTTATGAATAAATTCTCAGTAGCATGGGAATTAGCAACAAGAATCAACAATTGGGATCTCATCTTTTTAAAAAAGTTTCTGCACTGCCAGAGAAATCACAAGCAGAGCTAAGAGACAACGAACAATGTGTGAAAAAATTTTTGCCAGCTGTTCCTCAAAGATCTACTATCTAGAATATATAAAGAACTCAAAAAAAGACACCCCTAAATATAAAGACCCAATTCAAAAATGGGCATCTGAAATGAAGACATTTCTCAGACAAAGAAGTAAAAGCAGAAAATAAACATATGAAAAAATGTTCAACACCACTGGTCATTGAAGAAATGCAGATGAAAGCAACACTGAGATTGCATCTCACCCCAGTAGGAATGGCTGCTATCAAGAAATCAAGCAATAACAAATGCTGGCAGGGTTGCGGGGAGATAGGAACCCTTCTTCATTGCTGGGGGAGTGCAGACTGGTGCAACCACTGTGGGAATCGTTATGGAGATACCTTGAAGAACTAGTAGTAGAGGTTCCATTTGACTCAGCTGTTCATCTGCTAGTTATCTTCCCAGAAGAATTAAAAAATCATACCACAGCCTTATATGCTCAACCATGTTTATTTGGTTTGTAATAGCTAAAATTTGGAAACAGTGCAATTGCCCATCACCTGGAGATGAGATAAGGAAAATGTGGTTTTAAAAATAAAATGGAGCACTACTCAGCTATAAAAAGTGAGAAACTAGAGGTATTTATAGTTAATAGTTATTTATAGTGCATCCACATTGACGCCACAGTGAAGTGAAATTAATAAGTCACATATGTGTAAATACTGAATAGTTTCTCCAGTGTGAAAAGCTAAAATTGTAAATAAGGATAAAAATGTATAATTGGTATCGTGTAATGGGAAGAAAAGGTCTAAAAGAGTAGAGGAAGTGGGAAGGATAGGGAAAAGGTGAAAAGGGAAAAGAAAAAATATGTGAAAAGGAAAATCATGGAAACAATGTCTTTGTAAACTGGGAAGGGTGGAGGGGCTGAAGGGAGGGCTGGGGAATGGGGAAAAATAAGAACCAAGATAAATCATGTAAAGGTACAAGATCCCAATGATGAATGTAACTGTATTGTATATCTAAAATGTACCAATATACTTAATAAAGATAAAACAGAAAGCAGCCAGAATAATGGGATAAATGGTTTGAAGTGAGGAGGAGGATTTTGAGAGGAATTGATGGCAATAAGACCTTTATGGTAATAAATTTTGTTAATATGTATACTTTCAGTTTTATTTGATCACAACTCCTATATTTTAGATATTTATCAATGTATATTCAAAATACTCACATATTTTCAAATTAGGTAATTGATAACATGCCTAATGGGAAGACCAGCCTACTTTTTTGAACTGAAGAAATTATTGTGAGCATTTGCTTAGGTCAATAAATCATAGAATCAGTATCACAGTGTTTGGTGGCTGTGTGTATCACACTGACACATCATACAGGCTTGTGCATTTTTTGTCACCTTAAACAATGCTGTGAGCAGTAAATGCAAATACATAGAGGGAGGAAGGAACATGCTTGGAGAGGCAGTGGTGATGTGTATGACATCAAGCCTTAGGAAAGGTAGGATTAAGAGAATGTTAGATTAAGAAAATATTATCAACTGCTACTAAATAGCGAGGATTCTATCTGCTGAAGAGCTGAACAGCAGGAAAAGGCTGAGTCTGTTTTATGTTATTCTGTGTGAAATTTGTCCCTGATAATGCAAGTGTGTAGTTTTTTTTTTGCAAAACTGCTTTTTGTTTTAAGTTGTTTGTTATAATTTTACTTATGTGATATTTTAATGAAATTTTATATTTGCACCAGCAATGTAGGAGAGTATAAAATAAAATCTATGATTTAAAAGTGTACAAGTCACTGCCAGGTAACACTTTGGCAATGTTGTATAAACACCATTTATATGAAGTGGTAAAATGTTTCCATCAAACCAAAGGAAGCTGAAGTGTATTAAGCAATTGGTGTTATTTGCCCCCTCTGTGCCCTGGCCATAGAAAATGTCCAATCTACTCTCTGTCTCTATGGCTTTATCCTTTCTGGATATTTCACATAAGTGGAAAAGTATCAGTATGACATTTTATGTCAGCTTCCTCTCGCATCACCTAATGTGTGCAGGGCTCATTTCCACTGCAATGTGGCTCAGGGCTCCCTTCCTTCCTGAGGCTGAATAATGTACCTCACATCTAGGTCCTTTACCCATCGGATGGCTTGTTTCTATCGTCTGACTACGGTGAATAGTGCTGCTATGATCATTCACATGGAAGCATTTCTTTGAGTCTCTGTTGCCTTCAGTTCTTCTGGATTGTATGACAATTCTGCTCACCTTTTCCAAGGAATCAGTGGGTTGTTGTGCCCAGTGGTGAAACACTGTATCTGTACCAATGATAAAGGAATGCTTCATTTCCTCCACATCCTCACTGATGCTGTTACTTCATTCTTTCCCTTTTAAAGACAATTGCATCCATTCTAAGGGGTGTTAAGTATACCTTATTGTTTTTAAAATTTACTTTTTTGAACTTCTTAACCCAAATTTATTTTTTATTTTGTATTTTATCAGTACACTTTTCCAGCACATAATGATCACATTTCCCCTGGAGAGTTGGTACACATGCACAGGACATCTTAATTCTTTCTTCATCCCCTTTCTTTCCCCTCTCTCCCGTTCCTTTCATCTCTTGGTCCCCTTCTCACTTGCAAAAGATCTACTTCCCTGTTTCCTGTTGTCTGTCTTCTTTTTTCATTGTTTATTGGTACTTTTTAGGTATACAATACAGTTACGTTCATCATTGGGGTCGTGTACCTTTACTTGATGTATCTTGGTTCTTATTTTTTCCCCATAGCCCTTCCCTCCTTTTACCCCCTCCACCCTTCCTTGTTTACAAAGACTTTGTTTCCATTTTTTCTTTTTCTCATATTTTTCTTTCCCCTCCCCTCCCCTTCCCACTTCCCCTACTCCTTCAGCCCTTTTCTTCCCATTTCACAATATTAATTATATAATTTTAACCTTATTTACACTTTTAGTTTTTCATACCAGAGAAACTATTCAGTGTCCTATTGTCTATCTTTTGTTTTGCTCTTTAATTTATTTATACTTTGGGTCTCTCATGTAAGAGAAACCATAGGATAGTTAAGCTTGTGTATCTGACTTATTTCACTTAGCATTATGTTCTCAAGGTGCATCCATTTTCCTACAAATGACTCAAGTTTATCCTTCTTATGATGCCTAACATCTTTTTGAATGCTTGGTAGCCATTTTAGAAAAACATCCATTCAAATATTTTGCCTATTTTTTCTTTGGGTTGTGTTTTTGCAGTTAAATTGCAATATTTATTTATATATTCTGGATATTAAGTTCTTAGTGAGTATATAATTTGCAAATATTTTCTTCCATTTTGTAAAATGTCTTTCATTTTCTTGATAATATTCTTTGTCCATAAAAGTTTTTAACTTTGATGAAGCCTACTTTATCTATTTTTTTTCTTTTGCTTGCCCTTACTTTTGGCATCATATGAAGAATCCATGGCCAAACCAGAGTCATGAAGACCAACCCTATGCTTCCTTCTATGGCTTTTGTCATTTTAGCTCTTGCATTCGGGCCATTGATCCATTTTAATTCATTTTATGTGCGCTGTCAGGTGAGGGCGGAAATCATTCTTTTTACCAAATCCAGTCATTTAAAAAAGCCTCCATTTTGGTGAAGATTTTGGTATAACTCTTCAGTTACCTCAGCAAAATATTAATACAAGTGTCATAAGTCTGAGTGTGTGTGTGTGTGTTATATGTGTGTGCATGTGCATGTGTACAAGTGTTGGCAAATCCAGGCCAAACCAGCCTACTTCCTGGCCCCCAAACTAAGAATGAATTTTACAGAGGTGCATTTATAATTAATGTATTGATAATTCTAGGGAATATTAACTTTGAATCCTAAAGAAATTAAATATTATCACCTTCTTAAAAATCATTATTTTCCTTTGTAAATTCATTTGCCAAAAACTGTACTCCTTCTATTCTCAGCTTGTATACATTTGTTTTCTATCTTGTCAGGCAATATCTGCATATAGTCTTGATTTTGTCACTTGGCTTTCAAAGTCTAAAATATTTACTTCTGTCTCTTTACTGAAACAGTTTGAAAAAGTATCTAGGGTAATAACATTTTTAAGACGAAGAATTTTTCTGTATTATTGACTCACATATCCTTTGTAGTGTTAATGGCATTATGTTTTGTACAATTAAAATATAGACAGTACAAACCATACTTCCTCATTTCTGAGTGTTACACCAACCAACAGTGGACCCACAGAGTGCTAACATGACCAGATTTTTCACTTAAAATTCCAGGCAGAAGGCAGTTTGGCACCATCAAATTTCCAGAGGAGTCCTGAATTCTGTATTGGGTTTATTAAAATGACATATATCTTTTTTGCTCCTTTATCTATGCAACCTGCTGTTTTTAAGGATCCAAATGGTTCAAACGTATGTGTAAGGAGTTGACATTATTAACTAATATTCAAAAACAGAACTAGGTTTTCTTTGTGAAACTGCAGCTTCAACAGTGACTTACACCTTGCAAATTCGGTTATGGTTTTGAGTTTGTTTCCTCTCAGTCCTGATCTCTGTCATTCCCTAAAGCCACAGAGCCTGTGTCTGGTGGCAGTGTGTCCTGCTTCGCTCCAGCTCTGGCAACCCATTCCCAGCTTGGACTCTGGAATTCTTTGCTTCGAATGCTGGAGTTTTTCCAGCTCAGCCCTTAAACCCTGTGTCTCTCAGCACTTCTCCCTAGTTTCAGTCACCCTCAAAGACTTCACGCCACGCCTGGTCACTGGCACACAGATGTCTCCTATCTGGATGCCCCCTCCCAGATTCAGACAACACAGGAAGCATTTGCTGAGCTTCAGCCCCCCGCCCCAGCATGGCACTTCTGTGCAGGTCTTCCCCTGAGTCCTGCTTTCAGATCTGAACCTTCCTTCCTGCTCCCACTGTCACCCTATTGTACAGGCAGGTGACTGGGGAATCACTCATACCCTCGCTCCCAGTGCCTGTGGCATACAGCACACCTCCATCCGCAGGGCAGTCTGGTTCCTCTGTTTTCATCCAAGTCTGTGCCGCAACCACATGGTGCCCCAGCTCATGACCTAGGCTCAAATCTCAGGTCTATTTAATCCTTTCTCTGCCAGCAGTCCATAATTTTTAAAAAAACAGTGAGATAAATCTGGTTATTCATTTCGTTGCTGGCTTCCTGTGGCTCTGAAGTATGCTCAGCAACTGTCCCATTGGCCCAGGACCAAGGGAACCCCCAAGGACATGAGCCTTCCAGAATTACTATCAGGATGGTGCTGAAAAAAATCTTCCCCATAGCTGGAAAGGGGGGATTTCCTGGGATTCTGCACTCAGGGTGAAACTGGTAAAATCTGGAGGCAAACTGGGACAGGGTGGTCCATCACCTTAGCTTTGGTATGGATGACTGAGTCCTGAGGTTTCTGAGTGTCCTGTACTCTTCCTTCTGTCCCTTGAGTTGCCCTTGAGTCGTACCTCTCCTGATGGCAGCCTCTCCCTGGCCTTCAGGGGCCTCTGGATGTCCCTCTGTGGCTCAAGGATGACCAGGACACTGTGCTAGAAAAGGCCTTAGGCAGCTGGGTGGTGAAGGTGGAAGGCAGGGGTGGGTGGGAAAGTGAGGGGTTGTGGGGAAGTGGGGAATGGGGTGCATTTTCTTCCCACACCCCTCCAAGAACCTGGCCTTTCCTGCTGGTGACACACAAGCCCACATGGAAACTTAAGCCAGAAAATTTAAGTTTCAAAGAAATTTTAGTTGGCAGATAATAATTTTACATAAATACAGGATAAGATGTTATGATTTGATAAATGAAATAAACCAGAGTAATTACATAGGCATCACATCACTTTATCCACTCCTCCTTCCTTTGCAGGAAGAGCGCTTAGACTCTCTTCCACCCTCTGGAGTGCATGTTAGTGCGTCATCACCTGCTGTGTGACAGTACACAACGGCCCCTCCGCACCATGACCTTCCTCCTGCCCGAGGAGCAGGTAGCTCCCACTCACCACTTCCAGGAGCCACTGCATTAGACTATGCACAGATTCCATTGCAGTGCTTGCCTTTCTGTGGCTGGTTTATGTGGCTTCATGTCCTTAGGTCATAATTAGTCAACCACTATCTATTAAGGAAAGATAAGTACAAAATTGGATCATTATTTTCACCAGAACTGGAAAAATATCAAGGGAATTGGCCGTGTGGGCGTTAAGACCAGACCTGCAGCTCCTTCCGGGGGAGGCTTCCCCCTGGCACACAGTGCTTTAACCCTCGCTGCACACTGGCCCTGCCGGTCCCTGTGCAATGGGGCAGAGGCAAGGGTCCCGGGCTATGCTCTCCATCATCCTGGCTGCCTGCAGAGGCGCCGCAGGGAGAACGCATTTCTAGGCCTGCAGCTAATGGAGCAGAGGCGGACAGAGGCCAGCAGGGGCCGTGGGCGACAGCAGCAGAGCACAGTGCAGCTGCAGAACCCCTGGGGATGCCCTGGGAGTGAGACAGGCTGCACCCACCCTGTCCGAGGCGGAGGTTGTTTTCTCAGTTTGCTGAGCTTCTGGGGAAGAAATTGGTGTTGGATGAATTCGGGAAACTAAGGCTTCTGGAGCTGGGAGAGGTAGGAGCTGCTCCACCCCCTCCTCTTCTCTCAGCTAGAAACTGGGGGAGGGGTTTCTGTGACTTGAAAATAGTGGGTTCTTTGTTAATAGTGGTATGTGGTTCCTCTCTTTTTCTAGTCAGCTTAGATCCATCTCGAAGGCCATTGGGTCAGATCTTCCCATAATGTGTGCGGATCCATAGTCCGGAAAACCTGCACTTTAATATGTCCTTTAAAAAAAATTAACATAGACCAGGCTTCAGTGAATTTTAAAATAATGAGTTGGTTAGAAAATACATTGAGCGGGAACAGTTAGTGATTTGGAACATGAAAATGATATTTAATTATTCACTTCTTTCTCAAAAGTTTTATGTCCACTTCAGATAAATGTCCCTATGTAATTGCTGGAGTCATTTGGGCAAGCTCTGTCTTGGGAATGAACATAGGTTTGAAACTCAGTTACAAAACGCAGCCTGGCTCCATGCCCCTCCTATTACTCCATGGTCCTCCAAGTGCTTATTGATATCGATGTGTGTGATCATAGTTCAGGCTGTTAGATATGGTGATAATGGTGAGGAGCACAAGGATGCTACAAATCCTGGGACGCACGTGTCCAGTTGCTCTGCTGAAATCTTTCAGCAGGGGGAAGCCACACAAGACTTCACAGGCCGAACAGCACCAAGCTATGCTTGTTTACCACAGGAAGACAGTTTAGACCAAGCACACATTTTTATAGAGCAACACCTCTTCTTTTCATAAAGACCTCCAGGCCTTTACCAACTCTGATTCTTGTTGTTTGATTAACATTCTGCTGGGCACAGGGCAAGCTGCTCACCATGTGGATCATTTGATCTGAGGCATATGATCCCCTTAGAGTTGGCAGAGCTTCTCCCATATGACCTTCATAATAATCCGAGGTGAAACAGAGTAGGAATTGTCACCCACATGTTAGCAATGAAATTGAGGATGCATCTGGACAGACTGGGTGTCTACACTGCAGCTTAGCTCTCTAGTGGCAACCCTCACCTCCCTGCATTATCATCACGGTGCCAATAAAAAGGAGGTAGCAGGGGTCTCACTTTTATGAACTGAGGAATTAGCAGGTGACATTTACAGGGTATCTGAGGGAACAGATTGGACTCCAGGCTCAGGGCATGATGTCAGGGAACTAAGGCTACTTTTCAAAAAAAAAAAAAAATTGACATTATATCATTAAGGATTTCTCTAGCTTCAGGATCTCAAGACCTCATGCATCTTTTCTTTTGGGCCAAGGCTTCAGACAGTAGGGGTCACCTGATGGCTTCTAGGAAGATGGAAGTAAGTAACCTGATCTCCAGGCTTGCTCTGCTTCCTGATCCTTCCATGAGCTTGCTGGAGCACTGAGATGAGTTATATGTGTTGAGACTGACCCGGGCTGGGTACTATCCATTTGAAACCCCCAAGTGCTGATGGAGTGGGGGACACAGGGTGGGGAGGTACAGGGACTTCAGTGCCCTCCCTGCCTGAGGGGACCATTACCCTCTTACAGCTTCAGGTACCAGTGTGAGCCTCTTCATTTCTGAGTATAGAAGTATGAAGTTGAAACCAAAGAACCCTCACCGAAAAAGACCCCAAAAATGAGAGAGATAGGGGGACGGACCCCCAAGACCCCACACAGTGCTGATGTCTGATTCTTTTTGCCCTGTAGATCAAGTCTGTGTCCTCCCCTTTGGTTCTGCCTGGCATATTGGCTGGCTTCTTTGCCGAGGGCCAGGCATAGCTCATCTTGGCAGCTTATGGAGGGGGAAACTCTGGGAGCTAGGGTCAGTTGGGTTCCTCGTGTAACATCATTGTAGAATCCTACGCAGAGGCCTAGCAGGGATGCTGGTTCTCACAAGAGCCATGGACTGTGTGAATCCAGAGACACCTGTGCCCCTCCATGGCATGGCAGATACCATGCTGTAGCCTTTTCCTGATAGCGGAGGTAGAGTTTCTGGTGACAGCCTTAACGGCAGGGCCCAGTCCTGAAGAATTGGGCGGTGTCCAGAGCTTTGAAGGTGGTCAGCTCATTTTCCTTGTGATAAGACTGCAGAGGAATAATCTTGGACAGGAAGCCCTGACTTGTCCCTTGTCACATTCTGGTCTTGTGTGGACAATGACAGGTGCCAACAAGGGAGAGCGGTGGGTGGAAAGGATGTTTTTTCCTGCCTTTCCTAGCCAACTCTCACACCCCTCTGCTGTAGGTCACTGCCCGTATAGTCCCACATAGCTCTGTCCCACAGCCGCAGCTCCTTTGGGCTAAGGCTGCTGTGATCACCAGGGCCCCCCTGCCTTCCCATGTGGAGTCAAGCCACATGCCCCACACAGTGAGCCATTTTGGGTGGAGCTCCCACCAGCCTTGGTGCCCACTGTAATGAGAAGAGCTGTCTATCTGCTCAGGAGGGAGCACTGTTCACTTTCATCCTGATGTCCCTCTGGGCTTCCAAACCTCACACTTTCTCAGTATTTTCAAATATGTCTTTCAGAGAGCTGGAGTCTTATGAGAGTAGGAGAAGGAATTTGATTCAGTGCCAGAAAAGAATGATTGAACATGTTTCCTTCTGCTCTGTTCTGTTGCTAGGCCTTAAGAGTGATAACATCTGAAGGATGCAGGAATTCCACAGCTGGCTGCGCAGTCAAGGCAAACATGGGCATCAGAAAGTTCCCTCTGGAGCACAAAGTCCCTCACTGGCGTCATTGCAGAAATGACTCATTTAGTCTCCTCATCTCTTTCCTTTCTATGCAAGGCTCCAAGCAAACACAAATAATAGCAGCCAGGAGGAGTCTCATGGACAAGCTCTGGCCCTAGGGTTTTTCCATGGGAAATTGATTTATTCTTCACAAGTCTATAAACTCAATTTAGCCACATGACTTCCTGTATTGATACAAATACCATGGATCCAGAGAAGGCTTATGCAGACAGGCCTGGGAAATAGTTTCCATTTTTCTTTCTCAATTAGATGAGCTCAAATTGCATTACAGCCTATTCTGCTCTGGAAGCCCATAAATATATGTAATCTGCACTGACTGGAGAAAAGTGAGGCTCACATCTTCCAGGGAGGTTCCAGTCTTTCCTGAAGGCACTGTTATCTGTGACCTGGGACACATTCCTGACTTCCTTCGTGTTCCCTCATGTGCTAATAGTTTTGAGGGAGAGTCTGAAACACACAGTTTCAAATTGGCCTAGAAAGCTTGTGCAACTGGGTTGCAAAGCTGATTTTGGAGAAATTGCACATTCATCTTTCATCCATCCCTGAACTGTACTTCCTCTGAACATACTGCCTCCCCTACTTGCAACTGGAAATGAAATTAAAGAAGAAAAAATAAAATGGATCATCCACTGCTTTACATTTCAGAATGTGCAAACATTGTGCTTTGTGCTCAGTGAGGAAACACACACACACACACACACACACACACACACACACACACAGAGTTATGTCTTCCCTGTCCAAGAATTTGGCACCTAGTGGGGAAAGTAGAAAGCTATAAAATACCACTAAATGAAATTTTGACCTTATATCAGTAAACACATGAAAGAATTCTTAATGAATTTGTTATTTAAAATGACTGCTCCAGGGAGTGCAGGCTGGTGAAACCACTATGGAAATCAATATGGAGATACCTCAAAGAGCTGAGATTAGAGGTTCCATTTGACCCAGCCATCCCTCTGCTGGATATCTTTCCAAAAGAATTAAAAGAATCATATCACAGTGATATATGCATACCTATGTTTATAGCGGCACAGTTTGTAAAAGCTAAAACTTGGAAACAGCCTATTTGGCCATCAATTGGAGATTGAATAAAGAAGATGTGGTTTTTCTAAAATGGAATACTACTCAGCCATAAAGAATGAGAAATTAGTCATTCATAGCAAAATGGATACACACTGAGGATATACTCAAGTGAAATAAATAAGTCACATATGTGTAAATATCGAATAGTTTCTCTGGTGTGAAAAACTATAATAGTACATAAGATCCTAATGGTATAATTCACAATATGAAACAGGAAGAAAGGGGCTAAAGCTGTAGGGGAAGTGGGAAGGATAGGGGAAAGGAAATAAGGGAAAAGAAAAAAATATGAATAAATGAAAAAATGGACATAAAGTATTTGTAAATAGGGAAGGGAGGAGGGGGTGAAGGGAGGGCAGGGGAATGGAGAAAAATGAGAACCAAGATCTGTCATGTAAAGGTACAAGATCCCAATGATAAGTGTAGCTCTACTGTATACCTAAAATGTACCAATAAACTCAATAAGAAAAAAAAAAAAGATTGTTCCACCTCTGCTAAGTGGGAGCAGTTCAACTTCCTGGTCTTCATTGAACACCTAGGCTGGCTGCACTCTGTCCCTGTGAAGCGACCCTCCTGAGAGTCATAGACTCTGCCATTGACCACAGCAGTGTGCCTTAGCAGAACCACCAGCAGGGTCTTGGTCACTACATAGATATTCATGGCAGTTCAATGTGGGCTCTGCTCCAAGTGGGTCTTGGAAAGGAGAGGAGAGTATGTAGATCTGACATGCACAGACTCTACAAGCAGACCTCCTGGTGTGAGTGTTGCCTCTACCTTAAAGGTGTCTGTGTGGTGTTTGGCAAGTTGTTTACTTTGCTATATGGAAAATGTAAATACTCATAGGACTCTCTCCACAGAATGGGAATCTCCCAACATGGCCAAATCAGCAGGCACATAGCTGCTGCCCACATTTCCTGGCCAGGGTCCAGTGGGCATTTGGTGACCTCGAGAGGGTCTAAAAATGGTAGTGTTCACTTATTTTATACACCACAGGTATCTCCAGAGAGTGCTAGGAATGCTTAATCTTATATAGGATAGGATCTTTTCATCTTTATATAAACAAAGAAAAATAAAATATATTGAAGATACAATATCCTCCTCCATGGCAAATCTGAGGACAGGAGAAAGACTAGGGAGACCGTGTGCAGAGTGGGAATGCACGGAGGCAGAATCAGGGTGCCTGACAAGGGGCCAGGGTGAGGACAGTGTGACATGAGGTGCAATGAGGAAACAATAAATGAAATCAAGAAAAACCAACACCACCCCCATAAGGTGCTCCTCAGCTATGTGAGTTCTCAGTAAGCCATCCTTTGATTAAAACATGAGTACTTTTAGCTAGCTGTTACAATGAAGTGAAAGGCCAGGGCTTCCTGTGCACTCTTTTGAAGAATGCATGTGTGTGCCAAGCTCTCCACTGGGCAGTGTCCTCAGTGACCTTGAAGGAGTATAGAGATACGACACTAACATAGAGGCCAAGGCTCTAATCTCCAAAGAGGAATTTCAAGGAGGGAGTGTGCAGTAGAGTGATTCAGGTCTAGAAAATAAAGCATGGCTGGAAAAATCTTGTAAAGTGTTGAAGACCTGTCTGGAATGGGCACTCCCTTCTGTACAGGTTCTAATGTTCCTGAGGAATGGAAATCTTCACAGTGTGGGGTCAGCAGGTGCACACTGCACATCCCACTCATGCACTGTGCCTTGGGTCAGCTTGGCCTGCATGTACTGTAATAGACGTTCAACTAACAGGGCATTTCTATGGCTTATGTGTTTTTAACAGAATTAACCTTCATAAAATGGTTAGGAGGTTTATAGAAGACTCCTTGTGGGAAATAGTGACTGGGCATAGCATTGAAATTGCCAGCAGACACCAACAAAGGACATGGCACCTGTCCCTCTGATCAGAGAAGATGCTCTTCAGCCTTACTGAAGATGACACTGGGCCACTTAGCCAGGTCTGGTAAGGAGATGCTGATCAGGCCAATTATACATAACCAGAGAGACTCTTGACGTCTATTATATCCAGTATGGTGAATGATGAACCACCTCTGGAAAGTACTTTAAATCTTAAGATTTCAGCTGATTGTGATATAGATGTACAATTTATAAACTATACCCTTGAAAGTGTGTCCTCTAAATTTCTTAATGACAGGGCTTTACACCTTAGAGTTATAGGGAACAGCAAGAGGCACAGGCGTGATTTCCCATATCCTTATCAGTGACTGTGGGTAGTATAGCTTGAAACTTGTTCTTATGCTATTTGCACATCTGCATGCAGCAGTTGCTTTGCAGCAGGCCTGGAAGGAGCTGAATTGTCCACCTAGAGGGGGACATGGCCTCTGAGCTTGCACACTTGTCAATGCTATTGTCAGGAGACCAGACAGTGCTGCCCCTGACCAAAAGAAGTGGTTGGATTTTGCGTTTTATTTTAAAAGATCTTGCTGTTCTGAAGCGATTTGGGGCTGCAGACCCCTCCTTGGCTGGAGGACACTTGGTCCCAGGCCTATCCTCTCAGCTCTCCTGTATCACCAAGGGTGACCTTTTTTCTTTCACATGATGGCCGTAAGCATGGAATCGCACATGCCTTGGAAGCATCTCTCAGAGGAGTATTGTCTCCCTTTACCCACCCGCATCCCTGGGGTCTGGTATGTGTAGAGAAAGACTGTCCAACTACTGGGTAGAGCATGAGGTCACACAGGTCACAGAATGAATGAGACTGGAGGAACCCAGGAGTTTGAAAATATTTGCATATTTTCTGATTCTTTTCCCACCCATTTTATACATAATGCATGTTCATTGGATAAAATATGGAAAATATGGAAATTCCAGAAAATAGTATAAAGGCAAAACCCATGCACCACCCAAAGGTGTTCTGCCAATTTTTTGGATATTATCACATAAAATGTAGCCAATTGAAAGCATTCTTTAGAAGTGCGTAATATCCTATATTTGCTGCATATTTTACCATGTGGATACACATATCCTGTAAACAATAAAGCTTTAATTGCTGCTTTTTATTGTTTTAAACACCAGGTAATGTCCTTTTTGTGCATGAAGTTTTCTTTCTTTTAAGTTATTTTCTTAAGATGATTTCCCAGCAATGGAGTGACTGAGGCATCAGCCATGGGAACTCAAACTCATGGCAATTGGAAAGGGCCTCTTCAGTCTTACATATGCCATTTGAAGTCACATAATAGTAACATTTGGCGTCACTCATCATTCAATACTCTAACTGGTGTTCACCACCTTAATTTTAACCACTGAGGGGCAAGCACTCCTATTAATTTAAAAAAACTCATTAAAAATTAAAATATACAAACAACATCAGAATACACTTGTCAAAATCTGAACAAATATTCAGTATAGTCAAGATAAAATTTATCAACAAAACAATAAATGTTACAGTTAGCCTCATTGCACCTACTTCATGATAACAAACAATTTCAGCAAATCTTTTGTGAATTAAATACAAAATAAAGGGGGCATTTAATTGGAATTAGAAATAAAAAAGCCAATGAATGAAATGAGAATGTTGTGGTTTTTGATTCAACCCCAAGTAGGAAGTAGTTAATTAATTGTAGGAGAGCATCTGAAAGCAAAGACTTGAAGACTACATGCTATTCAGTGACAGAATGGGGGTGCTCCTGGATTTGTTATGGGCTTGTGTCCGGATGAACCCTTCAGCAGTAGAAAAAAACCCTAAAGTAGAAAGGGATAGAGTCCATCCACCCACAGCACATCTTATCTCAGCAGCTCAGCATGCTGAGAGCACAAGTCCATTTCCCTTGGGTTGCAGGGCCCAAGGGCTGAGTCTCCCTGACCTGGAAAAGATCTTCATTCAAAATCTGTATTGTTTTATGCAACACTTGTGTCCCCCCCCCTCATTAAGTTTTTTGGTACATTTAAAGCAAACAATATAGTTACATTTATCATTGGGATCTTGTACCTTTACATGATATATTTTGGTTCTTGTTTTTTCCCCATACCCCTGCCCTCCCTTCACCCGCTTCACCCTTACCTATTTACAAAGACTTTGTTTCCATTTTTTCCTTTTTTAACATTTTTCTTTTCCCTTCTTTTCTTTCCCCTCCTCTTCCCACTTCCACTTTAGCTGTTTTCTTCCTATTTCACACTATCAATAGTTTTTGAACCATCATAAGGCTGTAAATCCTAAGTAAAGCCATTGTAAGACAGTGACAGACATATGGGTAATGTTTTTGTTTTCAAATCTAGGTCCTTGCACCTAGGTTATATGATGATACTTGATGCCCAGAACTTTGATGTGGCAAGCGCTACCCAGGGCTTCTGCACAGATCCAGTTTTCAAAACAATTTCATGATTTTTATTCCACCTCCAGTTTACAAATCAAACCCCTGGAGTACAAGGTGGGACTGTTGTGGTGCATGGCTGGTGGTTGCAAAGCAAGGACAGGATCCAGATAGCCCAGTGTTGTGTTCCAGTCACTCATACCCTTTCCTTGCTGCAGAGGGGCTGCAATTCATAGCAACTGGGATTATTCAGCATCATGGGTGCCTGGAAGATGTCCTGGGTCATGACCTCATGATGGATCATCCAGGGTTCTCTGTGAGACATGCTGCTCCCTGGGCCTGTCCTATATTTCCACCTGGAATATGCCTCAAGATTCTTCCCATTTTAGCCCTTCAGTGGCAGTCACTCTGGGACCACTTGTCACTCTGGGAGGAGACACAGTGCACAGGCTTTGGTCTCCTTTTTGGGAGCATCTCTGATTAGTCATTTTGTCAATGTGAGAAGCAGGGATGTGTGGGTTCAGAGTAGGGCAAGAAAGCCCACAGCTTGGTCTTGGTCATCAGATCTGGTTTAAATTGCACAAGAACTGCTCCCTCTTGTAAAGGAAATAAGAAGTTTCATTTCTGAGCCTGGCATTCTTTTAGTCAAAATAAAACATTATAATAAGTTTTACATTCCTAACATAAAGAAACAATAAACATTCTAGATGATGAATGACCAATTACCTGGATCATATCATTGCATATTGAATACATATAATAAAAAAATAATAAACAAAACAAAAACACACTGTAGACTGCATCCCATAACTATGCATAGTTATTAAATGTCAATTAGAAAGAAAAATGGCAGACAAAAAGCATACAAAAAATTAAAATTCCACAGCCTGATTTGATCATTATACCATATATTCATGTATAAAAACATCATATCATACCCCATAAATTTGTGCAATTATTTTGTGTCAACTAAAAAGAAAACACATAAATATTTTGACCAGTTTCTGAAAAAATAAAGCTGAAATAAGGTGAAAATATAAAACAGATTCTAGTCTAATAATCTAACAGTGTTATCTTTTTTTGGGGGGGTCTAAATACAGTATAGAATCATGATGGATGGGATTTTACCAAAACTCTGAAATAAGGTGTAAATGTGAAGCTGACTGTCCATCAAATACTGGCAGACTGTGAGCAAGCCTGTTAATGTGCCGTAGCCAAATCCCAAAGTTGTATGTAGTTGGATTTGCAAAGCACATGGTGTAGAGAGGCATACTGACTGACCTACATGTGACCTCCTGAGTGCCTCCAACCTCCTGAGAGCTGGGATGCTGGTGGTCCATGTGCTGTTCCTAACCCTACTGGTCCCAGACCTTCCGAGCCCACTCTCCTACTGCCGTTGAGCTCCAACTCACCTCAGCAGACTGCTTGATGAGAATACTAGGAACACAAAAGGGTCATTTGAAGGACAAGAAGCTAATGCCCTAGCTTTTCTCAGGGATGTCACCTCTGTAACATCCTGACCTTTTCTGTAATGAAAAGATTCAGCATCTCTCAGCAGTTTCAAAGCATGTACTATGCTGTCATTGAGGTTGGTCCCTGTGTATCTGACTAAAATCTTGCAACCTTTGACCAACGTCTCCCCAGTTTTCATCAGCTGTGGCTGACTGTGGCTTCTTATGAAATATTTTGATATCTGAAAGCATGTCAACTATCCCTCTACCCTTCAGACAATGTGACCCGGCTGGGAGATACTAGCCCTGTGTCTCCAGGTGTTGCTGAGTCTCCTTCTTCGTCTACATATGCCTGCATCACAGGTGGGAAAGTCTGTCTTCTTGGAAAATGGTCAGGAGGACAAACAGAGGTGTGCAGACATTGTGTCCCACTCACACTGGCACTCACCCTGTGCCTGGCTGACTGCTCGTTATGCTCACTCAGGCTCCGTCTTCCCTGCTACTCTGTGATCCTCTTTGAAGACACAGAGCCAGGGTTTGAATCAGGGGGACTTTATTCTGAGAGTCTAGCTGGGCCCTTGGTTGCTCTCAGGCGTGTCCAAGTATGAGGGGAGAAGACGAGGCACTGCCTGAAATGTGGCTGCCAAGGTCTGACGGGCTTTTCCTCCTCAATTACACCAAAGAAACTTTATTGACATCTTAAAACCAAAGTCGCTACCAGAGGATGGAAAGTAGAGGAAAGCACAGGTCTAGGTCTATAGAGCTGGGTCCTGAGTCACACAGTTCAGTAGGAGCCAGAGCCTTGGTGAGCTGTCATGCAGCAGGACCACCTCAAGCCAGGACTTTGCTCTCACAATCAGGCTTGTTCTCACCATCAAGAAATGACGGATGTCTGGGTTGTACTTTGAATATAGCACAGTATATACTTGAATCAGAGCATCACAGGGCACCCTATAGTTGGAGCCATTCTACATAACTTTTGGATAAATCGTTTCACAAAAATTATGATTAGGCCTAGTCTTCTTGCCTACAGGCCAGCTATGACATGCTGAAACATAATTCCATTTTCATCTCCAGTCATAGCTGAGAACCTCAATGGCCCTGTGATTTTGTGACACTCATGTGCAAGATTACATCAGGTGAAGACATCCTGGTTCCTTGAGAAATGAGTAATAAGAGAAAAGTTTCACCTGGGGAGGGATAAATTCCTTATCAGTTTAACTCATCCCACCTACTGTTGTAAGAATGTATTTACTCATCTCACCATCTTAATCAACATAAAATCCTCATCACCATAACATCCTCATGGTCATAGGATTACCAATTACTCTGGGTTATCTGAAACTTCTCCCAATTATAATATCCTTCCCAATTTAGGATTATCACCACCCTCTGAGTCATCTGATACTCCCTATGAACTCAACAAATAGTAGTAAACTTGGGGGGCCTTTGTCTTTGCTGAACAGAGCAGCACTGTTCAGACCCAGAACCCAGCTTCTTCTCCAAGTCTCATTTCCTGTCTTTATTCTTTTTTTTTTGGTTCTGGGGATCGAACTCAGGACCTCAGTTTTGTGAGGCAGGTGCAGTGCCACTGAGCTAAATCCCCAGCCCGCCTGTCTTTATTATTTAATTCATCTTGTGTTGTTGTGGCTCACAGTGGACCGGGACCCACTGCAGGGTTCTGGTAATGTTCCCTTTCTCTGTATACCCTATAGACATGATTTCATGTATTAGTTGGAGGTCAATTTAAATTTTAAAAGTTTAAGTTCAAAGAAAGATTGCTTAATGCCACCTGACCAGCATGAATATCCAGCATGAATACAGAACTCCCCTCTCCCAATGTCTTCCATAGTGTCCTCAGGAGAGGAAGTCTGAGTGGCTGCTGGGGTCCCCTCCACACTCTACCCTTGGTCCTGTATGGCTACCACTTCTTAGGGAGCTAGAGCAGCTGCTGCCAGCTAAGCCTTCTGAAGAACCTGCTACCTGCTGTGTCCCAAGTAGTACACCACACCTCTGGGGACACAGCCTGTCCTCCCCTAACTGTTGCATCCAGCTGCTTCCTCCAAATGTCCCTTCTTTGCAGCTCATAGGTAGAGAAAGGCTCAGAATTGGACAGGAGCTCCCACATGAGCCTCTTGGGGGAAAATTCAGGTGGAACCATGTGAGGACAGGAATGAGGTGGGTGTCTGTGGGGTGCTTGTTTTGGCCCAATCCCTCTGGACTGAAATCTGGGACTCCATCTGCCACCATCCTCCAGTGTTTGGATGAAACACTGCTTTTGTTAAGGGTCTGACTTCTGAGTTACCTCTCTTGGTGCTCTGCCCTAGTTGGACTGTACTGAACACATCTCTCTCCAGGGATGCTGTCATTCACATCCAGTACCTGGAAGGGACCCTCTCCAAGAGCTGCAGGTGGACTCTGCCCCAGCCTGGGGTAGTTTAAATGGTCTTTTAGGCTTCCCAAAGAAGCTGTGACCTGATGTCAAGTTAAATTCTGCAAGGATTAAAAATCAAGTGGGAGGCCGGTATTCAGCTCAGTGATTCTGCTGCCTGCCTTGCAAGTGCAGTCCTGAGTTTAATCCCCAGTCAAAAAAAAAAAAAAAAAAAAAAAAAAAAAAAAGAAAATCAAGTGGGAAAACATTGTACTTTGACCACTAAGTATAACATTAGATGTCAATTATTTTGAAAGAACCCTTTATCAGATCGAAGAAATTATCTTATTTCTAATTTGACATTTGACGAGAACTTTGATCATGAAGGGTATTGAACACTTGCAAATACTTTTTCAATATTTGGATGGCCTGAGAGAATCATGTGATTTCTCTCCCTGTCTGTTTAGATGATGAATATCACCATGGTAAGGTAAGCTGCTGAAATTACATTTGATGGATTTAATTTACAAATATTTTGTTGGGTGCTTTTGCGTCTGTTTATGAGAGGTGCTGGTCTGCATGTTGTTCTTAAGATCACATCTGGGGTTGGTTTCAAGTTGTGCCTGAGACAGTGCTGGGGGTGACAAGGTCACCTTCCCTGCTCTGGAATGGGTTGTGTGGCAACTGTATTGTGTCTCTTTCACTGGATGTATAATGGAATCTACCAAGGAAAGCATCTTGGGCTAGAATCTTCCTCATTCAATTTCTTCAAGAGAATACACTATTAAAGTTTTTTATTTTCTCTGTTAACTTTGGTTAATTGAATCTTCCAAGGAATTTATGTATTTCTTCAAAATTTGAAAATTCATAGGCATGATTGTTCAAAATATTCCTTATTTTTCCTTTTCATATTCATAGAGTCTTCACTGTCTATTTTTTATTCCTCATATTCATAATTTGACTCTTTTTCTTGGTCAGTTTTTCTAGAGATTCATCCACTTTATTGATCTTAAGAATCCAATCAACTTTTGACTTCAATTATTTTCTCTATTGTTTTTCCATATTCTGTTTCATTGATTTTTCACTTATCTCTCATATTCCTTCTCTTTTGTTTGTTTTAAATCTAATTTCTCTTTTCTACTTTCTTAAGGTGGAATAAGGATCAAAATGTTTAATTGATAATGTGAAATAGGAAGAAAAAGTCTAAAGGGGAAGAGGAAGTGGGATGGATAGGAGAAAGGAAATAAGGGAAAGCATAAATTCCTGGTTTTATTTTTTAAAACTGTATTTAAAATTCCTTTTGCTAAATCCCAAAAACTTAATATCTTCTTCAGCAACAATCATGCATCTTGGAAGATTTTCTGATTTACCCATCATGTGTTCTCTAACCTATGAATTTTTTAGCATCTATTGTTAATTTCTGAGCATTTGGCACTTTATGGAAATCTCTTTTTCACTTAATTTGTTGTGGTCATAAAAGAGACTGTGTCCTCTGATCCCTTGAAAGATATCAGCCCTGATGCAATGGCATTGGTGGTTTTCAAAGAACCCAGAGGACTCTAATTTACAGTAAGGCCTGATAACCACAGGGCTGGATGGTTTTGGGGTCCTTCCTAATCTCATATCTGTCACCCTGTGCTTTCTTTTCTTAGAAAGGAGTATTAATAATGGGAGTTCCGTCTGAGCAGTGACCATGAGCTGGGTCCTCTCATGCAGCTCTCCCTTGGGTGCCAGGCAGGTTGCAGAGCCCCTCAGTTGTGTCAGGATCCAGTTACTATAATTCATTTTCATTCTCATGCTGATTTATTTATAAGATGTGTTCAAACAAAAGGCAGAAACAAGCTCTGCTAATAGTGTTTCTGCCCCACAGCCATGTGATATGTGCTATTAATAAGTGAGGAACATTAATGAGTCTGATTCACTTAGCAGCCTCATAGGATGTCAGAGCCTCTGCAGAAAATACTAATTGGATGTGCGGAAAAGCCTGGGATGAGCAGCAATGTGATTAAGGACCATGTATCAGACAACTTCCACACCAAATTGTAAAGCCAGGGCATTGGAGGGAGACAGGATGTACATGGATATGCATGGATCAGTTCTACCATGCACCTGTAACCTGCACTTCCTCTGCTTGGTCTTGTCAAACTCAATTCTGAGAGGATGAGGGGTGAGGGCTGCTCATTGGAAGGTTCTGTGATTCCTAAAGTGGCCCAGGTAGCTTTTGTGGGGCCAGCTTTCTTGTGAGAGACTGCAGAAGCATGGCCCTGTGGATTCTTTACTGCTGTCTTGTATCCACATTAACCCAGGTCACTGCCTGCCTTGGGCTACAGGTTCACACCACTAAGGGTTGACAAGAGCAGAAGAGCTGGGTGACAAATGTGCTTTACAATGATTGGATATGTTGCCACTTTCTCTCCTTGAATTTGGACCAAAATCTTATAAGATGTTTTGATGTATACTTTTTCGGAATAGGAAACCAAAGCTCAAAAACACTGAACCAAGCCAGGTATGGGCTTAGCCCTTTAATGATGCAGGAGGATAATGAGTTCAAGCCTACCCTGGAAAACCTGAAGAGACCTTATCTCACAAAGTCAAAAAAAAAAAAAAAAAAAAAAGGTCTAGGGATGTAGCTCAGTGGTAGAGTGCCCCAGGGGTTCTGTTCCCAGTTTTCCCAAGAACAAAAATAGACTTAAACTGATCATGGTCATACTGCAAATTAAGATTAGGGGTCTCTGATTCAAAAATGGGCATCTGAAATGAACAGACATTTCTCAGACAAAGAAGTGAAAGCAGCAAATAAATACAAGAAAAAATGTTCAACACCGCTGGTCATTTGAGAGATGCAGACGATAACAACACTGAGATTCCACCTCACCCCAGACGGAATGGCTGCTACAAAATATATCAATCAATAACAATTGCTGGCTGGGCTGTGGGGAGAAAGGATCCCTTCTCCATTATTGGTGGGAGTGCAGACTGGTGCAACCACTGTGGAAATCAATATGGAGATACCCCAAAGAACTAGGATTAGAGGTTCCATTTGACCCAGCTATCCCTCTGCTGGGTATCTTTCCAAAAGAATTAAAGAATCATATCACAGTGATATATGTGCACCCATGTTTTTTTTTCTTTTTTCTTTCTATTGAGTTTATTGGTACATTTTAGGTATACAATACAGTTACATTCATTATTGGGATCTTGTACCTTTACATGACAGGTCTTGGTTCTCATTTTTTGCCCTTGTCCCTCCCCTCCCTTCACCCCCTCCTCCCCTCCCCATTTACAAACACTTTATTTCCATTTTTTCATTTTCTCATATTTTTTGTGCTCCCATGTTTATAGTGGCACAGTGTGTATGTAATAGCTGAAACTTGGAAACAACCCAAATGCCCATCAACTAGAGACTGCATAAAAATGTGGCTTTTCTATAAAATGGAGTAGTACTCAGCCATAAAGAATGAGAAACTAGAATAATTTATAGCTAAATGGATGCACATTGAGGCTATACTCTTAAGTGAAATAAATAGGACACACTTGAGTAAATACTGAATAATTTCTCTGGTATGAAAAATTAAAAGTGTAAGTAAGGTTCAAATGGTATAATTGGGAGTGTGAAAATGGCTAAAGGGGAAGTGGGAAGGGGAGGGGAAAGGAAAGAAGGGAAAAGAACAAATGTGAAAAAAGGAAAAAATGGAAACAAAGTCTTTGTAAATAGGGAAGGGTGAAGGGGGTGGAGGGAGGACAGGGGTATGGGGAAGAAACAAGAACCAAGACATATCATGTAAAGGTACAAGACCCCAATGATAAATGTGACTGCATTGTTTGCTTTGAATGTACCAATAAACTTAATGAAAAAAAAAAAGATTAGGGGTCAGGTTTTTCTGATTCTGTAATCTTTCCACAGTGCTTTTTAAGAAATACCTATGAGACTTAGGACATTTTGATCTGTCAGAGACTGCAAGTATTCTTTCATCTGAAGATTCCCTGGTGCACTGTTCAACTTTCTGCATCCTCTAGTTTTCAAATTCTATTATTGTGGGACAGCTGCTGGACTGACCAGATGATTCTAGAACAAGTGCGGTCAAAAGTGCCCTTGTAGAGGTGATACCTGGCCTAGTACTTCAGGAATTTCACTTGGGCAGAGATTTTCCTGGATGAAAAATAGCTCAATGGTTTGTATTCCTTTTCACATTTCAGGCAGGTGGGAAGCTTGCTCCCTTCACTCATGCTGGTTAGTACTGGGCAGGTTCAAGTATCCCAGAAGGCTGAGAGGGAGGCAGATATGTGGGCTCAGGAAAGCATGGGCACAGGCACTGTGAAATGCCAGGATTTTGGGAAGGCATGGAGGGAAGCTGCCATCCCCAAACAGGAAAGGCCAGTCAGTCCTTAGGGAGTTTGTCCAGGAGCATGGCGTAGCTATGGTGCCTGAACACAGCTACCTATGAGTGTTCTGCAGTGTTAGGATCAGTAGTAGTGTGTGCCATCGACACCACGCTTTTCTAGAGGAGACTTCACTTCTTGGGCATAGATAACTTCTTGGTGGCTGGTTATTCCCAGCTTTCTGGTACTTCCACCACAGATCCTGTTCAGGCTTCTGGCTCAGGGCCTGAGCATGTGCATTTCTAATGCATGAAGCTTGGTCGTGTTTCCACTGGCAGGGACCACTCTGCACTAGGAAGTACACTCTATGTCTGAGATCATAGAGATATGAGGTTAGAAAACAAATGGTTCAGTATTTGTCATGGCTTTCTCCTGGGCTTCTTTTCTGAGAAATTATGTACTGTAGTGTTGTTGATCCATGCAAAATAGATGAGTTGCCCTTTGGTGGAGGACTGGGTAGGTGAGTGATTAACTGTTAACTCACTCTAAAGTGTGTAGTGCTGTTAAGGAAAGTCATCCCCACTCCTTACTAACCTGCCTCAATGACAACTGCTAGCAGTGATCACAAGGAATATGTGGCTAACATTAATTTAAGTTGTGTTTGTAATTTAGGACAGGCAGCAGTGCATCCAACCAGCAATCATTGTCTCTGTCAATCCAGCCAGCAGCTGGGGACAAATGTCTTCCTGGGCCCTCCCCTACCCCATGCCTCCTATGCTACTGACTGCCCACCTAATACAAGTGTCACCTACTTCCAGATCAGCGAATCAGCTGATGCATTTTTCTATGTATTTTCCCTATGTATTTTCTAATTTTTGACTTGAGGCCCTCTTCTGGGACTTTTAACTTGTTCTCGTGCACAGATTATAAATGTCCAGTAACAAGATAAAAATAAGATAGTGGAAGACAAAACATTTTGTGGCCCCTCAAGTTAGACACAAATTAGCTCTTTTGTAATTGGCCAGGATATAAATCAAAATCTAGCTTTGGCCCAGGATCTCTGTTTCAGTATGGTTAGTAAAACTTGCTTTGCAACACGATCTCACAGGAGGGTGTCTTACTGTACATCTCTGGAACTTCTTCAAAATGATTTTTATCAGGGACTTAAATGTGTTATTGATAAAGGCATCTTCAAAAGCTTTGGGCAAATCCTGCTCCAAACAGAGCAAGGATTTGTGTGTCCTATCATCTGTGGAAGTAATATGTAAAATGTGCCCACTGCTTTCTTGAAAAAAAAACCATAGCCTGTTATTTGGAAAATGTAATCAGATACATATAGTTTTACTTGTGTGATGTAAGGCATCCTTGTTATAACACTGCAATTCTCAGAGGAACAGTTTTCGAAGGTCACACAGGCCAGGAAGTACACTCAATAATTACTGAAAATTTCCCATGTACCCAGTATTGTGCTGGGCTCTCCACACGTTTGTATTATTTTAATTTTTATTATCCCATTTTTGAAGTACACAGTTATTGCAGTCATTGGTGCATTCACCTAACACACTTCAATCCATTTATTTATTTATTTGTTTGTTTATTTATTTATTGGTACTGGGGATTGAACTCGGGTCCTTGTGCTTGCGAGGCAGGCGGTGGAACCACTGAGCTCCACAGTTCAATTATTTTTTTTATCACCTTCCCTTCTCTCTTTCCTCTTGGTTGCCTTACCTTTTGCAAAGGATCTATCTCTTTGTTTCCTATTATCTATCTTTCATTTTAGTCTTTAATTTATTTACACTCTAGGTTTCTCATATATATTTCTTATATTTAAGCTTGTGTCCCTGGCCTCATGGGTGCACTTACAATGGAGTTACATCCCAGCCCCAAGGAGACGGCTTTGAAAGTTAACAATTTATATGCATTTCAAAAATGGAAAAGTAATTATTATAATCAACAAGGTAACAACCAGAAAAAGGACAACCTGAAGACAGAAATTAGGAATGAAGGTAAAAATATAATAGTGTTTTATTTGAATTAGTCAACATTTTGCCTTAGTTCTAAAGGTAATTCCAATATCTTTCAAATAAGATTTTCAAAGAGCAGCTGAGGATCTCCTGAAATGACTAAGTAGTGTGTGTGTGTGGTGGAGACGAGGAAGGTAAAGCTCAAAACAGCATCAAAAGAAGAAGCATCTTGTGAAATGGAGATGGTGGGTCCCCTTGGACCGGGCTGAAGGCCATGATTGTCCCTTGAGGCATGCCAGTTTTCCTCCTCAGTTTATCCAGGGAAGAAACTTGTGGGTCCTAGGCTGAATGTGCTGATATCATAGCATGTAAGGAGGGAGAAAGGGTTTATTTCAAAATTAGATTGTTATAAGATAGTCAAGCAGATAAGAGGCACTCTGTTCAGCTCCATGCCTCTTCCTGCTGGAATGAGCTTTGAAGTGCTTGGGAGCAGAACTCTGTTGCTGCCCTTAGAGCCGTGGTCCAGATGGTTGTCCCCATGCATGAGCCACAAACCCTTTTATCACCACAGGTGACCACACCAGGAGAGGTGCTTCTCTGATGACTGGAATGCATTTGAAAACACAAAACAAATCAGAAAAGCTTCCTGTCTTGGCACTTGGGAGAGTTGTTTGCGATTTGGAGAGGGTAGCAATCAGGGAACATGGCTGTTTGTTTACCAGTCAGCTGGCCATGTCCCTGGAGCCAGCAGCACGTTGCTGAGGCTGCTTCTGGGTACAAAGGAGCCAGGCACGTGTGAGCACAATCAGAGCACTGCTGCCAGCCACGGCACCCTCCAGGCACACCAATCATCACCGCAGAGTTTAGGGCAGTAATCATCTCTAATTTAGCTTAAAATGAGCAGGAAGGAAAATAAGAAAGGAATCCTTGAGAAAGTTTTCAGAACCCTGCTGACTGAGAGTCACACTTGCAAGTGTTCTTGGGGCACTCAGGTTAGAAATCACAATGTATTTTGGGGCTCTGGAGCCATGAGCGCTCTCTAGGGCAGGTCCCAGGCAAACAAGTGGCACTCAGTGTGCAGGGGAAAAAGACAGTGACACCCAACAGAGTGCTCTCCGACTGGCCTGTTTGAGGGAGCCGTTTCTAGGGGTAGTTCCAAGGACAAGAAGACTGGGAACTTCAGGCAGCTTCGGGTGCCTTTCACGTAGATTTAACAGAGCTGGTGCACAACACTGTCGTGAAAGCACAGGAGATGTGTGAGCGGGCTCTTAGCTGCCTGGGCTGGGATCTAGGACTGTGCATGGGAGCAGGTGACCCTCTCAAGTACAAAGTGAGGATAACAGCACTTGCCAGGGAGAGCAGTGGGATGTGAAGCATCTCTGTGGCCACCTCAGAGGCCATGATCAGTGCTCAGGTTGCCATAGCCATGCAAAGCTTTCTGGTGACTACAGGAACGAGGAGGCCTTTCTCACCAGGGATTGTGCCTGGAGTGGCTCAGAGCCTGTTCTGGAGCCCAGTCTGTGCCCTCTGCCTGGCTCTCCCTTGTTTATTCTTCTTAAGCCCCCAGTGAGAAGGACCACAGTTTATTTTCCAAAAACCTGATCTATTGCAGTCTGACATATTTATACATCAGATATGATGTGTCAGAAATGAGGACATTCATGCGTGGGGGTCACAGTGAAGTCAGGCTCCTGAGGAGCTTCCTCATGCTTGCTCTCAAGTACTTACCCTGTTGCACCAGGGTATGGAGACACATGCCCAGAGCCCTGTCCTAGGTGGCTGGGTGATCACCCTTCCTGCACATCTTTACTGAGCTGCCACACCCCCAGGCTCCCCTGTACCACCCCAGTGTTGAGCTGTGACCTCCTGAGGCTGCCCGGGTACTTGCTGTGCATTTTCTGAACTTACAAGGACCTGTCCCGTTTTCATTGCTAGCAAACCTGGCACACAGTTGGTGCCCAATAAGCTCTGCTAGGGTACATTGCTTTTGTTATGGCTTTTATCTAGCTGTCCCCTCAAAGTCTCGGGCACTCATAGGTGGGATGTTTTTGGAGGAGGCTGGATCTAGAGTGTGTGATTGATTCATGGTGCAATGCTAGGCTCAAGGGCACTAGTTTTAAGGGTGTGAGTACTACCCACCCTAAGTCATCTGGATAAGATAAAAGAGGTTTCTCAGGACCCTTGCTCCCTTGTTTCTTTTGCTGTCTGCTGTGTGCCACTGTGCCTTGGAGCCAGCCAACTACGGACTAAAACCTCCAAGAACAGTAAGACAAATAGAACTTTCCTCCTTTAACTTTGGGTGTTGGGCATTTTGTCTCAGCAAGGAAACAAAAGTAACTAAGACAGTTTTCCTGGAGGTGCAGTTCTGTTAATTCTAATTACCTCAGCTTGGAATGGGACCATTCCTGACATAAAAATAGGACTCGTGGCTCCTTTGAAAGGAAATGCTTTCATCCCAAGATGATAGAATCAGTAAACAGCAGCATATTTAGACCTGGAGAATTGCACCGCTCGTATTTACCCATCAAGGGAATCTTATTCATGAGCTTCAGGAGAGAAATTGAAGTTTTAATTTGTATCTTCTTCTCAGAGGTGGATGCATAAATCTTTAGAAACTCTTCTTGCCCTTAAGATATGTTGCTTTGGAAGATTTGTATTTGACAAGCTGAGATTTTGATGGTGATAGAAGACTTACTCAGAGCATAAATTGACAAACAGAACAGGGTGATCCCAAGCCCAGCCAGTAATGGTGGAGAGGTGGCTACCTGCTTCTCCCAGGGAACAGATGGGATTTTTAAGAAGGGCTTCTTTTTTTCCCTGAAGGATAAAGAGGAAATGTGAAAATACTGTTTCTGTTTTATAAGTGGGGCTTTTCTACTTTAATACTGAGAGAAGGAAGTGCCAATTTTACTTACTAGGATTCATCACTCTTTGGAGGCCCAAAAGGACAGGAAATACTGCTCATTTGAGAGGTGAGAAATCACTTTTCTCCCTGTGCGTAGGAGTCAGGTGTTCCCAGCAACCAGACAGAATACGTGACAAGAGGCGCAGTGCTGGGCACAGAGCCACTGTTACATCCTCTGCCCTGAGGATGGCAGTGACCCTCCCCTCACCCAACACTGCCTTGGCCCTGGGCTTCATCCTCACCAGAGGCCTGAGCTCCTGGCTGTCAGGCACAAGTGCCTCGCTGTGCATGGCTCCCTGTCTACCTCAAGGATGTGAGGATGACCCTTTATTCAGGGTGCTAGACACTGGGTGAGCCAGGAAGTCTCCTGTCATCCCTAGAAAATTAGTCTGGGGCCAGAGACCTCCACCTGTCATTGAGGTTCTTATATCTAGAGCCAAAGAACTGTGCAGGATACTCAGAAGGAGCAAGAGGAATTGAGTTTATTAAAAGTCAAAGTGTGATAAGGGCAAAGAAAAAAATATGAGAAAATGAAAAAAATGGAAATAAAGTGTTTGTAAATGGGTAGGGGAGGAGGGGGTGAAGGGAGGGCAGGGACCAGGGGAAAAAAATGAGAAATAAAACCTGTCATGTAAAGGTACAAGTTCCCAATAATGAATGTAACTGTACCGTATACCTAAAATGTACCAATAAACTCAATTAAAAAAAAAAGTCAAAGAGTACTCCATATGGAAGACCTGAAGTCAGGGAGAAGAGCTCACCTCTCAAAAGGGGCAGTGCCCAGTCTCTAAGGTCCTGAGATTATGCGAGGCTCTCTAGATAGGTATGGACAGGAGTTGTGACCCAATGGGGCACCTGACTGGGCCCACTCTTCAGAAGGGGAGATTTTGACCATACAAGGTTTTAGAGGAAGAGTAATGGCATTCAACACCCTCTGTGGGGGAAAGGGTCGAAGTACAATTCAAATGAGTGTGGACAAGACTCAGAGAAGCCTCACTTTGAATCCTGGCTTTATTCTCACTGCTGTAGGCCCTCAATTACTGTGTTTGGTAATAAACAAGTTTGTTCTTGGTGAGAGTCATAATTTAAAAAAACAAAAACAAACAAACAAACAAACAAAAAACAAATGAGTGTGGACTAAGGCCAGAGTTACAGACTTTTAGGCTTGTGCATGCCTGGGGGGCTTTGAATAGGTGACCCTTTATCTGTTGGTTTCCTGATGTTTTGACATAGTTGTCCTGCTTTGTCTGGTTTTTCCATTCTTTTCCACAGCTTCATGTCGTTTATTCACCCTTGTTCTACCTCCTGCCTCACAGTGGGACAGGAATCCCTCAGGAAATTACAGCTAGATACCTGGATGCCAACTGTACATGGGTATTCCAGGTAGGGGAGACTCGAAAGCTGGAAAATGCCTTGAACCCACCCTGGATTCACAGGTGGGACTGGCCTTCACAGTGGAGAATGCTGGTTTGAACTGACTCTGGGGTGATTGACTGCCCTTTGAAACAGCACCTCTCCTTGTATTGTCTTCCTGAGAACACCTTGATGAGGAATAGGAGCTATGTAAATAGGGCAGGAGTGGAGGGAGCTGCAGCAGGGAGGAGGGTATGTGGAAGGAGAGAGGCTGTGGACTCTGTGCTGTGAATTTGGGTTTACAGTGTGATGACTGTGTCCACCTGGGCACAAATGAGGAGGCAGGGACACCTTCCAGCATGACAACATGGGATCATGGGCCACTGCAGCATGTGTTAGGGAGAGCTTGTGCTCTTATCTTTAGTTTCCCTTCCCCCCAAGGCCACAGCCGGCTGGAGAGGTTAAACCTATTTCTCCAGGACCAAACCCATAAAGGGCAACCTGGACTGTGATAGGTTAAGGGTAGCCCACTCCTCATAAATAAGCAATAGCACAGCCCCAAAATGATAAAAGGACCTTCCTTTGTTCTTTCTCTCTTTCTCTTTGTTCTCTCTTGTTCTTCCTCCTCTCTCTCTCTTTCTGCTCTCTCTCTACTCCCACTCCTTGAATAAAATCTGCAGTCAGACCTCTTGGTGTGTGTGGCCTAGTTGTTGAGTGTCGCTGTTCCCTTTCACAATGTCAGAGACAGCCTGTCAGGGGTGCCTGGGGAAGTGGTGGGGTCCTGAGGCTCCAAGTGTAAGACTTAAAGTCTCACTTCCACTCCACAGAGCATGAACAGCCAAAAAGGCCTCCACGATGCTGGGCCCTAACACCCAGCAAGGCTCCGGGAGCTTGACAGGGAAGCGAGAAACCCAGGAGGGAACACACCAGGCTACATGGTAAATAGACCTTTATTAGTGTTAGGGAATTGATCATGTTAAAGTATGCTGTGACGCCACCTCACAGGCTGCATTCTCCTGGTACATCTTGGCTCCGAAAATGACCTCATGACCTTATCTCTGGTCCCTCCCCCCAAGGCCACAGTGGTCCAGGAAAGTTGAAACCTGTGTCTGCAGGACTGGGCCCATAAAAGCAATCTGGCCTGTGATAGGTTAAAAGTAACTCACTCCTCATAAATAAGCAACAGCCCACCCCAAAACTGATAAAAGGACCTTTCTTTCTTTGTTCTTCTCTCTCTCTCTCCTTCTGCTTCTTCTTCCTCCTCCTCTCTCTCTCTTTCTCTCTCTTTCTCTCTCTGCCTTCCTGCCTCCTGCTCGCCTCCCTACAATAAAGATCTCCTGCCAGACCTCTTGGTGCGTGAGTGGCATAATTGGGCAAGGGGCACCCAAAGGGGGCTCACCCCTTTCAATTAGTCTGGCCAAGATGGCACTCCTGGAGCCAGGTAGCTCAGAGAAGCAACTGCTCAGGGGCTGAGGTTCTTTTTATAGGGTTTTTCTAAACAAAGAGTTAGGGAATTCACAGAATAAGACTGCAAACACATTGCTTATCTTATGCAGGAAATGCTCTGTGGTCACCTTTTGTCATACCATTTGCCCCTGGGCGGGCTGTTAACTAAGGTAGCAATTAGTATATGAAGAAGCACAGTCTGGCCTATTAGCATGAAGTCTCTTTAGCTTATTCAAGTCTTACACAAGGGGTCCTCACACAGAGTTGTAGAGGAGAGGCATGAGGAAGAAGGGGTTCTGAAACCACAAGTAGGCACTGAGCAAATCTACTTTGTGGTTGAAGGATTTGTCACTGGAAGGATTTTGTAGACTGAGCTCCATACCATGCAGGAAGGGACAGGGCCTCAGTGTGGCAAAGAGGAGCCAGGGGCCAGGGATGTCATGGACCCAAGTGAATGTGGTGGGATACAGGGCAGCAAGGTCCTCAGGGCCTAACAGCAGAATCCATGAACTGTGCAACAAAAGCTTGGGTGGGCAGATAAAAACAAGCCTCAGGAAAGTGATGGATGGAAGGGATTCTGAGGGCCCTAAACACAGCCAAGGGCTGCCTAACTGGCATCTGAGTCTGCTCACAATGGTGGTGGTGTCTCTGCCACAGTAGGGTTAACTAAGGTAGTCCTTGTGAGGCCTTCACCAAAGGGAGTCCACTCTGCCCCATCAATGCATAGAATGGAGAACTGGCTTTCATCTGTGACCTTCAGCCTCCTTAGTTTATCAGAGTGAAGCCAGTCACTTGTCCCTTGCTAAGTTACAGGACTTGTACCTTGAACTCTGAGAACCAAATCACAGTCACACACTTCTCTCCTTGGTGCATAATGGTTGTTGGAGAATGCTGGGAGGGAGAAGCAGTCAGATCCTGGCATGATTCAGTCATCCCCGTCTCCATCTCATATACATCCTCATCTCTATGGTGAAACAGGATAGGTGACAAAGGCCAGGAGTCTAGCACATGCACCAGCACTAGATAAGAAGTAAGCCCAAGAAACATTAAGGTATCCCCAAGAGACTGTCCCCAAGAGAGGGAGCACTCCAGTCATCCCATCCATCTAGGCCACATTGATGGGGGGGGAGGGAGGGAGGGAGGGAGAGAGAGAGAGAGAGAAGGGGGGAAGACACTAACCCTCCAGAACACTGGGATGGAAACTGACCTCACAGGCTACGTCCTCCTCCTGCTGTTGAACTCTCTCTGAGAAGTAGGAGTTGATGGGGGGACTGGAGCTCTCAAAAGAAAGGACAGTTTGATCTTGTCCAACTGCTCATGTCCAAAGCTGAACCCAGGTCCTGGCACATGGGAGTCTGAATATTCAGTGCATTTCTGAATGGGTGAGCTCTTCTTCCAAAAGATTGTCAAGGATCTGTGAAGATAGATTTTCATCACAGCTTTGCCTCAATGATTGACTTTTTCCAAGTGGTTATTCACTCACATTAGATCAACCAGACAGTGTTACTGAAGATCATTGTCACTTCAAGATTCCAGAAGAAGCTGACAGGAAACACTGGACCTTTTAAACATAAGCAGGTCCATTGCCACACCACCTGGGAGAGGCCAGGTGGTATGGAAGCCCGCACGCTCACATCTATCTCCACACCACACATCTGTACCATGACACCTCAGGGTGCATTCATTCTGGAATGTGAAAGTCACTCTTGGCATCCACTCTGGTGCTGATGAAAACTATGGTGTGACTAACCCAGGTCCAGAGCAAGTAGAGTTGGGGCTGCTGTCAGGCATAGGAGTCCTATTGAATTTGCAGGTGGCAGTGTCTGCTTCTGGTTTTCTTTTCACTTACTGTCTTTCCTTCTCTTTTTCATATTCTCTCTCCTTACTTTTACTTTTCCTTGTTTTTTGTTTGTGTCCTATCTTCCTTTCCATTCAGCTCTGGTGTAGAATTCCCTGAGCTTTGCTACTATATCCATGAACACCATGACTAGCCTCTGGTGGGGGTCTGGGGGGCCAGGGCCTCCCATACAACTTTCTAGCTTGTCTTCAGGTCCTTGCCCTCACTTCTGTGAAGAATGAAAAAAAAAGGCTGACTCAAAGATGTGTCAGAAAATGGAGGAAATCAGGGCCCAGTGAAAAACGAGGAAGTCAGAAATGAAAGCAGTGCAAGGCAAAGGTTTATTTACCATGTCATGGATGTAGGAAAGCTTTTGCCTACCTTGAGCTACAAGACAGGGAGCCCTTGACGGAGATACTAATTAGCCTTCAGGAAGAGGGCACTCATAATTATAGTTTATGGTTTCTAAAAATTACAGCTTTATTGATTGGTAAAATCTCAGCCAATCTGGGTCTTAGGCTTTGTTTCTGGGGTGAGATAAGGGTCATGGGGCTAGGGGCACAGAGTGAATACATATGATAATTTCACTAGAGCTCGTTTCCTGCAGAACATAGTGCATGATCAGCTTGTGATCATTTTTATGGCAGTCAGCCACCCAGGTCATGCCCTAATTCCCTACCTATACCCTCTCTAAATGTTCCTACATGAGTTCAGCCATAGGCTCATGCTGGGGTGGAAGTACATGTTTATCATCTGGTTGTTATCATGAGTATTAGAAGCCACATCTGGAGAGGGTACCTAGTCTTGGTCCTCACTTAGCACATAATGTGTGGAATGAACGGATGGCACTGAGTGAATACCTGTGTGCAGCAGTCATGACAGTTTCACAGCTTGGTGTAAGCAGACGTGGTCTGTCCTTCACTGCTCCATCTGGAAATCACAAAACCTCAGCAGCTTTGTGAAGATTCCAGTGAGCCCCTGAAAGCAAACTCCTCACATTTCTGTCTTCCCCATTCCTGGGCTGGCTCAGATTTTTTTGAATCTGCCATCTGCACTGTGCCAGGATGTGACTATTTATCACTGTGATGAATACTTAAAGCAAATGGCAAGGCACCTGAGGGGGCTGTGTCCACCGTGGAGAGGGCCAGCAGGCGGTGCGTGAGGGGCTGACGTCAAAGCCACTAACACAAATGAAAATTAACATTTTTCATCAAGGTCTGTGGTGTGGCACCAGGCAGGGCAATCATACCACCTGTTTACAGAAACTCACACTTATCAGTTGGGAAAATCCTCCAAATTCCTGTGTTTCTCCACATTTGCTCTTAAGGTTTTCAAGAGCATTAAACTAGCTTCAATTAGTAAAGCTAATGTGTGCAGAAATATGAACTTTTTAACTTAATGAGAAATAGCCTGGGGAGTGAAAAATATCATTTCTAACTAGAGCTGATTTCTCGACACATGATGTCGGCTGCAGGTCTTGAAAGGTTAATCACAGGTTTATTCTAGTTGAAAACACTGACAGTGACAATTTTTTGCACTTCTGACAAAGCATTAAAAAAACTTGGCATTTATTTCTTACTGATGAGACTATCAGGAAGTGAAGGTTCTAATTTATAGATTTGGGTTCTGTCTTTTCTCCTATAAAAAATAATATGGAAAGTAAAACTCTACAGATGGGATTGATATATGGAGATACTCATAAATCACATTGTCTCTGTCACTTTCCTTGTCACTGAGACACAATACCTGACAGTCACAACTTAAAGGAGGAAAGGTCTATTTTGGCTCATGTTTTCAGCCCATAGTTGGCTGGATCCAAGGCAAGACAGCATGGCAGAGGGGCTTGTAGGAGAGGAGCTGCTCACAGCATAGCACACAGGAAACAGAGAGAGAAGGGAGGAGTTGGGAGGGAGATAAACCCTATCAGGTTCATGCCCCCAGTGACTCCCCGCTTAAGACCAGTCTCAGCCTCCTAACATCACATTTACCTATAGCACCCCCATAGCCTAATCCTCTTCTAAAAGCACAGCCCATGAGTGCATGAGGCTCTTGGGGAATATCTAGATGCAATGATAACATTGGATAACCATCAAGATAATGTCTTAGTGACCAAATATGGGAAGAGATTAGAAATAGCTCCAAGCAGTAGCAATTATTTCTCTCATCCATTGAGTATGAAGTTTTATAAAAAAGTAAAAAGGTAAAAAAAAATGGTGAGATGCTGAAGTTCAAGAGGAAAAAGGCCAGAAAGAGTACATGGGGGTGGCAATGAGAGGTAGGAAGAGCAACTGGCATGTCTGTGGAGTCCAGAGTACTGGCCCTGAGACTGGGGATAAGTTTCTTCCTGAGGTTGGACCATGGCAGCAGCCACAGGTCAGAGGGAGGTGGAGGGCAGTGACCAGTGGCAGATCCCTCACTGAGACCTCACGCTGACCCCACCCCAGGGACCAGGGCAGAAAGGATGCACCATAGCTACTTCCTGTTTTCTCTGCAGCTCTCCATGAGAGCTGCCACTTCAGCATGCAGGGGATGTCTTGTTTCTTGACACATATGTATGCCACATGGGTTTGCCAGCATGGTGGGAAGAAATTGGTTTGCATTAATCTGATTCATGATTGTAGACCATGTGTTTATTTAGTTTTGATCCTTTTTATTTTCCTTTCCCCTCCTTTTCTTTTAATACTGCCTTTTGTATTACTGGAATATTATTTAGTTCCCTTTGAATTTTTCCATTGGCTATTTATATCTTCTTGTAGAATATTTCAAGTGGCTGATAGAGAGACCACAATATGCAACTTAACTTTTCACAGTCACCTGGAGAGTGATTGATTACTCAGTAAGGGACAGTGCAGAAATCTCTCCACCCTGGGTGGCAGTTGCTGCGTGTGGCATCCCCACTTGCTGGAAGTGCTGTCAGACAGTGGTGTGAGTTTTTGCTGTCAATGGTCACACACGTTTTAAATCACTTAGGAGAGGAATCGTGTCCTTCTATTACACCAGACAAGATCCTCACCTCTTCTGCTCTTCCTTCCTGCAGCGTCAGGTCTCTCTTCTGAAGCGCCTCCTCTCCCATTTCTTTTAGGGCACATCATTGGCAACAGATCCTCTCAATTTCCTCTCACTGAGGATATCTGTACTCTGCATTCATTCCTCAAGAGGATTTCACTGCACTTCAAACCCCTGGCTTCTTTTAGAGCATTAAAATTTTTATTTCACTGCTTCCTAGGCTCCTTGACTTTTTATGCAAAATCTATATTCATTTACTTTTTCCTTAAATGTAATGTATTACTCTTCTAGTTTCTTTTAAGATGTTTACATTTATCTTTGGTTTCTCAGTAGTTTGGTTATGATGTTTTGAGGCATGGGTTTTTAAATTTTCTTTTTTTCTCTTTGGGGTTTACTGAGCTTCTCAAATCTGTACACTTACATCTTTTGTCAAATTTTGGAAATTTTCAGATATCATTTGAAAGTTCAGTAGAAGCAACTGCTCAGGGGCTGAGGTTCTTTTTATAGGGTTTTTCTAAACAAAGAATCAGGGAATTCACAGAACAAGACTGCAAACACATTGCTTATCTTATACAGGAAATGCTCTATGGTCACCTTTTGTCATACCATTTGCCTCTGGGTGGGCTGTTAACCAAGGTAGCAATTAGCATATGAAGAAGCACAGTCTGGCCTATTAGCATGAAGTCACTTTAGCTTATTCAAGTCTTACACAAGGGGTCCTCACACAGAGTTGTAGAGGAGAGGCATGAGGAAGAAGGGGTTCTGAAACCACAAGTAGGCACTGAGCAAATCTACTTCGTGGTTGAAGGACTTGTCACTGGAAGGATTTTGTAGACTGAGCTCCATACCATACAGGAAGGGACAGGGCCTCAGTGTGGCAAAGAGGAGCCAGGGGCCAGGGATGTCATGGACCCAAGTGAATGTGGTGGGATACAGGGCAGCAAGGTCCTCAGGGCCTAACAGCAGAATCCATGAACTGTGCAACAAAAGCTTGGGTGGGCAGATAAAAACAAGCCTCAGGAAAGTGATGGATGGAAGGGATTCTGAGGGCCCTAAACACAGCCAAGGGCTGCCTAACTGGCATCTGAGTCTGCTCACAATGGTGGTGGTGTCTCTGCCACAGTAGGGTTAACTAAGGTAGTCCTTGTGAGGCCTTCACCAAAGGGAGTCCACTCTGCCCCATCAATGCATAGAATGGAGAACTGGCTTTCATCTGTGACCTTCAGCCTCCTTAGTTTATCAGAGTGAAGCCAGTCACTTGTCCCTTGCTAAGTTACAGGACTTGTACCTTGAACTCTGAGAACCAAATCACAGTCACACACTTCTCTCCTTGGTGCATAATGGTTGTTGGAGAATGCTGGGAGGGAGAAGCAGTCAGATCCTGGCATGATTCAGTCATCCCCGTCTCCATCTCATATACTTCCCCATCTCTATGGTGAAACAGGATAGGTGACAAAGGCCAGGAGTCTAGCACATGCACCAGCACTAGATAAGAAGTAAGCCCAAGAAACATTAAGGTATTCCCAAGAGACTGTCCCCAAGAGAGGGAGCACTCCAATCATCCCATCCATCTAGGCCACATTGATGGAGGGGGGGAGGGAGGGAGGGGGAGAGAGAGAGAGAAGGGGGGAAGACACTAACCCTCCAGAACACTGGGATGGAAACTGACCTCACAGGCTACGTCCTCCTCCTGCTGTTGAACTCTCTCTGAGAAGTAGGAGTTGATGGGGGGACTGGAGCTCTCAAAAGAAAGGACAGTTTGATCTTGTCCAACTGCTCATGTCCAAAGCTGAACCCAGGTCCTGGCACATGGGAGTCTGAATATTCAGTGCATTTCTGAATGGGTGAGCTCTTCTTCCAAAAGATTGTCAAGGATCTGTGAAGATAGATTTTCATCACAGCTTTGCCTCAATGATTGACTTTTTCCAAGTGGTTATTCACTCACATTAGATCAACCAGACAGTGTTACTGAAGATCATTGTCACTTCAAGATTCCAGAAGAAGCTGACAGGAAACACTGGACCTTTTAAACATAAGCAGGTCCATTGCCACACCACCTGGGAGAGGCCAGGTGGTATGGAAGCCTGCACGCTCACATCTATCTCCACACCACACATCTGTACCATGACACCTCAGGGTGCATCCATTCTGGAATGTGAAAGTCACTCTTGGCATCCACTCTGGTGCTGATGAAAACTATGGTGTGCCTAACCCAGGTCCAGAGCAAGTAGAGTTGGGGCTGCTGTCAGGCATAGGAGTCCTATTAAATTTGCAGGTGGCAGTGTCTGCTTCTGGTTTTCTTTTCACTTACTGTCTTTCCTTCTCTTTTTCATATTCTCTCTCCTTACTTTTACTTTTCCTTGTTTTTTGTTTGTGTCCTATCTTCCTTTCCATTCAGCTCTGGTGTAGAATTCCCTGAGCTTTGCTACTATATCCATGAACACCATGACTAGCCTCTGGTGGGGGTCTGGGGGGCCAGGGCCTCCCATACAACTTTCTAGCTTGTCTTCAGGTCCTTGCCCTCACTTCTGTGAAGAATGAAAAAAATTCCTTACTTTTACTTTTCCTTGCTTTTTGTTTGTGTCCTATCTTCCTTTCCATTCAGCTCAGGTGTAGAATTCCCTGAGCTTTGCTACTATATCCATGAATACCATGACTATCCTCTGGTTGGGGTCTGGGGGGCCAGGGCCTCCCATACAACTTTCTAGCTTGTCTTCAGGTCCTTGCCCTTACTTCTGTGAAGAATGAAAAATTGGGGTGAAGGCTGACTCAAAGATGTGTCAGAAAATGGAGGAAATCAGGGCCCAGTGAAAAACGAGGAAGTCAGAAGTGAAAGCAGTGCAAGGCAAAGGTTTATTTACCATGTCATGGATGTAGCAAAGCTTTTGCCTACCTTGAGCTACAAGACAGGGAGCCCTTGATGGAGATATTAATTAGCCTTCAGGAAGAGGGCACTCATAATTATAGTTTATGGTTTCTAAAAATTACAGCTTTATTGATTGGTAAAATCTCAGCCAATCTGGGTCTTAGGCTTTGTTTCTGGGGTGAGATAAGGGTCATGGGGCTAGGGGCACAGAGTGAATACATATGATAATTTCACTAGAGCTCGTTTCCTGCAGAACATAGTGCATGATCAGCTTGTGATCATTTTTATGGCAGTCAGCCACCCAGGTCATGCCCTAATTCCCTACCTATACCCTCTCTAAATGTTCCTACATGAGTTCAGCCATAGGCTCATGCTGGGGTGGAAGTACATGTTTATCATCTGGTTGTTATCATGATAGGTCATGCCCTAATTCCCTACCTATACCCTCTCTAAATGTTCCTACATGAGTTCAGCCATAGGTCTCTCCATGTGACACCATGGGTGGGGCCGGTGGCACAGGACAATTTTTCTTGAGGCTCATGCTGGGGTGGAAGTACATGTTTATCATCTGGTTGTTATCATGTGTATTAGAAGCCACATCTGGAGAGGGTACCTAGTCTTGGTCCTCACTTAGCACATAATGTGTGGAATGAACGGATGGCACTGAGTGAATACCTGTGTGCAGCAGTCATGACAGTTTCACAGCTTGGTGTAAGCAGACGTGGTCTGTCCTTCACTGCTCCATCTGGAAATCACAAAACCTCAGCAGCTTTGTGAAGATTCCAGTGAGCCCCTGAAAGCAAACTCCTCACATTTCTGTCTTCCCCATTCCTGGGCTGGCTCAGATTTTTTTGAATCTGCCATCTGCACTGTGCCAGGATGTGACTATTTATCACTGTGATGAATACTTAAAGCAAATGGCAAGGCACCTGAGGGGGCTGTGTCCACCGTGGAGAGGGCCAGCAGGCGGTGCGTGAGGGGCTGACGTCAAAGCCACTAACACAAATGAAAATTAACATTTTTCATCAAGGTCTGTGGTGTGGCACCAGGCAGGGCAATCATACCACCTGTTTACAGAAACTCACACTTATCAGTTGGGAAAATCCTCCAAATTCCTGTGTTTCTCCACATTTGCTCTTAAGGTTTTCAAGAGCATTAAACTAGCTTCAATTAGTAAAGCTAATGTGTGCAGAAATATGAACTTTTTAACTTAATGAGAAATAGCCTGGGGAGTGAAAAATATCATTTCTAACTAGAGCTGATTTCTCGACACATGATGTCGGCTGCAGGTCTTGAAAGGTTAATCACAGGTTTATTCTAGTTGAAAACACTGACAGTGACAATTTTTTGCACTTCTGACAAAGCATTAAAAAAACTTGGCATTTATTTCTTACTGATGAGACTATCAGGAAGTGAAGGTTCTAATTTATAGATTTGGGTTCTGTCTTTTCTCCTATAAAAAATAATATGGAAAGTAAAACTCTACAGATGGGATTGATATATGGAGATACTCATAAATCACATTGTCTCTGTCACTTTCCTTGTCACTGAGACACAATACCTGACAGTCACAACTTAAAGGAGGAAAGGTCTATTTTGGCTCATGTTTTCAGCCCATAGTTGGCTGGATCCAAGGCAAGACAGCATGGCAGAGGGGCTTGTAGGAGAGGAGCTGCTCACAGCATAGCACACAGGAAACAGAGAGAGAAGGGAGGAGTTGGGAGGGAGATAAACCCTATCAGGTTCATGCCCCCAGTGACTCCCCGCTTAAGACCAGTCTCAGCCTCCTAACATCACATTTACCTATAGCACCCCCATAGCCTAATCCTCTTCTAAAAGCACAGCCCATGAGTGCATGAGGCTCTTGGGGAATATCTAGATGCAATGATAACATTGGATAACCATCAAGATAATGTCTTAGTGACCAAATATGGGAAGAGATTAGAAATAGCTCCAAGCAGTAGCAATTATTTCTCTCATCCATTGAGTATGAAGTTTTATAAAAAAGTAAAAAGGTAAAAAAAAATGGTGAGATGCTGAAGTTCAAGAGGAAAAAGGCCAGAAAGAGTACATGGGGGTGGCAATGAGAGGTAGGAAGAGCAACTGGCATGTCTGTGGAGTCCAGAGTACTGGCCCTGAGACTGGGGATAAGTTTCTTCCTGAGGTTGGACCATGGCAGCAGCCACAGGTCAGAGGGAGGTGGAGGGCAGTGACCAGTGGCAGATCCCTCACTGAGACCTCACGCTGACCCCACCCCAGGGACCAGGGCAGAAAGGATGCACCATAGCTACTTCCTGTTTTCTCTGCAGCTCTCCATGAGAGCTGCCACTTCAGCATGCAGGGGATGTCTTGTTTCTTGACACATATGTATGCCACATGGGTTTGCCAGCATGGTGGGAAGAAATTGGTTTGCATTAATCTGATTCATGATTGTAGACCATGTGTTTATTTAGTTTTGATCCTTTTTATTTTCCTTTCCCCTCCTTTTCTTTTAATACTGCCTTTTGTATTACTGGAATATTATTTAGTTCCCTTTGAATTTTTCCATTGGCTATTTATATCTTCTTGTAGAATATTTCAAGTGGCTGATAGAGAGACCACAATATGCAACTTAACTTTTCACAGTCACCTGGAGAGTGATTGATTACTCAGTAAGGGACAGTGCAGAAATCTCTCCACCCTGGGTGGCAGTTGCTGCGTGTGGCATCCCCACTTGCTGGAAGTGCTGTCAGACAGTGGTGTGAGTTTTTGCTGTCAATGGTCACACACGTTTTAAATCACTTAGGAGAGGAATCGTGTCCTTCTATTACACCAGACAAGATCCTCACCTCTTCTGCTCTTCCTTCCTGCAGCGTCAGGTCTCTCTTCTGAAGCGCCTCCTCTCCCATTTCTTTTAGGGCACATCATTGGCAACAGATCCTCTCAATTTCCTCTCACTGAGGATATCTGTACTCTGCATTCATTCCTCAAGAGGATTTCACTGCACTTCAAACCCCTGGCTTCTTTTAGAGCATTAAAATTTTTATTTCACTGCTTCCTAGGCTCCTTGACTTTTTATGCAAAATCTATATTCATTTACTTTTTCCTTAAATGTAATGTATTACTCTTCTAGTTTCTTTTAAGATGTTTACATTTATCTTTGGTTTCTCAGTAGTTTGGTTATGATGTTTTGAGGCATGGGTTTTTAAATTTTCTTTTTTTCTCTTTGGGGTTTACTGAGCTTCTCAAATCTGTACACTTACATCTTTTGTCAAATTTTGGAAATTTTCAGATATCATTTGAAAGTTCAGATATAATATTCAGAATTTTTTCTACATCAATCTTTTTTTCCCACCTGGAGCTTGTAAAAATATTCTGCAAGCCTCTGTTCATTGTTTTTTCAGTCTTTTTTCTCTCTGTTCTTCAGATTAGATTTTTTATGGATCTCTCTTTAAATTTAGTTTTTCCTCTGAGGTCTCTGTTCTGATACCAAATGCATCTAGTGTACTTTTTATATTGGTTACTCTATTTTAATTTCTAAAATTTCTCCTGTTTTTTTTTTTTTTAGTTTTAATGAGAATTGATTTTCCTTTGCTTATGTTTTACTTACTTTCTTCAGTTTTAATTTTTTATTAGTACATATTTGAAGTACATAATGATCACATGCCTTGTGTGGAGTTGGTATTAGTATATAGCATGTCTTTTTTTTTTTTTTGTCCACAGACTCTTGCTTTCCTTCCTTCCATCTTTTGGTCTCTTTCTATCTCCCTACTTCCTATTATCTATTTTATTTTGCTCTTTATTTGTATTTTGAGTTTCTCAAAAACAGAAAACATGAGATATTTAAGCATGTGGGTCTGATTGATTTCACTTAACATTGTGGTCTCAAGAGGCATCTATTTTCCTACAAATGACTCAAGCTTATCCTTCTTGATGGTAGTACTACATTGTAGTAAAGTAGTACTCCATTGTAGATAAATACCACATTTTCTTTATACACTCATCTGTTAATAGACATGTAGGCTGCTTCCAATACTGAGCTATTATGAGTTGTGCTAGTATAACTATGGGTAGGTGTGGATCTCTGTCATATGATATCTTCATACTTTCAGGAAGCTCCCTGCAGGGAGGATATCTGGAATTTCTAGTTTTAGGTTTTGAGAACTCTCCGTACTTATATCCATAGTGGTTGTAACAGTTTATATTTCTACCAGCATTGTACAAAGGTTTTTTTCCGTATAGTCTTATGAATAGTTGTTATTATCTGAATTTTTTTTATTATGGTCTTTCTGAAGTAAGATGGAATCTCAGTTTTGTTTAAATTTATATTTCTCTAATGGCCAGAAATGTCAAGCATTTCTTTATGTATTTCTTCTTACTTTTTACAGCTTCTGCTTCTTTGCTGAGAATTTCTATCTTCCTATTCATTTCAAGTCTGCTCACCTTGAGTTTGTGGATCATGGTTACTCAAGGTGCTTGAATTAAATTTTTGTCACCTTGGGGTGCACCTTTCCTCACTCTTTGTCTTCATTACTTGCTGAAGTTTTCCTGGTTATCTGTGTGTTGCATACTTTCATATCTTCAACATCTGGATGTGATTTCATGGGATTGTCTGTCCTATGTAGCCCCTGGGAAGCTGTTGATTTTCCGTTGTTAAGTTGCAGACCATGATCCCGCACTGAGACATGCTCGTGTCTGTCCTGTTCCAGACTCTCTGGCATTGATGCTGCTGCAGCTGCTCTGTCTGCTGTCTGTCCTGCTCCCCACAGACCAGGCTACGCCTGACTGGCAGATACCCCTGCAGCTGGACTCAGCAGGCTCTGGAATTCTGTTTCTCATAGCCTTGCAGGAACATCTCTGGTAAGCCTTAGACTTCAAACACAACTGCGGGGCTCACGCATGAGCACCCTCCTCCACCAACTCCCAAGGCTACCTTCCTCATCCTCTGGACACAAAGTGGACACAGCAGCACCCTTCCCCTGTCAGTGCCCCTTGCCTGACATCTCTGTGGGGCCTCTGTCATCGCAGTGCAGGTTTGGCTGGGCTGTGTCCAGGAGAGATTGGGAGAGGAAATATTGGGGAATCACTAGCTCTCTTTTCACTGTTCTGGGCTGCTGTCTCCAGGCCCTGTAACTACAGAGAATTTCTCTTGCTCACCCAGCTGGGCAGAGATGGAGTCCAGGCTGCCTGGTGTCTAAGCCTGGAGATGATGGGAGGAAAATGATACCAATCCCATTCTGACCTGGTGGGAGTGTTTATGTCTGTCTCCAATTCACACACTATTGTTTCCTTTTTCAGTCTGCAGTTTCTTTTTCTGCAGTCACACAGGCCAATTGTCCTTATTTCACTTTAACTAGAATTGGAAGCTGCACAGTGGCTTAGTTGGTGGACAGTAGCACAGAATTTTCCACTCTGAGTTCCAGCTGCAGGGCCCAGTTCAGCTCTGTGGCCATGAAAGCCCAGTGCCAGTCCTCCTGTAGTAGCTGTGTGGTTAGCATTTGGTGTCATGCTTGAATGGCCCCACTGTGGGATAAACAGTTCTGCAAACGCATTCAGAGATGTGTGTCTTCAGGTCGTCACAGTGTCTGTGGTGTCCATGGAGTGTGCCTTCTGAGACCTCAGAGAATGAGGCTCTGGTTACCAGGTACAGGGAGGTATATCTCCCTCACAAGGACACCAGGGTTGGGGAACACCATCAAGATGTAAGAGGGCTTGCAAAAACAATACTGTTTCACCTTCATGACTTGATTTGCTGAGTTAGGGCTCCTTACTTACACACACATTAAAAACGATATGATGACCATAGGAAATCTGCTTCTCCTGGCCACTCCAGGAGCTGGGACTTCAGATGAGCCACTGCAGCTGCGGAAGTATACATGGAGCCCAGCTCCTGTTGTTCCTGAAGAGAAGATGTGTTGCAACTCAGGGAAAAGAGGAAACAGTGAGGCTTTCCTGAGGGTGCAAAGGTGTGAAGACAATTACTACAATGCGCAGAAATCCCTTGCTTATATTTTTCTGAGCAGAGAGAGATAAAAATTATAAAAGCAATCATTTCAATTAAGCAAAAGGAAGAAAACTGGTCAGTACTGGACATTGTCCACGATTTTGAGAAATTCAACCTGTGATTTTCTCTTTTACAAGTATTAAGCCTCCTTTGCCTTCAATCTTTACCAAAACAATGTTGATGTTTCAATTTGTACTGATTATGGAACTGTGAAATTTATCGCTGATATTGAGTTACTATTAGAGCAACCAAAATGAAAGAAGCAGAAAACAAAAACCCCCACGCATTGTGTGACTTCATTTATATGAAATGTCCAGTGGGCAAATCCTCAAATGTACAAAATAGATAAGCAGTTACCATGAAGAGCGGCAGGGAAGGGGCTCTTACTGATTTTGGACTTCTTTTGTGTAGAAAGCACCCTGGAATCAAATAGTGGTACTGGCCGCATAGCTTTGTGAATGTGCAAAAACCACAGACTTATACAACTTGAAAGTAATTTAATTACCATTATGTGTGAATCATATCTCCAATCACCAAAATGAGAGTGGGTTTCTGTGGAGTTTTGCGTAGCAAAGCCTATATATTTTTTTGCTAATGGAAAATTATTAAAAGTCATAAATTATAGTATACACACCTATAGCATATAGTGGGACACCAGAGAGTCCCAGTATTTTCAGTGAGAATCAAACTTAATCAGCAGATATTCTCTGGCTGCATCACCCATTTCTTCCTCACATTCTCCTCTCTTCATGGGGTCACATTCCTGGCTACAGGCACTGGGTCACATTGTTATTTTTGATGGCTTCCTTTTCCAACCGTCCTTTCTCAGACTTGCCTGGAGTTGTTGACAGTCTTTGTGGGCTGAATTCATCCTTCAGTTGACTGCTTGATAACCTCACAGACATTTCCAAGCGCCTGCCTGGCGCCCTAGGTTAGGTACAGATATTGCTGAGTCCAGTCAGGATCCTGAATGGAAAAGATGTCACTTTGAGGATTTACAGTGAAGGAACTTTCCTGCCAAAGTCGACCAGATGTGTTGAAGAAAGGTAGGTCCAGACAAGCAGGCAGTGGTTTGAGCTGAGGAGAGCAGGAGCGGGGGTTCCTGCCGGCTGCAGGCACAGGACTCCGAGCTATCACAGAGGGCGCAGTCACTGGTGCTGCTGCAAGGCTGTCTCCTGTCTGCTCCATCCTCCCCTCTAGGGCAGCTACACAGAGACCTCGATATATGGTCCAGAGGTCGTGCCCTGGATCTCAGGGCTGTGGGGCAGGATAGATGGGAGCATGGCTGTGGGACAGGGTTTGGTAGCAGGCAGACATTAGTTACTCTGTCCACAGTATGCCCACAGGCCAGTCTCAGACAGGCTCAGCTCAGCAGTGCTCCACACACAAGTACTGCTGATTACCTGGGAGTGGGTGGTTGACTCTGTGCAGGAGGCCTGGGTATATGGCCACAGAGTACAGAATGAGGGAATTGGCTGGAAATATAGAGCAGGAATAAGCCAGGATC
>NW_022900921.1:49460379-49495630 GCF_012274545.1 Fukomys damarensis | reverse complement strand
AGAGTACAGAATGAGGGAATTGGCTGGAAATATAGAGCAGGAATAGCAGCCAGGATCCACCAGCCCCAGGACTGTGGCTGAGAGGCCAGGGAGGTGCATCTTGGGAATGCAGTGCTACTGGATTCATCCTGTGCAGGGCTTGGCCTTTAGGACGGGTGCCCACCTCTGCAGAGGGCCAAGGTGGGTGCTTGGGAGTGGCCATTGGCACAAGCAGGAGAGGACTGGGGGACACACATTCTACTCCAGTCCCAGAAGAGCTCTGCCCTTTCTAGTGAGGCTCACAGTGACTGATGGCCCACCCTGGAGGCCCTATCTCCTCCAAACACGTGCCCACATCTGGCATGTACCACACGAGCCTCTTGTGCCAACCCACCTCCAAACCTTGGCAGTGGGCTGAGTGCTGCAGCTTCTCTGGGGCCTCTGTGCTTCCTGCAGCTTCTCCCAACTGTGAATAGGAGTCAGCAAGGTACCTCCTCCCCACCCTGGATCCTCCTTCCTCAAAGTCCACACCTTAACCTCCTTCCACCTGGGCTGCTAAGACCCTGGCTCCCTGAGCCCCTTTCTTTCTCCAGAGCAGATCGACACATTTCGCCAGCTTTGTTAAATCCTGTCCTTAGTGGATATTTTTGGAGCATTAGTTTAGAACTTAAATGAGTGGCTCTCAAATCCACTTAGCCAGTTCTGCCATCCAAAAATAGAAGTATTAAAAAATGACTGTATCATGAAAAATAAATAAAGGCACAGTAAATACTATTGGCCTGATGGGACACTCTCCAAACCTTTGCCAAAGGTGTGTAAAAAAGCAGGAAGTTGATAAAAAGGTGGCACAGTTTTGTATACATTCAGCAGTCAGAACCATGTATGCACCAAAATAAATATGTAATCAAACCTTGACAAAACACTGGTCCTTGCAGGAAGCAGACACCAAAGGTGCATTGGATGTGTTGAGGTGGAAGAAGGATGACTAACAATACCATGTATGCACCAAAATAAATATGTAATCAAACCTTGACAAAACACTGGTCCTTGCAGGAAGTAGACACCAAAGGTGCATTGGATGTGTTGAGGTGGAAGAAGGATGGTGAGAGGAAACTAACAAAGTTGCCCTGAGATGTGGACCCTGCAACAGAGGCACAGGTGGTGTCTGAGGTGGCTCTGGGTGTGGCTAGAAGCCATGTACCTCTCACATTCTTCCTCTTCCAAACCTTTTCCTTTGTTGAAGATCGAAATCTTCCTCTCAGTGTCCTCCTCTCTCCTTGTTGCTGCATTTGACAAAGCTCACTGCTGTTTCTCCCCGGTCACTGGGTCACTGATGCCTTTTCAGCTGTTTCGTACCTTCCTGCCAGTTGATACCTTCGTTTTGGCTTTAATTTCAATCACCTGCAGCTTGTTGTTCCTGTTGCTACTGTTTGAATTCATAATGGTCCAGAATGCAGGGGCATCCTTCCACCCCGGCCTTGCCACTGAAAACAATGCATGGCCAAACTGACTCTGTAAATGTCACTCTTTCCTGCCATCTGTCTTGGGATTGTCATCCTGCTTGCAGATTGCAAACATTGTGCAAGCTCAAGAGAATACAGATAACATCTCCAAAAATATGATTAACTTCTATATTACATTTGAAGATATCAATTTTTTAATGAAAAATTTGGCTTATTTTCACAGCTTACCCTTGAGAAAAATCATTTCTTCAGGCCCAATGCCAGCATTTGTGAATCATAAATTAGCTTTCTTTTTACACACTGATTTTATGGTTGGCAGAGTAGAAAATAAAACAATAGTAGCAACAGCAACAAATCTGTTTCTTCTCATTCTGTTTCTTCCATTTGGGATAAGCTAACACCAAAGTAACTAATAGACATCCTGGAAGGTGATGCTCAGTGCTGCAGACTGTGAAAACAGCCAGGAGCCAAATTGCATAGGCACAGCTCTGCAGGCCTCTCCAGAGGTTTCTTCTGGAGTGTGTCTGTGTGTGTGTGTGTGTGTGTGTGTGTGTGTGTGTGTGTGTGCACTCACATGGTCTTATACAAAATACATTTTGCAGAAGAAATTACATTTGGAAGAGAACAATGCTTCTCATTGCCTGGGGGAAAGAATACCATTACAGGTCAGCCTCTTCCCTTGAGCAACTTGCCATGCTCCTTCAGCACAGGGTACTACCCATCTTGGGGAGCCACAGAAAAAGGAATGGTGTCTACAGTGGCTCTAGCACGGATGTCTCTGTCATTTATTGATTTGTCCCCAGACAGATATTTGGCTCTGTAAGGGATGAGCTTATTAAGATCTGCTCTTCCACACTTACCTCAGGGACACTCATGCCTATGCATGCTGTGCTAAATGTGTCACAGTGCAGCAGCCCCTGTTGAGCCCCACCTTAGCTGAGCCCAGGGGGGCCTTCACTGAGGCCCATACTCTGGGTCTGATGGGCCACTTGTTCATTAGGAGATGGAGGTGCAGAAGGAGGCTGGGATCCTCCTTGGGCTGGTTAACCTCAGGGAAGAAGAGGACGACAAATTCAAGAAGTTGTAAAGTAACAGTTCACGAAATATTTGGAGGTGGAAATGCCTTTATGGCTAAAGCCTTCTTCTTGCTTCCTTCCCTGGAAGTACTTTCATATTAACTCTGTTTTTCTTGGCAATGCTGGGGATGGAACTCAGGGCCCTGTGCATGTTAGGCCAGCACTCTGCCCTTGAACCACATCCCAGAACTTGGAGGTAGAACACATTGATCGAACTGTCTGAATTTAGGGTTTGGGGCTGCTAGTGGGTGTTGTTTTGGTCGCAGCATCTCTGCTTCCTTGTAGGGTCAGTGCAGTGGCCTTTGGCAGGCTCCTAGGAGTTTGGGGAGGCACGTTGGGGTCAAAACCACAGAGAGTAAGTCAGTAAAGTCTTTTGTGTCTGATTTTTATAGCAAATTTTATTTTCCAAGTGAGAAAAGTTTTAATACAGTAGAAAATAGAGGGCTGAAAATTAGGATTATTTGCAACCAAAAGGCTGACAATCATAGAGAAACATGCATTTTGTCAAATAACCATTGGCCATGTAATGTTACCCTTTCTATAAATTAACTAAAAATGTTCAAGGAAGAAATAATTAAGGGGCATTGTTTCTAAGATCAAAGATCTATTTTTCTTCCTGGCTCTATTTCAGTAGTGTGAATGATTAAATTTGATGAACTGACCAGCAAGAAGCTATACTATTTTCTTTTTTTAATTAAGTTTATTGGTATTTTTAATGTATACAGTACAGTTACATTAATCATTGGGGTCTTGTACCTTTACATGATGTATCTTGGTTATTTTTTCCCCAATCCCTTGCCCTCCCTTCAACCCTTCCACCCTTGTTTCTATTTTTTCCTTTTCTCATGTTTTTTCTTTTCCCTTATTTCCTTTGCCCTACCCTAGCCACTTCCCTGTAGGCAAGGTACAAGTCTGGCCGGGACAAGTGCACCTCTAGTACGTCTCCTAGCACACCAGTAGAGGCCCAGCTCGTGTGTCAAGCCTTGTCTATGTCCGGCTGTGGCCTCACCCATCCCCCGCTAGTTGGATGCCTCCATCACCCCATCCAAGGACACTCCAATAACCAATAACCAATCCTGTTAAGCCAAATATATCACTCCCCTTTGCCATTCCCTCTTTCAAAACTTTCTAAATTGCTGGCTGAACTTATTAAAAATGGAAGCGTTCCAGAAACCTCCCTGGAGTCTGCTTGGTGATTCCATGCCTTGCCCTCCCAGTCCGAGTCCCCGAATCTTTCTTCTGTGAGTGGGCTGGCCGACAAAAACAACACTTCCCCTACTCCTTTAGACCTTTTCTTCCTATTTCATATTATCAATTATACAATTTGAACCTTATTTACACTTTTAGTTTTGCACACCACAGAAACTATTTGGTATTTACACATGTATGTCCTATTTATTTCAATTAAGAGTATAGCCTCACTATGCAGCCATTTAACTATAAATGTCTCTAGTATCTTGTTCTTTATGGCTGAGTAGTACTCCATTTTATATAAAAAAACACAACGTCTTTATCCATTTCCAGCTGATGGGCAGTTGGGCTGTTTCCAAGCTTTAGCTATACTATTTTCTTACATTAGCTAAATTGTGAAGCATTTATTCTTTTTTCAACCACATTGTGAGCTGCAGACCCACAATATCAGGAGGTTAGCAAATCCTAAAAGGCTTGTCTGGGGATTTTATAAGCTACTGGGGCTGGAACCTGGCTCATGGTTCTGGAGAAGGGGAGGAAACAAGCTTATGCTCTAAGACTCAAACATGATTTCCATGTTCAGTCACTTAAAATAGGTAAAGTATATACTTATATATTTTGTTCAGTTATTAAATTAAGTTACATATACAGCTTGGGCATCCCTAGCTCAAAAGATCCCAAATACAAAATAATCCAGAACCCCAAATGTTTAAACACTGGCAGAACAGATGAGAAGGGAGTTCCATGCCTGGCTTCTGTGACAGGGTGTAGTCACAGGGCAGATGACTTAAAGATGCTGTATAAGATGACCTTTAGGCTTTACGTCTGAGACGTATGTGAAGTGTACACGAATTTCCTGTTTGGACTCTGGCTGTAATATCCCCAAGATATTTCATGATGTATATGCAAATATTCTATAACCTTAAAAATATCTGTTATCTGAAATGCTTCTAGTCCCAAGCTTTTGGAATAAAGGGATGTACAACTTGCATAAATTTAAAATTTAAATCCTAGGTTCATTTCTCCAGTAGTTTCTGACCCAGTCTATTTACTCTTCGTGGTGAATCTGGAGACTTTCTGAGGAGAAGGGCTAGCTCCCCAGAGCACTGCAAAACTCTTTCTCCGGGAGAACTGGGCAGCCATGAGCCTTCCCAGTGCTTCTGCAAAAAGCACAGCCAGTCCTTCCCAAAGATCCAGCTACAATGCTGACAAGGGCAGGACAGGAGATGCCTCAGAAACAGCAGAACTGTCTCCAACACAGACTATTTCTTCATGTTGGGAAAATTCAGAATCCTTTCTTCCAGCTATTCTGAATATTCTATTAAATATCTTTGCCCATGATTACCCTCCCATGCTATAAAACATTATAGTTACTCCTCTTATTCAACTGCACCCTACTATACCCATTAACCACCCTCCACCCTGCTCCCCTCACCCCGCAGCCTCTGGGAGCTGCTGTTTCATTCTCTGTTCCCCTGACAACTCTGAGCTTCCACATGAGAATGAGAGCCCATAGCTCTCCCCGTCTGATTTCTACCCCCCTTGTATATATTTATTAAAGTGTCACAGCCTGTCAAGATGTACAATTATTATTTAGCAATGAAAAATTTAAAAACTGGTATAGAAGACCCTGTCTGCAGTTGATAACTCAGAGGCAATGAGCTTAGAGTCTGTGGTTCTGAAAATCCTCAACTCAAAAGGAGCCTTTTAGTCTGGCTCAGCCTAATGAAGTTATATTCTCTGCTTGTGACCTTGGGCTGCACTGCTAACCCAATCTCCAATATACTGGAAGCAGCGGCATTTGTTGATCATGGGCCAGCCACTCTTCCTCATCATGTGGGGCTGGGCTGGCAGGGGAGTCAGGTGGACCCACCTGTCAAATAGCTGGGGTTCGGACACCAGCCCCAGACAGCACAGGCTGCTCAAGCAGGATGCAACATGTGCTTTGAAGTACATTTAATTTTTAAAAATTATTTTTATGAGTCCATGTTAGTATTACAAGTGCTACTATTTGCTTTGTTTTGCTTTCTTGTTCCAAAGGTAGGTCCTCAAAATAGGCATATTGTAATTAAGATTAATAGAAAGGAGCACAGAAAGCTTCTGATGTGTCAGGCAGTGTTTTCAGTATTTTCCATGCACTTGTTTGGTCGATGTGAAAGTGTGGCTCTGAGTCATGAAGGAACACAGTGGGAGCCAGCAGTTAGTACATCACCACTTGGACAGCAGCCTGGCTCCAGCATGCATGACTGCCTTCCACCTAAGCTGCTCCCAGTCACACCTGTTACTTGGGGGCCCCCAGAGTCACTCACAGTCACTCAGCTTTACCAGACATATGCCTTGGGGTGCCTCTTCTGACTGCCTCTCTGAAGACAGACACACCCAAATTCCTGAAGTTAATGTGGGCCTGTGGATGTGTAAACTGTGATTTATTGCCTGAGGTCGGCAAAGAAGGTTTTGATGCAGGTATCGGAGACCAGGAACCTTATGCTCTGCTCAGTAGGAGAATCTAACCGAGGAAGCCTGAGAGTGAACCAGGCCTTGGGTTCACATCTACAGGCCAGAGATTCACATGTACAGACCAGGGAAGACCCATTGTAGGAAAGCTTCCAATGATGAAGGCAGGATGCTCCCAATAAAATTCATATTCTGACATGAAACATATTAGGCATCCGTACAGAGAGCGGTAAGTGTACGTGATACACATTTATACACATTTGTGAATATGCATAATACTTTTATAAGGGGGTGAAAATGTAAATGGGTGTAATCAAAGCATATGGTAATCATTTAAATTTAAATTAAAAAGTAATTATTGTGATAAAAGATACATTGCCATTAATTTCCCTCTAAATCTCCTCCCTTATTTCGAATACTCTTATCCCATTACTCTTGCCATTTTCTGAAGCAGTTCTGGAAGTTCTCTTTCTTGAGTGTCTTTAGTTGCACTTTCCTGAGTTGATTCAAAATATTTTCCTTTCATAGTCATTTGAACTTTGGGGAAGGCTATGAGGAAGAGTAAGGGTGCCAGATCCAGCAAATAATGCAGGTGAAGACTATGGTAATGTCTTTGACAGAAATTGTCATAAGTGAATGATTAACCAGGGATGATCAGGTGACAAAAAATATGGTGAATGTTTAAATTAAAAAGAATTGATTACAGTAAAAGACACAATGCACTTAGTCAAACACACTTATCCCATCATTCTGGAAGTGTCTTTCAGTGTAATAAGATAATAAGATTCTAAACACTCACTGCATGTCACAATTATATAAATATATAAAATTGTATAAATATATATTGTATATATAATTGTATAAATATAAAATTGTATAAATATAATTTTATAAGTATATATTTTAAGTGGCAGGACCAATGGGATAAGTATTTGAAGCCATAGGAAATATTTTGAGGGGGATTAATAGCAATGTGTCTTTTAGTGAAATAATTTTAAAAAATTTTAAACATACATAGTAATTATTCTTCAGTCATACCACCTAGTTTCTTTACTTCACGATAAATACAATTAGAAGTATTACTGATCTTTGATTTTAACCAGTGTCCAGTTAAGTTTTTGCCCAGATGCCTAAATTGACCAATTTTTTTTCCAAACTACATATTCTCTTCTTACAGCCTCAGGGGATCATTCTCTTTGCCAACTGGGCATGTGCTTACTGGGTGATATAGGGAGCTGTGGTTCCATCTGTGAAATCACTACTACCCCACTGAGAAGGAAATTTAGGACCCACAAGTCTATGTATCTCAGAGCTTTCTGATGATTGGATTGATACTGCTGTCAGGTAGAGTGTCCACTTGATTGGTTAGGGTTCCACTTGGGGGATTGGTGGAACACACTTCTAGCTATGTCTGAATGGATCATGGAGATGTGACTCTGGGTACTACGTACAGATCCTGACCCATGTTTGAGCTGGCACTGTTCCCCTCTTCTGCTTCTTGAGAGCCATGAGCCTAGCAACTTTGCTCTACTGTATTCATCTGCCATAATGTTCCCACCTCAAACCAGCCCCCCTGAACCATGAGCCAAACTAAACTTCTCCTCTTTTAACTTGTGGGTGTCAGGAGAAAGCAAATGCAGTTAACATGAGCAAAGTAATGTTTGGCTTTTGTTTACAACTGATTCTCTGTGACCAAGTAGACGTAGCAGATGTGCTCAGTTTTGTTTCTTCCAATATCAAATAAACATAAATATCTCTAGAAAGGAAACATGCTTTGCTTCCGTATTTCTCTTCCATGCAACTTTCCACATGTTTACAAGGTTCCTAAGTTAGGACACATCCCCTGAATTATTTGAAGTCTTTTGTGTGGTGTCCAAAGCCAATAGCCTTTTCTCTAGGTAAGAGACCAGAAAAGACAAGCAGTCTCCTGAGGAATGATGGGTGAGCTCACAGCCTCACTGGGGAAGAGAGAACATCCAAAGTATCAAATCCTATTGCCACATCCATGGGGACAGTAGCCAGTCATTGATGAGCAAAATTGCCCAGAAAACTACAAGAATTTTCATTTTTTATTGACTTTTTAATTTTTCAGCCAAAAATTAAATATGGCTTTAGAAAATATAAGAAGGTTGTGCCCATGGAACATTAGTGGGAGATATACCCCAGGACTGGGGACATGCATTTAGAGGAGACGGATGTGTGTAACCTTCTCCCTCCTGAAGCTCTGACAATGGACTTGAGATTTGCACCTTGGCTCTAGTGACCCGAAGTACAGACACAAGACTAAGGAAGATGGGGATGACTGAATACTTTTCTCCTTGAGGAAGTAGAGGAAGCCAGGGTTGGAGACAGGCTGATGGGAAAGACAGAGAGGAGGAGACAGAAAAGGAGACAGGGTAGGGTCTGGTGCCATGGAGTTTCAGAGACTTAGGGGATAAATACCACTGTACTGGAATGGAATGTGGTTTTCCCTTTGTTGCTGCTTCAGGAAGTCGATATATGTATATGTATATATATTTATATTTGTACCAGGGATTGAACTCTGGACCTTGCTCTTGAGAGGCAGGCAGTGGCACCACTGAGCTAAATCCTGGGCCCCAAATTATGTATTTTTTAAAGATGTTAGGATAGAACTGGTATCTCTTTAGAATGGTGCATTAATAGCAATGCAAAGAATTTTCATTCTGAATTGTTGCACTGCTGTCCTGTGTGCTAGGCAGATAGACAGCTAAATTTTTATCTCAATTAAAAATTAATATTTTATCTTATATAATTGTTTTTGTGTTTATTCATATTTTTAAATAACTGTTTTATACAATAAAGATAAAAAAGAGACTGAACCAAATGTTTGCAAGATCTGAATCAGGTAAGTGTTCTTATGTTTCTGTCCTGCTATTTTTTAAAAACTTCCTTTCAGTACCAATAAAGAGCAAAATAGAAGATAGATAAACAGGAAGTAAAAGAAGTTCAAATAATTCCCCAAATTACCCTTGTTTTAAAAATATTTTAATACGTATGTCAGTTTGTTTCATTTATATTACTAGTACCTCTTAGTTCATGGAAAAGAAAGATTTCTGTTATCTGTTTTTTTCTCTGTAAGTGAAAGGCTTTTTATCTATGTCTTTTACTCTGAGTAACTATTTTTAAGATTATGATACACAGGGTATTAACTATTTTTATTCTCTTATTGTTATGCTTTAGTTTTTCATTAAAAACTTCCTTTTTGGGTCTTTGAATTTCTCTCTGAAAAATGAAATCTGGGAATTATTTGCTGAGTATTTTACTAAATATATTAAACTAAAATGAAAAGGATATTGTGGTGAAGTAGAACCTTATGTAGGTCAGATTTCGCTAAGGGCTAAATTTGGCCTCTGTGCTGATGAGCAGAAACTTCCATGAGATGCCACTGGCATGTGTCCTGGCTCCGTGCACAAGGACAAAGCTGTTCACGCACAGTGGCTTTGCACTAATTCTGCCCACATTGTTCTGTGCACTTAAGCCACAGCCACATGTTACGCCAATGGCCATCTATACTTGGGACATCTTAACCTACATAGTGTTATGAGGTTGGCAAGATCTCCTCAGCTTCAGTGCGGTCAGATTCCACTTCAAACTTGACGGGGGGCTGTGGATACATGCATCCCTCTGCGCCCACAACACACACATGCGTGAACTAAAGCTAAAAGCCAACTTTGGCTGGTTCTCAGATTACAAAACTTACTTTTTCAGTTTCCTCTTCTTATACCTTTTTAAGATTTTTTTTTGAATCACTTACTGCTTTCTAGTGAAACGTCAGAAATAAGTATGGCAACCAAAGAAACTTCACCCCCCATTTAGCACACTTCCAGTCAGTAAACTTCCTTCTTTCTATTTCTTACCCTTAGCAGAAAGTCCCCTTGGAAGATGGTATCACTCAAAATTCTAATATAAATGAGGTAAACCTTACTACAACTACTCCTAGCTAAATTTACAGTCAGATATGTGTCACAGTTTGGTCTCGGGGTGAACTGTGTCCTTCAAAGCCAAACTACGCAGTTGTAACCAGTAGGTCAATGTACTTTCAAATATGACGCTATATTCTTCATCACAAATACAGAATTACATGCTGATAGTTAGTTGATACAAGACAAGATTCAAAGTCAAAATGTGCCGTGGCTAAGCCTGACAATGGCCCTTTCCCCTCCCTGCTCCCTTTTTTCTCCCTGCTCCCTTTCTCCTTCCTACTTCCTTTCTCCTCCATAGATTAATCCGTCTGTTTGACTCATATTGTAGACCCTGGATGGCACAGCCCTGGGAGACATTTACCTTGTATCCTTTCCTGTTCCCTTCCTGCACATGCCTGATCACTAAACAATCATGCTACTTCCAGGTAGGCCGAGTAGGCCATGTGGCACTGCCTTCTCTTCCTGTTTGCCTTCCACTATGAGAAAAGAGTGCATGGCACTCCAGGTGGCCATTAGCTCCCAACAAGCTATGGTTTCACTTGGTCCCAACTTTCAGGCATAATCTTGGTATGTATCCTTCTTTCTTGGTTTCTTCATCTTTTCTTCATTTCCCACTTCTTTTCCTGGATTTGAATCCTATTCTGTGTGTAGGAAAAATGATTCCACATATAGTAATGTGCTTAGGAAAAATTATTTTCCAGATTTTAATGTTTTGTCACAGTTTTCCCAGATGGGGAGCTGCACTCATAGTTCTGTATGTGCTAAGGGTTTCCTACCATGTAACCTTGTATGCCTCACATAATTAACTTGTAACAGGTCTGGGGATTCAGCTCAGTGGTGCTGCTGCTTGCCTCGCAAGTGCAAGGTCCCAAGTTAGATCCCTGGTACAAAAAAAAAAACAAAAAAAAACAAAAAAGGATTGCGACTGAATTTACTCATAACAGGTAAGCATCATTCCCAGCTTGGAAGCTGAGGCTCACAGAAGATGTGTAACTTGGTTGAGACCATGAAGAGTGGAGGTCCCATCTGTCTCCTGAAGAGATCCAGCCCACTCTTGGGTATCCCCTACTAATTATGGGTAATTTCTGCATAGAGTTTCAAACAAGGTTGTAATTACAGGCTAGAGAAGTGCAGGACCTGAACAGTAAACAACATTAGAAGACTTCCGTAGTTCATGCTGGAATCAGAGGATTTTGACCATTCTCCCAGCATCCTCCATGTTCAGACCCAAAGCTAGTGGCTGTGACACTGTGCGCCCTGCTGTGCCTCACCTACCTGTGTTCCTTCATGATTGGGGCTTTTTTCTGTGATCCTCTTCAGTGACACCCAGTGCTCTATAGTCTGTCCTTGGTCAAGGCTTACCTGGCTCACAGCTTACCTGCTTCCAATGGCAAACTGGTGAGTCAGCCCTGCAGTCTGATCTCCAAGTATACCATATAGAGCCTCTCTATCAGATGGGTAGCTGCAGTTTCCCAACTAAACATCAACACAGAATTACCATCTGCTTTTTGATTTTAGAGAATTTAAACATAGTGGCTGTTTCCACTGTTTTGGACTTTTCTTCAGGTGGCTATAAAAATGTAGAAATAGTCATCATTTTCCTGAATCTCTCTGAGTCTCTCAAGGGTGTCTATCTTAGGAGAGGGCTAGTGATAAAATCTGATCTCTTACAGAATGACAAACTTGCAAATAATACATAGGCTCCAATATCCACATGATCATGTTTCCCTTCTTCTGGCTTGTAAATGAACCCCTATACACAGATTTGTGCTACAGTAAACCTCATGCTCACTCAGGCATGTGGAGAGTGCCCCTTACTGCATGGAGTCGGCATGGTCCGCCCCTGCTGTGGTTCTTATTCTTTCCTTCATTCCTCCTGAGCAAACTGCAGGCCCTCTACACTCTTGCATCCAGAGAGTAATGCAGTTGATGAAGGCATAAGAGGACAAAGTCTCTTGGAGGTTCCAAACTTCACCTTTAAAGTTCTCTTAACAGCATCAGGGAAGAGGTGTGTGGTATACACTGAGAGCCCCACAAAACCAGTTTGACACTTAGTGGCTGGCTCTGTGTCCTACATCAACAACCATGAGTCAGTTAAGTGATTCCTAAGACACAAGCTTTATGCTCATGCAGTGGGTACCTTGTCTACTGACTTCTTTGGTTCAAAGCAATGCCAGTGCAAAGTGGTAGAACATCTTTTCCAAGAAAGAGAATTCACACCTTATCCTGAGATGTGGAACCATGCATGGCCCACTATGTTGGTGGTGCAGGATCTCTACTCGGCATGCCCATGTTCTCCAGAGGCAAGGTGGTTTACTTTAATTCTACTGCATAACTGTCTTCAGCACCATTAACATTTATTTTAAGACAGGGCCCCAGAAAGCCAAACCTCAACAATTGCACCAGCACAATTTAATAAAGACCATTACATTTAAAACATTTACATGTATAGCTGCAAATCTACTTAGTTTAAGCATAACTTTATATATAATATTTTGACAGACAAAAATATATGTTTTAGAACCATTATATGCATCTGTCTGTTCAGTAGCAAACTTACAATAAATTATACATTATAGCAAACATAATAAATTATACATCATACTAAATTTTCTTGAAGGCTAAAAAAAGGAAAAATTCATTATGTTTAAAATATAACACTAATTCACTGTTTCAAATAAAAAAATGAATAGCCATTATATTAAATTCACTTATTTCAGGCTTACATTCATTTGATATTCACATAAAATTTACTACTTATTTAAGTGTAGCAATGAAGTGGGGTTTTGACACTAGTTGATGGCTTGTTTTTGGCTTCTCAGTCTAGCTACAAGCTTGATGTTCTAAATGTGTAGGGAAAAAAATAAAATTACCCAAGAAACATGTTACAATCACTGTAAAAGTATGAAAATACAATAACTGTTTTATTATGTTTTAGCCACAGGTTTCACCTCCAAAGGTTAAAATTACCAGTGTCTAAAACATGTTGGTCATTTTATTTTCATTGAGGATGAATTATGAAAATCAAGTCCACTGTGTGAAGCTGGATGAATTCGGTGCTGTCCATTCACCCATGAGGTCAAACTGAGCTGGTCTACACTCCACAACTTTACTCCTTCCCTGGGAATTGGAGGGGAATTTCTGCAGGAATGGGCATAAGTAAATGAAGATCTTGAGGCAGTTGTCTCATTCTTTCCATTTTTAGACTTGAAATATAACCTTGCTTATATTTTAATACATCTAGTTTGAGAATAGGTGGAAAATAATGGGCTTACTTTGTTTATTTGTTTAAATTATTTCTCCAGTCTTAGCATGCTGGACAGCACTGGGTTGTTTCTCAGAGTCTGTGTGAAAATATTGGACCTCCCTACTCACAGGTCCCCAAAACGCACCTTGGCAAGTACTCCACAGTACTGAGTTGATTCTGAGTAAACTTGCTGAATAAAGGAATTCTCTTTTCATTTAGGTAAATAAGATTTCAGTAAAGATTTTGAGTGCAGTGCCACATTCACTATGAGGTGTTGATAAAGTACTTAAAATATTATGACATCTAAATTTTTTAATTTCACATTTAAAAAACTACCCTGGGAGTTTAATTCCTATTTTGTGGAAAAAGGAGATATATTATTTAGTGAATTGAGATACTTCCAGTTAAAATCTATAAAATGAAATTCTAAGGGTCAAGAACACATCTTTTATACTTATTGCTGAGTTAACATCATTTTGTTTGTAAATTGCAAAAGAGAAACATTTTTAGAAAAAGTGCTCTAGTTTCTGCAGTGCAGAATGGCTCTTCACTGGGAGCCCAGCCCTGGATGGCTTCTGAGCTCATCAGTTTACTCCAGTGCTTTCAACCTGGTTTGAGGTTGTTCTTTCTAATAGTGAGTGTCTGGTGGGAAGCACTGAACATTCTGTATGATACAAACTGTTGCCTATGTATATTGCATATATACGTATGTGTGTGTGTGTGTGTATTTTAATTCCAAAAGAGGAGCAAAATAATGCTTAATGACTTCATGAAAAATATGTACATACTATATGTTAAAATTGATGGCTTCTTCCCTTTAAGACTTATTTTTGCTGTCTGTTTTCTGCCATATTTTGAAATTCATTGCATGCTTTTTTTGTGGGAGTGATTTTTCCAGTCTCTAAAACTGGCTTATATGAAAAAATGTCACAAAGTGGACCCTTGAACACTAAATCATCTCATCAATGAATATTAAAACATGAATGGGATTTGTGACTCTGAGTTCACTATGAGGAGGTGCTTTAGGAAATGCTGATAATAAATCTTTAATAAAATTCATGTTAATTTATCAGTTTTTCTTTCATCAAGCATAACTGGTGCATGTAGCTAGTTCTTTTTACATATGGCTCATTTTTACTTCCAATACTGATTTAGATAGTATGCCAAGACACTACTTTTTGTAGCATGTAGCAAAACTTTACATCCTTCAACTAAAGATAAAAGTCTATTCTTCCTATCATTTTTTGTTTGATGTCCTTCTTGATTTATTGTTCTCAAGTCATCTAATCATATTCTGGAGCTCCAGGTACCTTTATCTATGCGTTAGGGACATATCCAAAGGAGCTTGGTGTTCCCTTAAAGCAAAAAATGGACTTCTATTTTCCTAACCCTTGGTACATAAATAATGCCAGTCTTCCTTAATTTTTATGTGTTTGATTTACCTGTTCTGAGAATAATTTATGCTGTTACTCGTAGAGTAACAGATTACAAGGCTGGGAGGTAGCACAATGGTAGAGTGCTTGGGTTTGATTCCATGTCCAAAACAAAACAAACAAAACAAAAAAGCAGATTGCATATTCAGCAAATGTTATAGCTCAGATTGTGATAGAAGGGGTCAGGCATCTCCAGAAGAAAAAAATCAGTGGCTCATTCACCACATTATTTATGGAGTGTCATAGTCTTTATGTAAGCAGTCAAACTGACTTGCCAGCAATGTAGCCAACAATATGCATAAAGCCTGGCAAAGTTTTCTCTCTTAGCCTCTTTCTTGTGCACTTCCTTTTTTTACAATAAAGATGAATTTTCTGTTTGGTCATGTGTTCTTTGCTTGGGAATTTATTCACTTTTATTCCTAACAAAACTAGCATCAAAATTGAAGCTATTGCAGATGAGAAATGAAGTTATTTCACAGCTGTTGCTCCTAGCTTGGCATGTATTTGTGGGACTGCACACTATTTCTCCTAAACTCTTCCTTTGGGACTTTTTACTTTCTGCAGGATTTTTGCCCTCTTGAACTTTATTTATACTTTAATATATGTTTTATATGTTGCAAACCATCATTCCAGGACTGCCCTCCTACAGCACTCTGTTTGGGAAAGCAGCAGTAGGTGGGGTTTTTATAAGTTGTCCTCAGTTCCTGATCCTTCTGGGCTGGAATCAATGTCAAGGAGTGCCTCTTTATTGGTGAATGTTGAGCTCAGAGTTAGGCTCTGTCGAGGTTTCACAGGTGCTAGTTCATCTAATTTAATATTTTCATTTCTGACCAGAATTGTCTTATCCATATTTTCTTCACTGTGCCTTGCGACAACAGCATCAAACACATCCAATTTTGGTGGCAAGGTTCCACTTTCAAATAGGTACTTGGCTAGATAGGAGACACAGGTGTTGACTAGGAATGAGGTCACCATGGAAAGAGTCTTAAATGGGAACCTCTGATTGTAGATACCATTGTCCATGTAGTACCCAGGGTAGTAGATCAGAGGTTGCAGGTACAGATAGGGCTCCCCTCCTGTTATTCTTAGGAAGAGCCCAGCCACATACCCTGCCACTGCCCCATATGTGTTGGTCCCCTTGATGAAAAGCACACACAGGAGCTGTGGGAAGATGATGATGTAGACCAGGTCAGAACTGAGGTACCAGAGCCCATACACAGTCTTTGTCAGCAAGGCCATGGCTGTGGCAGATGCTCCAAACACAAACACTGTGATTCGCATGACCCAGACAATTTCTTTGTCTGATGCCTAAGAAATAAATCGAGAGGGTTAGATTTGCATCTAATGCATTGGCTCACTTAGGCTTTAAAAGTGGTCTTAAAAAGTCTTTGTGTGAAATGGCTCAGTGTATGGGCAAAGGCAACCTAACTTATAACTCCAAGCAATGAGATGGTGGCCTCCTGTGTCATTTGGGCAGGCATCTGTGCACTCCATGCATGGAGCCAGCCCTCTGAGCTCTTTGCTGTGTGCAGAGAGAAAGGTAAGATGAACTACCTGGCACCATCGGGGATAATAAGGCGAAGGAGGTTTTCACTTATACCTATTGAGCAGCAGCTCTTATGTGACACTTAGAGAGCCAGGGCCATCCTTATTTCCTCTCTTTGTGGGAACACCACCATCTTTAAGGCTAGCCAGGCCTTCTAGGATGTTTCTTTACTAAAACCACTGTGGCCATTTCACTGTTATCCTAGGAAACCTGAAGGCAAGCTACAGTCTGAGAAGAGAGGCTTTTAAGGGGGGTTAGTTCTTGCCATCTCAGGGATCATTGCAACATGTGTTCTCACACAACAACTGATTGTGCAGTAAGGACAGTCAAATTCAGGGGACGTTTTATGGTGAGGCTGCATCAGGACAGGAGCGATCCAGATATCGCACACCAGGAAACAGGTCCCCAGGCTCCTGCAGTATTTAATATCATGCTAAGATATTTTAGGCTGCATTACTCTTTTACTGAAAAGATATGAAGTTTAAGTTATAGTGCTATGACTGAATCTCTTGGGAAACAGTAATTTGATTTGTGCCTTTGGTATTAACATGAATGATAACATGTATTGATAGTGTGTATTTATAGCATAAATACATTCACTGTTACATAAACTTGTGTGCTTAATCAAAGCACACAAAGATTTTTAATGCAATCCATCTAGCTCTCTATCCGTCCGTTTTGAGCATTCCTTATCCAAAATGCATGGGACCAAAAATATCTTGTATTTTAGGATTTTTGGATTTGGAAATATTCACAACTACATACTAAGGTTTCATCTTGGGGATGGGACTGAAGTAAAAAAAAAAAAAAAGAAAGTAATTGATGTTTTGTATACACCTTATTATAGACATAGCCTGAAAGTAATTTTATATCATATTTTAATAATTTTATTCAGAAAGCAAAGTTTCAGGTGTGGAATCTCTCATGTCAGTGCTCAAATTTCACATTTTCAGATAAGGGAGGCTCAACCTGTAACACTATCTACACAGTCCAAGTGATGACAGCCAGGAAGCAGAGCAACAACAAACTGAGTTATGACATTATGCTCACATTTTGTCTGAAGGAGAGCTGGTAGATGTTCCGCGCAAACATCGAACTTGCTGACAGGATGGATGAGTCGGCTGAGGACATGACGGCAGCAGACACTGCACCCAGGCCGAAGAAGGAGATGTACACAGGGCAGAGGTACTGCAGCACAATCGGGAGGATCATGTCTGCCTCGCCCTTGTCCTTGGGATCCAGAGGCCCAAAAGAGGTCTGGTTCCAGTCTGTTGGGCAGAAACAGTGAGCATAGCACACATAAAGGGCATGTGCTCTTTAGCTCTTTACCACTGACTCAGGCTGTTTTCAGGTAGTACGGAAACAAATTCATAGTTGTGTTGTGTCTGCAGGTGGGACGTCTTTTATTGATTATGGAGAAATGTCTCACCTGTTCTGGCTTCTGAAGGGCACAGTTCCCTTACAGCCCCTGTTTAGGTTGTGCTAGCTAGACATAAATATTCCTTTTGCCACTGTGGCAAATGCTTTCACATAGAATCTCAGTTTTTTTTTCCCACCACTTGGAGGTGAAAGGACACTTGTGCACCCAAATAGGATTGTCCTATTTGGTTTCAACCAAGAACACAGTGGATTTTCTTGTCTACTCTTTCCTGAGTGTACTTTTCAGTTTGGAGCTCCCTATGCTCTATTTTCCTCTGATTAAATTCTGTTTGCATAGAATTTCACTTCCCAGAAATGGGAAGCATGCTAGAATAAGGGCAGTCCCTTTTTAGTGAATACAAACTACATTCTTTGGGTTTGGGATTGAGATTTTTAAGGGGGCTTTTGAACTTGTCATGGTGAGGTGACTTGAAATGTAAGTTTATCTTTGAATTTATACCTTGTTTACTGTTTAGTTATAGCATTGTTGAATATAGGGAACCTGTACATGTACATCAGCATTATTCCTTTTCCTGTTTCTTTTTAATTTTTTTAGACAAAGTTTCACTAATTTGCCCAGGCTGGGAAAATTTAATGTGCGATCCTCCTGTGTCAGGCCCCACAGTAGTTGGGATCACAAGGTGTAGAGCACCACACCTAGCTTCATCATTTTAAAAATTTGTTGAACTTCCTTAATTGATGATAAGCAAGGTGGTTTCTTTTGACTCTACTGGTTTTTCTTCCCCCCTTTCCCTTTACAATTGTATTATAGCTGTGCTTAGATGACACTAGCTCTAAAGCCTTAAGTGAGATGTTCTGATACTACAAATAACATTCAAGAAAGTGTACTCTGTCTAAGAGAAAAGGAGCCTGGAGCTATTTCTGCCAGCCTATTGTCCTAACACACACAAGTGCACATGCAACCCTCCACACTAAGGTCTAGATCCATCCTCTATGAAATAAATCCAGTCTTTTTCTAAAATCATCTGATATTGTACACCACTGCTGTTGGCTGTCTGCTTACCTCTTAGTGTTTGTTTATGTCATGGGTGAACAACTGGAAGGGAGAGAGGTGTCATGACCCAAGGCTGCTCTTTCCTGCATGAAATAACCCAAAAATCAGCTCTACTGGTTCAAAGCCAAAGCCATTGTGTGAAGATCACCCTGGACCATCTTTAGAAAATACAGCATGGTAAACATGAACTTTCTCTAAACTGCTTTAATATCTTCTACATAGGGCATGGCGTTGAACTTGGGTTAACATGATGTCTTTTCCATGAATGCATTAGATGAGGTCCTAAGTATGGCTTTGAGGTACAGACAATGCTGTGTGTGAACAAGCCTGGGTCTTTGGCATTGTGTTCAGTACATAGTGGTCTGAAGTTTATTATCTGAAGTTCAAATCCCTGGGGTGAGGATATTGGGTATCATGTGGGGGACATTGGAGGGAACAAGGTCACAGAGGTGGAGCCCTTCAGAGTGTGATTAGAGCTCTTATCATGGAGCTGGCTTCCTATTCCACCATGAGAGGAGTGAAAGGGTCAGGAGGCAGGGAGTTCAATCCCTTCAAAGGCAAGATTTTAGATGTGTTCTATATGAGACTACCAGGGAAATAACACCTTCTATTGCCCTTTTAGAGAATCATTTTTTTTTCTTAATTTTCTTAATCCATGTACATATTGATTTCTCCAAGAAAAAAATTATTAATTAACAAACTATGGACACTTAAAGCTAGACTTAATCTCAGAGGGGCCCTTGGGTAGTCATGATGAAGACAGCCTAAGACCTCAGCACTATGCCTCCCTTCAGGGGCTTTAGAAGACACTGGGGTCCCACTCTGTCTTTGAAAGTGAAGTATGATGCTCCTTGTGGAGTGGCCAGAAGCAGGGGTTTCTTAGAGTCTCTCCCAGCCCTCTGATGCTGCTGGGGCCTGATTGAGAGCTGTGGGGGAGAGAAGTCCTCACAGCATCCTCTGAGATATAAAGCTGGGGAAAGAGTTTGTCAGGCAAGGAGCACCCCAAAAGTGTGAAACACAGGATAACAGTGTGCATCCCATGCTGGACACTGCAGCAAAAGCACATAGGAAAGTGGGGTGGGGGTTCCCTGGCTGGGTGAGGCTGCAGGACTTACTTGTGGAGGCTCCAATGGCCCCGATGAGCACAGCCGGGAGAGCCATCACCAGGCACCCAAAGGCTGCCAGGAAGGACAGCACTTGTGCATAGGTGGCTGAGGATGAGGACAGCACCCTCTGGAAGTAGGCCTGCCACGGGATTCCACCCAGCATCTGCGCCAGAGCCCAGGAGAGAGGATGGGGTAGTTAAAGTCCATTGTGATTGTGTATTAAAGACTTTCTAACAACTGCCTTTTGAGAGGTCCTAGGTCTAATGGTACAATGTGAGAAGATGCTCTGTAGCCTGCATATCTCAACTGATGTCACTGTGCTTACTACAATCTGAACCCTGAACCCCACATGTGTGTTGATCCCCAGATGATGAGGTCCCACTAATGGGGCCATCACCAATGCTGCTGTGCTTGAGGGACTTTGTTCCCCTCCTGCCTAGCGCAGACACAGGCATGAGTCCCTTTGGGAGGAACCGGCCATCCCCAGACACTGATCAGCTAGCCCCTGGGCCTTCAACTCCACAGCCTTCAGGACTGTGACAGATATTTGTCTGTTGTTTACATGCCACCGCTGGTTATGGCAACTTGTTATAGCAGCCCAAACAGACCAAGACAATGTTATTTCCAGGCTTTTCATGGCATAGGATTTCCCAGATTGTTCTTTGCAATGGCATAGGATAATCCTTCCTTTTCTTCATTTTGCCTACTTTAAACTGCTTTCAGAACCTTGAAGTCTTCAATTTGTTCTCATCCAGAAGCTTCAATCATCATAAAGTATTTTCAACAAAATTAAGATTCTGAAAGCATGAAGTGAAAGCTGAGTCAGTCCAGTCCATTACACAGCCCATTGCCAGGCAAGATTTGTGAAGGACACAAGTGGAAGGCTCGTTCCCCCAGAACTCACTCTGCCTTCATCCAAGGTGGGGAGCAGGATGCTCAGAGAATATAGTGCAGCACCAGGGGAAAGTCCAAACTCCCGACTGTAGGTTTCCTATGTAGCATCTAAATGTCATCTTCAAAAACTAAGTGACATATTACATGCATGAAAGCCAATGATAATGCGTACTGCTGGTGAGTGGAATGTTTTTGTTGAGGAAATACAAAACTGTCTAAGACACTGGGATTGTCTGCATGCCATAAGAGGTCTGTACAGAAATGGAACAAGTGGTTTGGGGTGAAGCAGGGGTGGTGAGGAGGGACAGCAGCATGGTAAGCAGGAACACTGACAGAAGTGACTCTGAATCAGTCCTCATGCACTCAGCGGAAGTCCTAGGTGGGGACTCGGGAGAGGAGATCTCAGGAGAGCAGCTTATGTGGAAAAGGAAACTCCAGTCCCACAGGCAACTGTGAAACCTTGACCAGTGCGACCCACTGGAGGGGACTGTGCACCTTGGGAGAAGCTGGGAAATGCCTGCTGCCTTGGCTCCAGCTACTCTTCCCCCTGCAGACCCAGTGTTGTTCTTTACACAAAATGATCTCTCGAATGAGCTTGCTATGTCACAATGTACGAAGGCTTCCTCAACTTTCTGGCTCTCCCTCTTGGGTCTGAGCCCTGGGATGCCCACCCTATCTGTTACCTCTTAGCACCTGTGCCGAGCATGAGCACAGTGCTCAACACAATGATTTCCAAACAAATTTCCTTCTTGAAATATCCACAAGGGCTCAGAAGTAACATAAAAGAAATAAAGGAAGAAATTCTAGAATGCCCAGTTATTCTTCTCAAGTCCATATTCTTCCAAAAATCTTTTATTTCTTTTTGCAACCTGTCACTATTATACAATTAACTTTTCAGTGTCAAAGAAAGATAGGAGTTGGTGTACCCTGGTGACTCACTGACCACCTGCATGGTTAGGTCATCAGAAGCTGCTTCTTTTTTGTGCTTTTAAATTTATAAATAGACCTGATGTCTGTGTCCACCTCTCTGCCCTGCAGAACTCATATGCTCAGACCCCAATCCCAATAGGCAGTTTTCAAAGGAAACTGCTGGGAGGGACCTGATCCTTAGAAATGGTATCAATGTCCTTTTGAGAAAGGGCCATGGATTTCCCACCCCTCTTTCCCCACAGGAAAAAATAAAGAAAAGAAAGTTCAAAGTCAGCCAGCACACTCTGAAGAGCCGTCACCAGAGCCTGCCCTGTGGCCCTGCCTCACACTTTCTGTGGGAACACAGCTCTGCTCCCAGAACTTGCTGCATCCCTAATGCCTGGGACAGGTAACAAGGTGGGAAATGAGCTTGGAGGAGACAGTGTTGAATGCAGCAAAGTGCCATAAACCCAGTCATGATATCCTGTCAGTCTTTCAAAGAGAAATTTTTAAAAAGCCCATTTCCCCTTCATTCTGACAAAAACAGTGGCCTATTCCTTGTGTTGAAGTAAATAGTATTGCTTTCATACACAACGTCTCTAGTTAGTAGAATCTTGAAATCTGGAAAGTTCTTTTGGATTTTCCCTCTTCCTGAACTGTACCCTGCAGGCTTCTCTTGGGCCACTTTCCCGAGCCTCTCCATCCCTTCCCAATATTTCTCATGAGATTAGGGCCCATGGAACTACTAACTTACTCCACCGTGTGAGGATGAATAAGTTATCTATTTCAGAATGGAGTGTCTCTTAATGCCTTAATCCAAAACCCAGACTAAAACTTCCAGGTGTCCTGGCCCTCAGGTGGGGGAGTCTTGGAAATACCTTCGATGTGTGAAGCACTCAGACCCTGTTCCCCAGGCCAGGGCACCGCTTACCAGCAACAGAAAGTTGTCCAACCAGGTGTAGACCTCGAAGGATTCAATGGTTCCCAGCCAGGGATCCTGGAACTTGGTGTGCACTGCTGTGAACCCGATGTCGGCCACCGCAGGATGAGACAGGGCAAAGGGGACGCTGATCCACTGGACAAGAACAACATAGGAGCCTTCCTGTGACTTCTGAACACCTAGAACATGGAGACTGGCACACCTAGTGTGCCGCACTCACCCATGGCACAGCTTACTGCTCCTCTCAGACAGAGAATTTTCTGTGTGACACCATGACACACTGATTTAGAGAAACCCAGATCACACATGCTGCCAAGCCAGGAGAAGATCCAAAATCAAAATTCAAAATACAGATTCTACTGAATGCATTTCTCTTTTGCATCATTGTAAAGTTGAAAAATCCTAAGCTGAACCACTGAAAGTGGGGGTCCATCTGTATGCTCTGTGCATGCTCACTCATCCCTGCCTGTTGGGGACAAGGTTGGGTGGCACAGGGTATGGATTAGGGAAAGGAAGAGATAACAATAATCATGTGGAGAGACCCCTGTTGTGAGCTTAAATATTTGTAACTTGTTTTGCAAGCAACTGGAAGAGGATTTCTTCTGAGTGTTAAAAAGGTTTCTGCTGGGGATTTAGCTCAGTGGTGCAAGTGCAAGGTCCTGAGTTCAATCCCCCCACCAAAAAGTTTTTTCAGTGAGATTCTCTCTGGATTTAGGTATTACAGCTGTGAACAGTCAGTAAGCAGGGCTCCCAGTCATCTCAGGGCCAACCACATGGAGTCCGAAGTGCCCCAGCATCATCAGAGATGGGGACACGTGGGGACTGATGAGGAGGATGAAGAGAATCAGCAGCCCTCAGTCCTAGGGTGAGGGAGGCAAGAGAGGGAGAGAACAGAGGGGACCTCACACAGCCTTGCGGCCCCATCAGTGATGATAAAATCCACAGTTAGGAGGTTTGAGAGGAGCTGGTTTAAGGGATAAGTTAATCAACTATGTGTACATGTACAGCAACTAAAGCTTAGAAAGGAAAACATTTAGTCTTATCAACATAATAGTGTCTTAACTAAGTGACCCATAGACTTTCATTCCTTATCAAGTTAGATTTCAAAGCAGAAAGATGATCTGGGTTCATCCTGCAATGTCATCTTTGCCCTGGCACATTTGATTTATGCTCCTGTGTGTTTCAGCCTCTGGTCTCATGCAAAGCAAGGAGGTGTCACATATATCATCCATTAATGGATGAATCCCCTGGGGCATGTTTCTTGGAATAACAAGTGCATCTTTTACTAGAGATGCACTGCCAAGCTAACCCTGCCCTGACCCGAAGATTTCTTCCTGTGTTCTCCGCTTTGTCTTTGGAAGTTTAGGATGACGTTATGTAAATATCAGCAATTTTGCACTTGATTTTGACAATTTCAAAAGAAAAAACTGAGAGTCTTTGAGCAAATTAATATGAGTAAATGACACTCCATAATATGCAAACAAAACATCTAGAAGAAAAGAAATGTAATATTTGCTAGCACATGTTAATTTATAGTTAAACTATAAATCTAATATCAGTCCTTTAAAATATTTTTTCCAGAATATCATGTTAGAAAGTTAATAAAGGGTCTGAGATCATTCTTCATTTTTTTTATATCTAAGTATCTAATGCAAAAGCTAAAGTAGAGTGGAAAGATTTTTATCATAGAAAATAAAGAAAAATGAGGAAAATCCAGGGTACTTGGACTATCTTTGGGAACATGAGTCATTATCTGCTTGCTCTGTCTGTGGCCTCTGCACAAGGGCTTTGCCCCCACAGGAACAAAGCTGAGATGATCATGAGATCATCAGTTGGCTGAAATCATGAACGTTAACTCATATGTTGGATGAGCCTGGACTCAAGACAGACAAGGGCAGACAAGATCATGAATGTGGTCCTACAAAGGAACTGTGCTGGAGGAGATCAGGAACACGGACCCAGGATGACCCCTAGCATCATGGAGACATAGTCTCTTTTACACTTCTGATATGCCTTAAATATTGGATATTATTATTCACAGAATTATAATTTCCATGTTTTAAGACATGAGTCTGCAAAGAATCACCACTGACTAGAATGTGCTTAAGACACACAAGAGAACTTTTAATATAATACTTGTAATACTTGTATTTCATAATTCTACATTACCCTTTACTTGATTCAACATGCAAATATTAGTTAATTTAATCCAGGGCTTGAAAGCAAAGTAGTAGATAATAAACACATAGTTTTTTTTGCATAATAAGTCCTTTGTTTATGGATCCCAGACAGAGAAGATTAATATTTGAAATCTACAGTTTTTCCAATGGTATAATTTCTGAGCCCCATGAACAGGCTTATAGATAATATATTAACATGAGGTAGGGTAAGAGCCATGTACAAGTTACCAGTAAAATCTAAATTTTGCTAACAGAAGAAAAGTGTGTTATAGTCAGATCTCAAAGAGGATCACACAAGTTTTCATCAAATCTAAGAACAAAGGAATGGAAGACCTAAACCCTTCTAAGAATTAGACTTGGGGGACACTTTTCTGTCAAAACTAAACAAAACATTTGGAATTTTTGATTAATTAAATCATCCAGAAGTGTTTTAAACTTTCAAAGACTATGCAACTTACTATGTATTACTCACAATGGACAGTAAGATTTCCATCAATTTTTGTTATTAAAAATATCACATTATCATTTTCTTCAACAGAAAAAGAAAGAAAATCTGCAGGCAGCTCCACTTACCAGTCCTAGGAAAATGCAAAAGAGCTGAACGACATCCGTGTAGGCCACAGAGTAGAGGCCGCCCACCAGTGTGTACAGGATGGCGATGAGCGCGGACACGATGACGGACACGTGCATGTTCACGTCGATGATGACACTGATGGTGGCCCCTGAAAGCCAGCAGAGGGTGGAGTCACAGTGGAGAGGCGGGTGGGCTTCCCCATACTACAAGATGGGCACTCAGGACAACAGATAATTTGGTCTCTTACGCTGAAAACTTCATCTAGTGAGTTGGGAATCTCTCTAGTTCATGATGTCGGACCTGCAGAGATATATACCCCTGCTTTCTGAGGTTAGTGTTTTCCTGACTTGTTTACGTGAGGCTCTGAGATCAATGGTGTGGTTAAAGAATACCTGAAACACTGATTGCAAGAACTTATAGCAATTTCATCAGGTATCTGAAATGCTGACGTAATTAAATACATGCATTACATTTACTCACATCTATAAGAAAAAGTGGCCTTTCTGAGAGGCATGAGTGACCATTTCCACTTGTACAATGAATATTCATTTGCTATTTTTCAACTAAGTCCCCGACTTATGGATGAGTTCTATTCTGGGAGAATTGTTCATAAGTCAGATTCATTTGTAAGCTGACAAAGTGAGTCTTACATGGTACACCTATAAAAGTTCACAACTAGAATGTTTGTAAATCAGGGATTTACACTAAATAAAATTATGAAAAAGTCCCTTAACTTGAGCTCATAGAAATCTAAGTACACATTTCTGTAAGATGCTGTCCATGCTCACTAGACAGACTATTTATGATTCTCCAGCAGAGATGGCCGTGTTTGCTATTGGATCAAATGGTGAGCAGGTAAATACCACTGCATCCATTGGTGGCTGGGTGGTGTTCAAAGATGGCATGATCCTCCTGCCTCTGCCTCCCACAGTGCTGGGATTATAGGCTTAGGTCAACACTGGGATGTAGCTCAGTGCCAAGACTCTGGATTTAACCCCCAGTATTGCAAAACAAATACTAGTGTCATAATATCTCAGGATTTCACAAACCAAAGGGAAGGTAAGATGATGTAACAGGTGAGGATGAAGATGTGGAAGCCACAAGAAGGTCTCCAGGGATGTTTGCCAGCCAGGGCGCTTGCTCCACACTGGGCCTACCCATGTATCCTACATTTATCACTTTTAATAAATATCTATTTCAATCCTCAAAAAGGTTCTCCTATGTTTCAGAAGCATGCACATTGCAGTGATGTGATAATAATCTGATACTCATCCATTCTTGAGTAACCCACCTTATTTCCTATAAACACTGAGCTTGAATCATGTCCAGAAAATATAAATAATTAAAAGTAAGAATGCTTTACCAGAGCTTAGATTTCAAGCAAGTAATTTTTTTAGGTATATGTGCATGTCTATGGGTATGGAAAGAAAAGAATGAGGGAAGGAGGCAGGGAGACAGGGGAAGAGAGAGAGAGAGAAAGAGGGAGAGAGAAATTTCCCCACATTTTATGAGGATTGAAAAATATGCACAGATGCATATATACAAATTAACTAACTGAAGCAAAGTTTTCACTACTATAGTATTTATAAAATACTTCAGAAACATTGGCCCAATAATTCTCCTCTCCAGGCTGTTACATAAGGTGATCTTTATTGACTTGGAGTGAACAGTTTGTATTCTGCTAGATATTTATCCCACTCCTTTTCTGATACCTCAGCAGGTAGTCTGTTCTTAGTATATGTGGTGCCAAAGGGAGCACAAGGTGGTTTGTTCTTAACACATAATTTTCTGGTGCTGAAACCAATGAAAAATAAATCCCTTTTGCTTTCCATCTAAAGAGAGTGAGGTGGGAAGGGCCATTCACAGTTTCATCGCTATACGAGGGCACATAGTGCTACTATCTAACACCAGGGAAAGATGGTATTATACTGTTTCCTAGCTATCAAATTCTCTTCTTTTCCACCTGAATTACTTCTTTGCTTTTACACCAGAGACCAAGAAAATAACTTTAGGTTATATGGGATACTGGAAAACAGTGTGAGCTACAGTACAATCTAACATTCAAAGGCCACGTAAAATGATAACTGAATCCAGCAGCCAAGATCGTGGTCTGAAATATGCAACATGGAAGGAAGTTCCTCCTATTACTCAAGGCTGCTGCATTTCCGTTTGCAAGAAGAGATGGAAAATAACCTAAAGATGAATGGCTGGAGGTCAGGGACTGCCACAGCTCATAGAGGAGAACACGTCACCTCAACCCTCAACAGGAAGATTCCATCAACCTGCACTTGAGGGAACAGGAAGGCACTAAGCCCGAAGAGCTTCCAGGACCACTACTTTTCTAAATGATGTGAGCTAGCTGAAAACCCAAGGGCTGAGGGCAGAGTTTCTTAGCATTTTTGATCTTGGCTCTCAATTATACTCTAAAGAGTCTAAGTTCAGTTAAGAGCCCTCAGTGTGCCCAGTATCCAACACTCAAGGATGAAAATGGGAACACAATGAGGGAGGAAAAAAAAGCAACATTCTTTTTTTCTTTTTTGAAGAAAACAGAGCCCAAAACAATTCATTCATTCATTCTTTTTGTAGGATTATAACTGCTAACAAGACACAGTCCTGCCTTCAAGACATTCGTCATCCGTGGTGTAGGATTAGAACTTGGACATGAAGTAGATAAGCAGGCCCATGTACAAATGATAGATACATCCAGTGAGAACAGAAAGGTTTTTTTCTGAGTTTCCACAGGAAATACTGCTGGCCAGTTCCCAGGGATGTACCTGGGGGACCCCAGGACAAGGGCCAGAGAGATGTGAAGGAGGAAAGAGGGCAGAGGAGTCCAAGTGGGGCTGGGAGGCAGGAGATGACTACAGCTTTGGGAGGAGGAAGAGAGCGGTAGGCATCGAGAGGTGAAAGCCAAGTCCCAGCTCACTGTGGACCCTGTTAGAGAGTTTGCTTTTCAGCAGGAAGGGACAGAGGAGAATTAGATTTAGAAGGAAGAGTGTGGCTTGCAGGTGGAGCCACAGAGAAGGCAGAAGGGTAATCATATACTCTAATTCAGGGAGGTGTGGCCTGAGGCAGGCAGAAGGAAACGAGGCAGAGGGAAGGACTGGGGTCAAGGTGGAGAAGCTTGAGTAGCTGAGTGTGGCCGCACACAACCGTGCATCCAGAGAATGGGGGCTCTGCTTCAACCTCCCCATGGCCAAGCAGGCAGCATTCATCTGCCCAGATCTCAGCAGTGGTCATGAGTATCAGCTACCTCCCTCTGCCTCCCTAAGGTCCTACTGGAGAAGAGAAGATCAGGGTGGGGAAGCCTGGAGAGTGGCTAAGAAGACATTTGCACTGCTGGGGAGATGAACACTACCACGTTCAGCACCTGCACAAACAAACTGGTGCTGTGCTTTGGAAACATCAGCATATTGGTTATGTGGTTGCCCATTCTGTCGACTGAGGACTGGTGACATCCCGTTTGTCCTTATAGACTGCTAGGACTCATACTTGGTTTCTATTTGGATTTAATTAGATGTGTTTTACATGAAAGGTAACATCTTTAGAAATATTAATGCTTTTAAAATGCCTGCTGTGGTGTTCTTTGAGTTTAGATCATTTTGTACAAGTTTTAAATATCAATTAACAAGGCAGGTGTTGGAAGGAAAAACAGGGAAGGTTAAAGAGTTCTTGGGCACAGAACCCTATTGTGGGAAGAAAGCAGGTATAACTCATTGATTTAAATTTGTTCAACACCAAGTATTCTCTCTAACACCTGGCTCAAGGACACTAGTTTTGAAAAGTAAACTTCACTTTTTAGTTTTGCTTAATTAATAATAGTAGGCTTGAAATCCAGACTTAAAAAGCAACTCTTGATCATTATAACAACGACTACCACCTTGCTGATGAAATTCGCATAAAAAGCAAATGCACTTCAGCCTTCATTTAGCCTCTGCAGCCATAGTGCAGTCAGTGTAGAATTTTACCAATATAAATATGGCTAAGGATATGGCTGCAACAATAGGAAGTAAGTTTATGTGTCTGATGTCCAGGAAACTGGGAGTGTAGATGGAACGATGCTTTGTGGGTCTTTACCTAAGGCAGAGAAAATCGCAGCTGCCCAGAACATTTCTCCCATGAGCGCGGGGATGAACAGCAGCCCGCCCATGCGCTTCCCATAGATCTGCTGGAACGGGTCTAACATGGTTACGTAGCCCTTGGAGCGCATAGGTTTGGCAAAGAACAGACCACCTAAAAAAAATTAAACAAGTGTTTTTGAATTAAAAATGTATAATGTAATAGTCCTTGCCAAGCTTTTACCATTTTATAATTTCTCCAGGGAAATGAATGCTTTAGAATACTTATCTGTATGGAGGAACTGATCTGTAATACACTGAGGCTATAGCACCAAGAAAAGTTTTAGCAACCTAATATAAATTCCTTAGTATATTTAATATTACATGTGTCCAGTGGATAATCAGTGGTGGCAAACCTATGGCGTGAGTGCCGCAGCAGACTGTGTCACTGAAAGCTCTAAAAGGTTCGCCATCACTGACACAAGTGAAGCGTAGGAGCTGAAAACAATGCCCCAGGTCAGTGCTTACCAAGAGGCCTTGAGCACAACATTTAGACATTTTGAATAAGTACTGGATCCAATACAAGTATCTTGAATGAAAAAGGCAAAATTCTCTGCTAAATTGCTATATAATATTTTTGACTATTAATTAGTTTGACTTACAAAAAGAAACTCAGGTATACAATCAAGTTGATTCATTTTAATGATACAGTCATAATATTTTGAAAGGAGTAAAATACGATTATGTTAAGAAATTCACTGTTCTGGTAGTCATAGGATCAAAGGATTTTTTAAAATACATTCCATAATCAGGAGATCAAATCATCTAAGGACTAGTGTTCTGCTACATACCAATTTCTGGTAATAGCCACTTAGAAATTTATGGTGACATTTTCCCACAATAGTTACTGATATTGTTTAGCTTGTTATTTCACTTCTTATTCATACTCCCACCCTTCCTGCTGTAGGGAGCGAGTCACTGAGATTTGAACCTCCACTTACCTACAATCAGACTAAGAGAATATCCGATGGGTGCCTGAGCCCACGCGAGGCCGTGGCCTGGCACATACACTGCTTCAGCTGTGCCATTGATGTACCCTCCTCCGACCCAGGTGGCTGAAACAGAAGGGAAGGTGAGGGTGAACCACTGTCCTACTAGTCATGTGGCCAGGAGCACCTGCGGTGCAGCTGTTCAGGCTGGGGGTCTTGTGAAGGGCTCCAGGAAGAGATGGAGGCAGCCAAATAAAGAAGGTAAAAGAGCTGAGGAGAGAAAGTGTGGGCTAAAGAATTTTGGGCCTAGAATGACCAACACATTGTATTTAAAGGATGATTTGTATTGATCACAAACATATGAAAGTGTTCTGAATTAAATAAGTTATATTATTGACCTCAATTTAATTATTTCTTATGTTTTTAAAAGGCTTTTGTAGAAAATTTAATATTACATTTGGGGCTCACCTTCTACATCTACTAGACAGTGCTGCCTTGGTATTTTCTAAATGTGTTTAGCCATCAGCACTTTGTGGTGAAGTCATGGATATCACACAGTCTGAGATCATACAGGGTGGAACTTCTATGACCCTTTCTCCAACCCCCACAGTCTAGAGCCAAGGGTCTTTATTCTAAGGCCATGCCATTTGAAGTGTACTGATAATTTTACACTGATCATGACTATTGTTCTCAAGGAGTGGCATATATGTGTGTGTGTACAGATGCATGTGGGAGGGCACAGTTGCATGTGTGTGTTTACAAGTGAGAGCAAGTAAATGAAGTTGTGTGTACTTCCCTAATATTTTCTCAAATATGCTGGCAACATTGGCAATGGTGCATCCATCCGTGATCACAGTGAGCTGTACTCAGTTCCAATGTTGTCAGAAGAATGAAAGGAGATGAGAGAAAGGGCCCTACTCCCACAATGGGTTAGAGTGAACTCTCTTCTCTCCTGCACCCAGAAGACACGCAGGGCTGTGGCCAGCACTCAGGAGAATGCAGTGCTGACAGCACATCACTCACAGTTCTTTAAGCTGGGTCTTCTCAGGTGGTGTTTGATATTTCACAGGGAATATTAAGAAATATGTGCTTTTCAGATATATAAAATTTCTGTAGCATAATAGCTAAGAAAGGAGGTCAAGGAACAAAAGAAAGCTTATTTGTGCCACTGTTTTCCCTCAGAAAGTAACCTAATATTTGATACTCACTGAAAAACAAGTTAAATGGAACACTATGTCTGCAGCACACATCTATACATGTAAAACATATACTATTCTTTAAAAATATAGCAAAACATTAAAAATGACATCTATGTAGGATTTATGTTAAAGTCTGATGGTCAGAGGCAGGTAAGAAGCTTACCAGAGGTGAGGCTAGATTCTGGGCTGTATGATTCCACTGAGAATACAACTTAACTCTGAAGAATTCTCTAAAATCTCACAGACTATAAAGAAAAAACATAATACGCATTGAGCTCTGTCCAAGGTGATAGTTTTCATTGTGTTCATGCTAGAATTTATCTGGCTTTGAAGCCAAGATGAAACGGTGTCATGGGGCTGATGCCACTTGTTAGATGGTTAACTTGAAAAGTTTTCTGCATAGCAATTTTAAGTGATTTAATGAGAGTTTGTGCACTAACCAATTGACATGGAAGAACAACACACACAATAGCAGCCACTCCCATCTTCACAGTGTCTTCCGGACTGAGTGTTAACACATAACAGATGCTGTTTGCACTAACCAATTGACATGGAAGAACAACACACACAATAGCAGCCACTCCCATCTTCACAGTGGCTTCCGGACTGAGCACTTACTTCACTGTAAGCCTTGCTGGGGTTTTAGACCCCCCCACACTGGGTGTGTAAGAAGCACAGGAAGAAGGGGCTTGGTGCAGGAAAAGGCCTGGGCCCCATCTTGTTCTGGGCGGCAGGACTGCTGCCTGGGAAGAGCGATCGCTCCAACTGGCTGACAAGCACAATGCACGTTAGTGATCATTCTTCACTGTGTAGCTCTCCTGTTCCTTGTTCAAAAAGAACACCAGTGCTTGAAGGATTGATTACTCCCACTATAATACAGACGCGAAGGCTGGGTTACCTATTGTGATTGAACAAAGCACTCCAATTTATACTGCTTGGGTCTTTTCTGTGGCACATCTGTCCCCCTTGTTTGTGTGTTTTGTGTTAAATCACCAGTGAGAACCCAAACTCTTTTAAACTCTATGCACTTCAAAGGAAAAAAACATTTTCAACCTTTATTCTGTAGTAAATATATACAAGCAAATGAATCTAACAAGACAGTGTAATTCAGATACTAAATGAATGATGGTTTTGACTGAGGTTCTTGTTAATTTTGAGATAGAAAGAGAAAAGCTTTTAGAAGTGAGCTAGACCATATCACTTTATAAGAAATACCATCACTCAAATATTTTCTATATACTTTAGTGGTGTACTAGAGTGAAAAAATTCCTCTACATAATAAAGGGACAAATTCTAAAAATATTCTCTTATGGTCATATTAAGTAGAGTAATAGAACATTACAATAATTTGCAAAGAATAAAATACTTTGATGGGAAGCAGCCCATTTATTTCTGTGGACAACTGTTACAAGCAAAGTATCCCTGTAAACAAGCACAGTGAAGCTGGCAGAGGGCTGCCTGCTCTAGCACAAGGCCAGGGTGTGGCTGCCAGGTGTCCTAGGCCCATCCTGGCTCTGGTCCTTTTTAACCTCATAGTCCTGGCTCTTCATTTAACCCCATAGCACTTTCGCAATGCTCTTATAAAGACTACACCAGTCTCCATGCTGTGGCTGAGGTATTAAACAAGCTGTGCCTGCCTGAATGGAGTTAACTCCACAGTCCTCATTAACACTGTAGATGCAGATGGACCACTTTAAGACATCCGAAAGTGGACACTGTCTTTATAGACTGGTTTGGTTAAGTTTTTGAAACACAGGGTAAATCACTTGTAAGTGACATCATTTGAATATGGTTTCCAATGGGATATTTTTCTAATGTTCCTGATAATGTATACTATATTGCTAATGTCTAAATACCCATTAAGACCTGAATGAACTGTGTCATTCATAACTGTAACAAATAACATGAAAGGCATTGTTTTTCAGAAATATTTGCAATGACTAAGACAAACATAAAAAAAACCCACCCCTTACCACAACCCCTCACTGAGAGGAAGAAAGCAGGCCTGCCCCTCCTAGCACAGAGAGGGGTGGGGTGGGGTGTGTGGATGGACACACCCTGCCTTTCCCCTTCACCAAGATTCCTGCAAATATCAGCTTTAGTGCTGTGCAATAACTTCTGGTAAGGAAATCAGTTACCGAGTGGAAAAGTAGATTTCTGAACAGGGAATCGATCCATTTGGAATGGTATTGGCCCCAAATGTATTGATCCAGGATAAAAGTCATCACTGGTTCATATTCATTGACATCAGTCATCTAGCGGAGCTCTGGCACAATTTCCTGCACATGTGGAGGCACCCATGGCAAAGCCCTCCCTTTAGCCAACAGGTGAAAGGTGTGCAGGGCCAGGTCCCTCCGCTCCCCTCCACCTCGTGCCTTCTGCTTCCACCTGGGATGAAGTCGGGGAGCTCACACTTGCTTCCCTGAGGTCTGGCCCAGGGACTATCAAATCATTTTGTTCAAGTGCTCCCACACTGAAAACACTTCATTGTCACATCTAAATGTAAAATTATCAAAAGTGAACCTGAAGACTACCAAAGGGACAAAGACAAGGCCTGCCACCCACTCAGAGAAGCCAGCAAGACAGACCCAGCAAGGCAGAGGACCTACCTGTCATGGTGAAGCCCCCTACCAGCAGCCCGATGTCTCGACCTCCCACAATGATGGCCTCGCTGCGCTCCTCGGCGCTGCCGCTGTTCTTGGTTCTCCACGCAGCCCAGATGCCCACCAGCAGGATGAGCAGGTAGAACACCACAATGGCGACCAGCCCTTCCACGTGGAAAGCCATTGTGGCCCAAGCCTGAGGACTCCAGCAGACTACTTCATGCAGATCCCGGACAGAGAGTAAAGGATCGCAGCAGCTGCCCAGCTGCAGAGTGGGTTTAACCCTCTTCAATAATCTAGAGAAACCCAGACTGGGGGAGAGAGAGGGCTCTGAGCTCAGAGGGACCGGGCGTCTAGTTCTGCTCAGCAATTCAAAGCCGCTCTAGGTTTTCAAGGAAGACAAGGGGAGGGGTTGTGGCTTTAAGAAGCAAATCCTAATCGTATCTTTTAATAAATTATTTCCATTTAAAATTAACCTTGTATTCGAACCAGTAATTCTGTCGAGAATCATTTACAAAGAACATGGTTGTGCTGCATTTTGAAACTAAGTTCTTGTTCTGGGATCTGGCAGGGTTGCATTTGAGAAGGATCCTCCCAGAGCTGCAAGCACCTGTCCTGTCCTCCCCACCCATCCTGCCAAAGGATTTCAAGAACTGGTTACAGAAGTGATCTGCTTTGGCTGGAAAGAAAACTTTAGGAAAATCCATTTAAAACACACCGGCTTCCTATTCTTAAGAAGTCCCTGCGCGCTGGAGACGGTGGCCACCGAGTGGCAATGCTGTGTAGCGGGTGGGGTGCTCTCCCTGGGGAGCCCTGAGAAGAGGCTACCGGAGCACAGCCCCTGCTCCCCAGGAGCTCCGCAGCGCGGGGTGTGAAACCCCAGCCTGAGAAGGACGGAAGTTCTGAAGCCTCCGCCTTCAGGAATTCTTGCTTTCTTTTATCTTATTCCTCTCGTGGCCATGGCTGCTTCGTGCACCCCAACACGCCCAGGGAAGTTGGAGAAAAACTCAGGGGCAGGTGGGTGCGGAGCTC
>NW_022900921.1:49446399-49459950 GCF_012274545.1 Fukomys damarensis | reverse complement strand
GCACCTGCTCCTACCTGCGAGGGGCCCGCGGGCTCTGGGCACCCGCCTGCGGGGTGCGCGGGTGGGTCGGTGCACAGTGGGTCGGGTCCAGGGAGTGAGGGAGATGTAGAGGATGCAGGGCTGTGGGCGTACCGGCGGATCAGGGGTTCGGGTGTGCGGTGCGGGGGAGCAGGAGGGTGAGAGAGCCAGTCAAGGACCAGGAGCTGCCGAGCAGGTCTGCAGCTGTGGGTCGTGGCGCGGGGCGGGGACCGATCGGATCTGATTGATCGGGAACCCCTTTATAGCGCGGCCGCTGGGCGATCATCAGGGCGGAGACGACGTCAGCGGACTTCGGCGGCGGTGGGCGGGGACGGGGACTGGGACCCAGGGGCAGTGGGTGCGATGGTAGAGGAAGGCTCAACCCAGGTGCCCAGGCCCGACTCCCTTCTCTATTCTGGGTGAAAGCAGAGAGGGAAGCCTAGTGCTCCAGGAGAGCTGGAGGTCAGGGCCAGGAATACAGGTCCTTCCCAGATGCTGGTGAAGCAAAATTCAAAGGAGAGCAAGTTTTTCAGCAATTCCCCTCCAACTCCTCCCTCTGTGTGATAGTTGTTCTTTGCTCTGCTATACATTAGAGTAGCAACTGTGTTCCTGTACAAAAGGTCCTATGGCATCCCGTTTTCCCGCTGTTCCTCTGAGACACACCTACTGTTTGTGTTACTCAGTGGGACTCTATACAGGGGCATTGCTGCAAACATCCTCTCTGGGTGCATGGGCATGCTTAGGTGTGTGCACAGGTACCTTTAGGTGGGTGCCTGTGTTTGTGTGTGCGCACAGCTTTGTATCAAGAAATGCTGCAGGAGAAACAGAATACTGTGAAAGAGCCACAAGCCCCAAAGCCAGGACCCCCAGGCCCACTTTCCATCCTCCCACATTCCCTAAGCCAGTCTGTTAAAGCCAGACCCACATGCAGAGTTTCCTGGCTGCTGTCCTGCTCAGGCTTTGGACCACCTCCCATCTCATGGCTCTGGATTTGGAAAAGATCTTTCCAAAGCATGTCCTTGCCCCTTCCCCTGTCCTGTGTGTAAACAGCAGATGCACCCAGTGGCATGTCAGGGATGGAAGCCCAGGGTCTTCAGCAGAGGTGTAAGATGGGCCTGTATGGACACTGCCCAGCCTGGCTTTGTGATTAGCTAATGTCAGGATCTGTGTCCAGGAAGGGTGACAATGTAAGTGATTTTATGGACTCGACATATGGGAGATTGAGATGGAATTTCTTCTAATCACTCAAGTGTTTCAAAAGAAAGTCATTTTATTCATTCTTTTTTTTTTTTCTTTTTTACAGTTATAACTCAGTTTCTGCTTCTGCACTCTGGCCACAACTTAGTTTATATTTTTTCTCCCAGAACATACATAAAGGTGGTGATGACAGAATGATGGTGGTGGCAGACAGGTGTGGGTGTGACAAGTGTCTGAAATAGTGTGCAGGTTTGAGGTCAGGGAGCAAGTGTGGCTCGGTCCCAAGGAGGGAGTGGAGCCGTGGCCGTCCTCAGAGTGCATCCCTGGCCAGGTATGGCAGCCCGGAGTGGGGCCAGGCATTCACTCTGGGCAGGGCAGCAGGGATCTAATTCACTTTGAGAAGGCGCGTGTGCCAGACTAGACTCAGCGCCAGGTCGGAGCCAGGAGAGTGACCTTGACAATGGCCACAAACATCCGGCCCAGCAGAGAAGCTGTCCTTCATGGCAAGAGGCACCACTGTTGTGACAGCTCTGATGTATTGAGTCTGGTCCTGGGGAGACGCTTCCTCATTTGCGAGCCTCACACCTTGCATCTGGTCTTCCACTGCTGCTGCCAGTGTCTTGTGCTCCAGGCACACCCTGATACCCTCTCCCCTTTTGTCTTCAGTGTGCACCTCAGTCTCCTCTCCTGAGGATGTGTGATTAGGCTTGGAGGTAGGAAAATAAATGGCACTGCTGAATCAACTTCAGCTTTAGGAGATAGAAAGCCAGTTTTACATTTACTGATCATTTATCTATTGAGCACACATATTCTTGTGTTCCAAACACTGTCCTCAGCACTGATGATACATGTAGAAAATGATGTGTCACCCTTGCCCTTGGCAGGTCCCCACCTTTGGATGGAAAGGAGATATAAATGAGCAGAAGTTGCACTTGAGTGTGCTGTTGTCAACACTGGACAAGAAGAGTTGCACCCACACCTGCAGATCCCAGGAGGACCCTGGAAAACTGTCTCAGTGAGATTGAGAATTCTTCCTCCAGGGAGGAAAGCTTGTTCATTCAACAAACATGGGGGACTCCTCCTGTGTGCTGGGGATCATGCAAGGAGCTAGGCAAATATAGGTGATTGAGACCCAAGGATCTCCATCTTTAGTGCACTGAACATTTGTGACCTTGCTACTCCAAATCAGGTCGGACAGCAGCATCACCAACACTGGTGTTCTGAGAAGGTCATAACTTCGGGCGAACATTTTCAAAATGACTCAAGTGTAATTCAAATATATACTAAGGTTTGGGGGCCCATCTTTCCTTCCACCACTTTCTATAGTGTCTGGTTTCCCACACAATTTTAACTTGAACCCTTTATAATTTTTAATTGATTACATTCTGTTTTGATCTCAGTTGGACAGTCTTTTCCAAACTGGAGTGATCATGAGAATTGAAGTATGTTTTGGAAAATGAGAGCCTGAGGCCCCACAGCATTTTACAGAATCCTGATGCTGAAATGGGCAGCAAAGCTGCTGGACTCCAGTTTCTCCCAGGCCTTTCCCTGTGAATCTTGGTGATGGGCTGGCTTGGAAGGTCCAGCTGTGTTTTAGGGTGGAAAGAACTTTGAAGTCAAATCACACAAAGTGAACTCATGTTGAGCAGGTGAGATCTCCACTGAATCTTTCTGTCTTCCTTGATCTTTAATTTTCTTATCTGTAAAGGAGCAAGGTGAGTATCAATCTCAGGAATGGGAGGGTTGAGTGACCTTATATACAGATGTCTCTACTTACAGTGGTTTGAGTTACAATTTGGAAACTTAGAAGCTTTGAATGTTTAATCTGGATCTTTCCCCAGGATAGGGACAGTTGATATGATGCTCTCTCTCCCTGTTGGGCGGGAGCTGGAGTTAAGGATGCCAACCGCTGCACAATTGCCAGGGCAAACCTGCAGTGCCCTTCAGTGCATGGCACAGACATCAACACTGGTGTACAAAACAGGTTTTGCAAAGATGACTTGGCCCCGCTGTAGGTGGCTGTGAGTGTTCTTGGCATGTTAAGGTGGACAGGGTGCATGAAGTGCATTTTTGACCTAATGTTCCATGGACACTGGGTTGATTGGGATGTGACATTATCGTGAGTCCAAGAGCACTGTATGGGGTGTGGCAGTGCTTAGTGTAGCGTGTGCTTTCCCCACAAGTGCTCAGTCATACACTATAAGCAGCTGCTGCTGTCGTGGCCCCACTCATTGCCACCTGGCTTCTTCACTGGAGCTGCTAAAGTCCCAGTTGCAGTAGCTGGTGCAAGGGACAAAAGTCCCCACCCAAAAAGAAATATCATGCTAAAAACCACCTCACGGTGCAGCAGGGACTCTGTGCTGTGTGCACCACATTGTGGATTAAGGTCTTCTTTGCCCTGAGAACCAAGCCCAGTTTGTGCCTGCTGGCCAGGACTGGGAGGAGCACGAGGAGCCACTCACAGGAGGTGCAGGTCCAAGGGACAGAAAGCACCCTCAGCCTCTTCTGCCTGTGCTTCATGCAGTCCGGGCCAGCAGTTTCAGCTCGGGTGAGGGTGTCCAGATCCCTCCTCCTCGACACTGTGGCTAATGCGTTCCTCTCCAGCTGCCCTCCCACTACACCTGCCAGGAGGGATCGGCTTTCTACAGATTCTGGTTTGCTTCTTCCTCTCAGTGAAGAGGAGACCAGTTCAGTTCAGTTCACTTTTCTGGCTCAGCACCTGGTTGGAGTACAGTGCATTAAACATGACCACACTAAGCTGCTCTACTTTTCTAGAAGTGTTGAGACTTGAAAGTGAAAGGACAAAAGAAGTAATTAAAATCTTAGTTTAAAAAAAAACTCTGATACTTAACAGTCAAAAGTGGGCATTCTGGAGATTCCTCAAAAAATGAAACTGGAAATTCCATTTGACCTAGCTATGTCTTTTCTAGTTATCTTCCCGAAAGAGTTAAAGGCATCAGATTATAGTGATCCATGCACTCTCATGTTTATAGCAGCACAACTCAATGGCTAAATCTTGGAAGCAGCCTAATGTCCATCAATGGATGAATGAATAAAGAAAATGTACCATTTACATGCAATGAAATACTACTGTGCTGTAAAGAGGGATAAATTTGAGTCATTTGTGGGAAAACAGATGCCTCTTGAAAACTGTAATATAAATGAAGAGCAAAATAAAAGATAGCTAAAAGAAAAAGTTGGTTCTTCTAGTGGTTAGGTATATGCATCCATTGTGGATTTAACAGTTAATGGACCATATAAAGCAGAATTCTCTTGGCTTTCAAAGAAATGACTTTTAACTCTGTGTAAACTGGACTTTTATGCTAACTTTGACATTTCTCCACCCAAATTATACATGATTTTCATTTCAAATATCTACATCATACATCCCTTTTTGTAATTATTGTGATAAAAAGTTGAAGGGAAAAAAAAGGAATGCTGTAAACAAAAGCAAATATGGCAAGAAAGATGGAGTAGAAATAGTTTCAGGATTAGAGTTGGTGGGGGAAGCTGACATGTTTTGGTTAAGATTCTCTTACTCAGATCTGAGTGTGTTAGAATAGACTTCCATTGGCCGGCAATAACAATAACACTAGAATTAACTGAGACAACTGAGACAAATCTTTTTGATGTAAATGCAATTGCCCAGCAAGTACCAAGTTTTTTTCTGTGGCCTCACGATAGATGACGTATGATGACTAAATCCCCAGACTTTCAAAATGAACAGTTATGTAGGAATTATACAGTGTTTCACCCTCAATGTATAAAAAGTACAGCAGTGATGAACACTGTGTTTTAAGATCAGTTTCTGTCATTCTGGGCACTGTTTCTAGCACTCTCCATAGCTGTAGAAGCATTTTTCGGCAAGCAAATATCAAGGTTGAAATGTATATTAAAGTTAGCCTATGTACATGTAGATTACTCTTAGCATTTAAAAAATTTTAACATCTGTCCACCTCCTATTCATCCACCAATTCATTCAATACTGATGCCTTTCAGAGTAAAGGCATGAAGTAACTCCCCTGAACACTTCTGGAAACACACTAGGACCTATAGTTCTGTAATTGTGTGTAGGCCTTTTTTTTTCTGTTGAAATAGCTATTTCTATGCCATGAAGTCATGGTTGACTCTTTCATGAAGGATTTCTCTCTAACACATAATACTATTTGCTAGCATTGCATACACAGTAGAACCTCTTTAAAAATTGCTTTCTTTGTGATCTAATAAATCTTTTGTCATTTCAACAATGTTCTCATCATCCTCACAGGGAGTAGATTCTATCCCAAGACCACTTTCTTCGGTGATCAATAAGATGCAACTCTTTGTCTCTGGTCTCTCTCTCTCTCTCTCTCTCTCTCTCCATATATATATATATATTCTGTTATAGAATGAATTGTTTTCCAATAAATTAATATATTATAGATCTAACCTTCAGTGTAACTATATTTGGAGATGATTAAAAAGATGATTAAGGTTAAATGAGGTTATAAGGGTGGAGATCTTGTCTTATAGCACTGTAAAGAGAAGAAGGAGAAAGCGGGAGAGGGAGAGAGAGACAGGGAGAAGGAGAGAGAAGGCAGAGAGGGGAGAGGGAGAAAGACTAGGAGAGAGAGACAGAGACAGAGACGGAGAGAGAGGGAGGGAGGGGAGAGGGAGAGTATATCATAGGAGGGTGCAGTAAAAAGGCAGCTGTATTCCACCTGAGAAGAGAGGCCTCACTAGTCCTTAAACTTCCGTCACCCATCTTAGACTTCCAGCTTCCAGAACTGTGAGAAAATAAACATTTACTGTCTCAGCCATCTGGTCATTCAGTCTGGAATTTTGTTATTGCAACAAAACCTGACTAATGCAGATCATAGTACTATGGTACAGATCATGGCTGCAACAAACATCTAAACATGTGGCTTGTTACAGCCTTTGCCATTACCTTTGGATGTTTGTCCCTTAAAATAAATACTTCAGCACAGACCCTTCAGCTTTCCAAAATGGACTCATGCCAAACTTTGCAGTGAGCTCCAGGTCTTCGACCCTCAGTTGGATCCTACTTTGGAACTGTATAGTTGATGATCAGAAGAGTTTTGAGAAGCATCTAGAAAAAGCCTGTATTCCCTGAGATACTGGCAAAAAATGGACATTGAAGGCAAAGCTGGCAAGCAAGGGCTCAGGAAGAAAAGAGGAGAGCTATAGATAAAGCTTCCTTATCTTGCAGGATGTGAGTAGAAAATGAAACTCTCAGGAGTTGTTGATGAAGCTCTAGGAGCTGCAAAGCATCCAGCCAGAGACAACTGTCTTTAATCCTGAAGATCCGATGAGATTTGCCTTGCTAGATGTTATCATTACTTGTGATGTGTCAACTTGATCTGAGTAAGGACCACCTAGCAGATTAGTAAGGTTCTGGGTGTCTGTGGATGATTGACACATAGACTGCACACTGAGGTGGGAAGACTCACTCCAGATGTGGCTGGCACCAGCTAATAGGCTTGTAGCCTGGATGGAATAAAAAGGGAAAGAAAAAGGAACTCTCCTCTTTTGTCTTTGGAGGAGTTCTAGTTTTTGACATTGCCTTTGGATGTTGGTTCCCAGTTCCTTCAGGCTTGAAGTACAGACTTCAGCACAGACCCTTCAGCTTTCCAACATGGACTCACACTGGACAATGCAGTAAACTCCAGGCCTTTGATTTTCAGCTGGATGCTCAAGCTCTGTGGTGTGCATAGGGCCATTCTGCATTCCTCCACCCCTGATTCCAAAAGCAGCCAGACACTAGAACTTTTCTGTTTCCAATCCTGGAAACTTACCTCGTAAATCCTTTGTAAAATCATGTATGTATTTTCTAATAAATCTATGCCTCTAGTGAACCCTAACTACTGCTCTAGGTTTGGGTTTATTACCCTTTTCTTGTTCCTCATTTCACTCTTCTGAGTGAGAATCCTGGTCCTTGCCTGTACCATCCTCACATTTCAGAACCATCTAAGTTGTCTGGTTTCCAGCTTTCCAGCTGGTGAGGATTTTTTTGCCTCCAGATGAATAATACTTTGCATTACATCTAGGACACAATACTCTCAACCTAGAGGAGGAGAGTGTTGATTTGGCTCATGGTTTCAGGGGATTCAGTCTATATTCAGCTAACCTCAAAGCAGGAGCATGATGGCAGAGGAAAGGTTTTCACTTCATGGTAGCCAGAAAATGGAGCCAAAGGAACAGTGTCAAAGGGGGAGGAGTGAGAGATCTGATATGGAACCCAAGATCACACCTCCATGACCCACCAAGACACACCCAGAAGTGTGTCTTACTAATTCCTAATCATGTTGACACAGTTAAATGCCACATCTGATTCAGATAACAATGAAATGCAACACTGGGCTTGGAGTTGATGCAATGGGTTAAAGTTTTGGTGGTTGTTGGAATGGTGTGGATATGAGAAGGACAAGGTGTGGGGTAGGGCAGACAGTGGTGTTGGTGGGTTAAAATGTGTCCCTTACTCAGTAGGATTTGTGTCCTTCATGTAATGATGCCCCAACATCCAAGGTTCTGTGCTTGTAGATAGAACCTTAAAGGTATGGTTAAGGTTAAATGAGGTCAAAACATGGAGCCCTAACATGACAGGTCTATTGCTCTTACAACAAAAAGAGGAGAATCCAGAATCTCTGTCTTTTTACAGATGCCAAGACGAATGGCCACGTGAAGAAGGAGCCAGAAAGGGAGAGAGAGATCTCACCAGAAACCTACCCAGCTGGTGCTTTGAGCATAAGCTTTCAGCCTCCAGACTGTGAGAAATAAATTTATATTGTTTAAGCTACTCACCTTGTGGTGTTTGTTGTGGCATCCTGAGTGACTAATACATATGCTCATTTTCCTTTGTGTTTATCATAGATATACTTTCCATAGTTACCGTGGGGAATGATACATAATAACCTAAAGTTATATCAATCTAAAGGTCATAGGTAATAGCTTCAGTTGCATACAAAACTTTCCTCCATAGCTCCTCTCCCACCTATGTTGTTAATATCATAAATTACATTATTATCTATTCTTTTCCCAATAAAGTAGACTTGCAATTATTTTTATTTTTAAAATCTTATGAAAATAAAAAGTGGAGCTATAAACCAATACCATAAGAATATACATATTTACCAAAATGGTTTTCCTTACCAGAGATTTTTACATTTTGAAATTAGTATGTACTGCACATTTATTTTTATGATACCCAATAGCATTTTCTTTTTTTTTCCAGAACCCATCAGCGTTTTCTATAGGGCATGGTAATGAATTTCATCAGCCTTACTGTTCATCGTTAAGGATAGTTTGCAGGATATAGTTTTTTTTTTTTTAAATTCCAGGGCTTTGATTATATCATCCATACGCTTGGTAGCTTTCAAGTTTTCTGATGACAAAATAGCTCATAATCTAAATGAGGGTTCCATGTTCATGAAGAGTTGCCTTATTAGGGGCTAGGGATTTAGCTCAGTGGTGCTGCCACCTGCCTCGAAAGAAGGAACAGAGTTCGATCCCCAGTACCAAAAAAAAAAAAAAAAAAAAAAAAAGAGTTGCCTTATTTATTTATTTTTCACGAAGAGTTGCTTTTAAGATTTGGTCTTTGTCTTTGGTTTACAAGAGAATGTTGGACATCTCTCTGGGTGTTGGTCTCTTTTACTCCATGCTGCTCATTGAGCTTCTTCAATGAGTATGTTTATGCCTTTGGTCACCTTTGGGATGCTGTGTCTCTCCCTGTCCTGGGGTTTGCACAGGGCACATGGTGGTAATCTTGGTGTGGTTCCATGGGTTCCTTAGGTTCTGTTGACTCTTATTAATCTTTACAAAATGAAGTAGATATTGGCCTTCAGACTTGGCAATTTAAATTCTTATCTTCATGTTTACCAATTCTTCTTGTGCCTGTTCATCAGATCTGCTGTTGAACTCTAGTGAATTTTTGTTTGCTTCAGATGTAACACTTTCTGCTTAGTTCATTTTATAATTTCTATCTTTTGATGCTCTAATTTTCACCCTGTATACTTTTTTTGTTTCTTTTAGTTCTATATCCATATTTCCCTTTATATCTTTAAGCATTTATACTTTTTGACTCTTCTTACAATTACTGGCTTCAGGTCTATGTTGGGTGATAGTGTAGCCATTTTTCCTCCCCTCTGCTAACAGTGTGCAGAGTCTTATTCCACCCTAAATCCATCTCCTCTCTGTGGGGTGTCTTCTTCCATCTTCTGTTTTTCAAGCTTTTTTTTTTTTTTTTGGATCTCAATTGAGTGTGGTATGGAGACTATATTGTTGGAATATTACCTTCAACATCTCATTTGTCTGAAATATTTATTTTAATTAAGTTTCATCTATTTATACCTAACCTAATTAGCAATAAGGTACATTTACCTTTGCCATTTTACTACAAGAAAATGTTTGTGAGCAGTAGTATCTAATTCTTTTGAATTTTGGAATATTTGTATATACATAATGATATATCTTGTAGATTTGAATCAAATCCAATATGGAATTTAATTTTGTTTCATATACATTTTCCCCTAGAGTCTAAGGTTAATTTTATACAATATTTTCAATACCTTTTTGTGAAAAAAAATTTTGTGATGCAGAGTTCAGCTCATGGCATTATGTTGGCCCTGAAAACATTTTGAATTTTAGAGTACTTTCAATTGTGTATTTTTGGATTAGCGACACATGACCTATATTTGCTACCTGTTTTAACCTTGTTCATTCTCCAGGTTCACTATAACCATTATTTTCATATATATATGAATCAGAATATAGAAAATAAAAAGTTGCAAAAAATCAAAATTATTACTTGTTCTTGATATGGTATTCACTTGGTTGAGTTAAACACTTGTTTTGATCATATCTGTTTGTTTTCAAAACAGTCAGTGACATGGCAAGAGTCTGGGTGAGCCGCGCCATCATTTTTCTGACATCTTTCCTTTTCTCCTAGTTGGCTCTTAAAATGGCTGATGTAAAACTAAAATATTTGGAAAGCATTCAGAAGCTCTTCAAGACACAGAGCTGAACAAATTGTGCTGAGACTTGACATCAGAATTGTGTTCCACAAGAAGTTAATAGGTAAATTGGGCTTTGTTAAAATTAGAACAACAGATACTTTGTTGTCTTTGAAAGACTCTATTAAAAGAAGTGTAAGGCAATTCATAGACTCAGAAAATATTTGCAAGTCACATAGCCATCAAGAGATTAGTGCCCAGAATGAATTAATAACAGAAATCTAGTGATGAAAAGGCAACCCAATGAAAATGTGGGCAGAAAGCATGATCAGATATTTTACTGAAGATGATGTACACATCGTTAATAAGTACACAAAAAGATGTTCACATTACTTGCTGTTAGAGAAATGCAAATTAAAACTACATACCCAGTAGAACACATAAAAATTATTGTTACAAGAAATTAGGGCTTCTAGACCTCTCAGATATTGCACATTGTGGGAAATATAAAATTTCCACATTGGCCACAAAACTAATATTATTTGGTAAAGTTTGTAAGCAAATTGCATGTAAGACAAATTTATCTCTTAATATATTTGGCCAGTGCAGGAATCTTTCCATTTGTGAGGAGTCATTTTTAAATTCTACAAAATCCTGTCAACTAGTGGTTTGGGCAGTGCTATTACTGCAGTCCTTCAGAAGAGCTAATAGTGCTGCTACATGTCCTTATTTCCAACCAGAAGTCCAGATAAACTATGGAGAGAGAGAGAGAGAGAGATGATTGGTAGCAGCCAGTGGCATGGAGATCTACAGCACAGAACTTCAAAATCTTCTAATTGACTTTAATTTTCTGTTTGATAGCTTCTGTTTCTTTTTTCTTTTTCTTTTTTTGGTACCAGGCATTGAACTTGTGCTTGCTGGGTAGGCAGCAGCACTCCTGAGCTAAATACATGGCCCAAGATAGCTTCTAGTTTACACCATTTAATTGAAGACAAACATGATACCTGGAAAAGTATTATCTACTGTTTCTTTCCTTTAAAAATTAGTAGTATAAAAAAATTCCACTAAGGTAATTGGCTATAATATAAATGAAAATGTGTGAGTTTGCAAAATTTTACTCTTGCTTTCATATGATTTGGGCTAAGTACCTAACATTTTTCTTATATGAACCATTTCTAGCTTTTAAAAAGATCAAAAACATATTTGAATAAGTTTCAAGGCTGTAAGTTATAATTATAGTTCACCCCGCCCTTTATATTCACTTGGTTGTTTTTATATAAAAGAGTGTGTTCTTTGCTTTTTCAGTTAAAGTATCAAACAGTTAGAGGTTTTTTTGTTTTGTTTTTTTTTGGGGGGGTACCAGGGATTGAAACTTGGGTCCTTGCACTTGCAAGGCAGGCCACCGAACCGCTGAGCTAAATCCCCAGCCCCAAGTATCAAACAGTTAGAAAATAAAGACTTTTGTCATACTTAATAATACTATTGATTTCTCTATGTGCATATGTAAAACTATTTTTTATGGTACTATGTGTTACTTTAAAGGCAGAAGGCCTTATTTTTCAAAAGTAGAGTAACATTTCCTTGAATCTGAGAACTTTATCCATTAAATTTAAATTAGGATCCTGTAGGAGCATAGTTTTTCATGTACTTTTTTATTGATTGTGGAAGATTCCATTTTCAGAGTGCACAGTTTTTCATGATCTATAATGGATGGGCTGTCACATGAATTAAATAAGCCGTTACTAAAGCAACTGCAGAATGAATAATGTGGTGAGCTAACCCAGCACACTTGGCCTGATTGGTTTGTGATGGGAGGAGCAACACTAGATTTCTTGAGACTTTTTTTTTTTTAGAATAGTTTAAATTCATGCCTCATAACCTTCTGTATTCAGCATCTCTTACCAATGTGGCATGTTTATAACTGATGGATCTAAATCTATTGTTATCTCCCAATGCTCATGGTTCATATTAGGGTTCAATCTTGCTGCTGCAAATGTGGACAGATGCTTGCTGATATGCACCTGGGATTACAGCCCCACATGGAGTCATTTCACTACCCTAAAATCCTCTGTAATCCACTGCTTCACCCTTCCTCCCCTCCAGCCCCTTCCAATCACTGATCTTTTTGCTGTTGCTATCATTTTGCCGTTTCCAGGAAGTTCTGCAGCTGCAATCATGTAATACCTAACCTTCTAGACTGCCCTCTTTTATTAGTGATGTACATTTGTATTTCCTCTGTGTCATTCATTGCTCATGTCCGAGTCTGTAAGTGTAGCATCGCAGTGAGCTTGAGGTGGGTGATGCAGCTCCTCCAGCTTTGTTCTTCTGCAGCACTGAGTTGTTCTGGGCCTTTTGCCTCTGTGTATGAGCTTTAGGATCAGTTTTTCAGTATCCGCAAAATAACTTGTTATGATTTTGATTGGAATCTCAGTAAATCTATAGATAAAATGGGGGAAAACTTAACATTTTGACAATTTTGAGTCTTCCTATTCATGAACATGGACTATCTCCATGTATTAATTTTCTCTCTCTCTTTTTGGGGGTTCTGGATTTAGTAGTTTCCTTCACATAAACTTGTAGAATTTTAAATGCATTTTAATTTAAATTTAATTTATTGTAGTCTTGGTTCTCATTTTTTTCACCTTGTTTAAATGCATTTTAAATATATCCCCGAGTATTTATATTTTTTGGGGACTACTATAAATAGCATTGGGTTTTAAGTTTCAAATTCCATTGTTTGCTGCTGCTATATAGGGATGTGATTGACTTTTGCATATTAATTTTCTATCTTGTATAATTGATTATTAGTTTTAGGAGTTTTTGTTAATCTTTCATATTTTTGCATAGATAATTATGTCCTCTGGAATCAAAGATGATTTTATTAATTCCTTTCCAATCTGTCTTTTCAAACTTTTCTTACCACATTATCTGGGACTTCTAGTATGATGATGAAACATAGGTGAGAGAGTTCCTTGATTTTGCTAAATTAAATTTGAACTAAAAATGCTTCTGCACTTTGAATTTCTAGGTAGCAAACTGCAACTCAACTTGGTATATAGACAAGCTGCAGTGTAATTTAAAATATATTTCTGTAACAGACAGCACAGTCAGCCAGTCAGAACAAATCGTGGGCCACAAACTGATCACACTCTGTTTACAGGAAGTATATTTCTCATCACATCATGCTCAAATAAAGAAAATGCCCAGCTATAGCCAATCTAGTTGTTTCTGCATTCCTTTTTCTGTCTGAGTGCTACCTGCCTGTGTTGCTGGGTGGAGCTTTCTGAACCTCTTCAGATTCGAGGTTCTGTGCAAATCATAATCATTCTTTGCTTGAATGGGCAGCTAAATTTAATTTGTGTGCAGTTTGTCTCCTTTCTTCCTTCCT